>NC_142121.1:30645000-30975000 GCF_056152115.1 Neolamprologus brichardi
GTTAATACTTATTCAAGAACACAAGCCTATTAACTGACGCAGGCTTCAGTGCAGGCCTATTACAGGTGACAATGTTCTCTCCTGTGTTGAACAACCTATCAGAGGCTGCAATTTGTGGCTTGGATACACAAATACTTTTTTGCCAAATGACTGACCTGAGGACAGTTAACCTCGTGCACTTTCCACCATTTGAGGGGATCATTGTCACCATCTGCTGGGGGACAATCCAGGTCGTTTTTAACTCTGCCTGTCCCTTGGAGATGGTCCTAGTCCTTGCTGCTACCCTCTTAAAAAAGCTTCCAAGGCTGTTCTTTGGCAACTTTGCGCTTTGGCCCAGGTTGTCTTCAGCTGATCTTGAAGCTTGTGGTGGTGTTTCTGATTCTACTGACCACACAGTAATGATACAGTTTCGCTGACTGCTCATTCTTTGATTGCCTGGCTCTTTACTAGAATCAGGTGTTGATGCTTGAGATTGTGAAATAAATTAGAGGGATTTCCCCCTTTAGATATTATAGCCTTCTTGCACTCCTTACATATTATTGTAGTTTGTTCTGTAGCTCCTAGTTTGTATCCAAAATAATTAAACAACGCTGAAGAGCTGCGCTTTTATGAATTAAATCTTCAGCCATAACGTTTTCTTCACCTTAACAACTTTAATAACTTCATGCTGCGTGACCCACGTGACTGTAATCCACTGTGTGATGGGGTGATGTGTTTACACCATGAAATATCATGATATCAAAAAAAAAAATTACCTGTATTTTTGTGAATGATATGACATGGCCCACCCTCATACCAATGGCATTGAGGGTGTCATTAATTAAACCGTTGCTTAAAAACGCATCACGTGCCCCAGCTGTCTTAGATAATTATAGGTTAATCTCCAACGTTTTGTTTTTTTATCTCAAATTCTTCCTCACATTATGGAGTTCCACGGGATTCTGTGCAGTTCTGTTTATATTATACATGTTTCACTTAGGAAGTATTATTAGAAGACATAATTTACATTTTCATTATTATGCCAATGATACCAGCTTTACATATCCATGAATCCAGATTACACACACCAATTAGTTTAAACTGCAGTAATGTCTTTATGTCAAAGAATAAAGATCTAGATGACTAATTTCCTGCTTCGAATTCATATAAAACTGAGTTTATTGTACTCTGCCCTAAAAGAAGTATGATGGCTAACCAGATACTTACTCTGGATGATATTACCTTGGTCTTGACACTGTGGGGAGTTTTGATGTTGTTGTTGACCATGCCATATCCTTCAATCTGCACATTAAACAAGTATGCAGTAATTTGTGCAATATCTCTAAAATTAGAAAGATCCTCTTTAAGAGTGATGATGAAAAACTAGTTCATTAATGTATTACTTCTAGGCTGGACTAGAAGTAACTTACATCAGTAAGTTATCAGGTTCTCCTAAAAAGCCATCAGTTGGCTTCGGGAAACAAAGTGCTGCAGTGAGCAGTGAGAGTACTGACAGGGACTAGAGAATCGAATATATATACAAGGTCTTAAGTAATCTTAAAGACCCCATACTACCATACCACCCCAATAGAGCACTTTGCCCTCATACTACTGGCCTATTGTGGCTCCTAAGACATAAAGCAGAATGGGAGGCAGTGCCTTTAGCTTTCAGGCTGCTATTCTGTGGAACCAGCTCCCAGTTTGCATTCAGCAGACACACACCCTCTCTACTTAGCATTAAAACATTCCTTTTTGATACCTTATAGTTAAGGCTGGATCAGGTGACACGGAGCCTTCCCTTAGCTATGATGCAGTAGGGCTAGGTTGCTGGGACCTGCCCATCATGTAGTGAGCGACGAGTGACTGTTGCTCACTCACGTCTTTTCACTGGTGATGTGTTTGTGTTACACCCCTGAAAACAGGGGGAAAAGAATCACGAGAGTGATTATGACTTGCGTCTGTCATGCAGTAGTTTATTGCAGTGAGGAGAACGCGCTAAAGCCCCCTAGTGGAGAATAGAGACCCTACTAATCGATCCCAGAAAAGGCTTACTAGCAGATCAGAGATGTATAGATTGTAGTTCTCTTAAGTAACAAGAAAGCCATTAATATAACATGAAAAATAATAAACTCTTAACCATTTTCTTACCATATTTACATTATTTTCGTCCTTATATCAACTGATATGAATTAGTATTAACTGAACAGTTTTATATGCAGTAGTCCTTCAACCTGACACATTTGCACAATATTTCAAAATAATCACCCAAAATAGTTTCTAATGCTGAGAATGATTATTATAATTACAATTATGCACACAAACTACTTGGTGACATTTATGAAAAGATCATAGTTTGGATTAAGATTCACCTTCACAAAGTTAAACACATGATAGAATAACAGCAGGGTTGCTTTCAGAATGTGATGCTGCAGCAGTTAATGGGAAACAAGTAGTGGGAATAGTGTTTAATTCTTTCAAGGTGATGGAAACAGTGTTCATTTAATCACTTATTATTACAGTTGGTTCTTTGTACTGCAGAAAGTTAGCCAAAGTTACACTGTCTAAAAACTAAAGTGTTAACAAAATGATAACTTATTAAGACTGCGGTCTCCTCAGATGTATCTTCAGACCCTGAGTCCAGAACCAGGGACGTCTATAGTACATGATGACTGAGGTTGTGGTTCATTTAAATACATCACATATTTGTAAAGATGAAATCCGTACAAAAACATCTACATCTTGGTTGAATACGAATGTAGACTGGTAGTTGTTCTTCTTGTGGGACTAACATGTCTGAAAGACATAAAACAGAAACAGATGAAAAAAACGATCATTGACAAAATAACATGTTTGAGATGCTGCAGTAGTTAAACACTGATACCCATTGCGCTCAGCCTCTTCAGTCGTCTCAGGAAGCTCTTTTCTTTTGGTTTCGGGAAGCAAGAAGCCGAGAAATCCACCTATCAACGTAAGGCAGCTGAAGACTGTGATGGGTATGACCGAGTGGTACATGGCCAACAAGTTCAGCAGTGGAGCCAGTAATCCACCTAATCTTGCTGATATGGATCCTAAAGCTGTGGCTGTTTGTCTGAAACAGGAGGACAAAAGGTATACTCACTAAGTTGGTCTTTTTTTTTCCAGCGTTCTTTTCACACAAGTTGTTCACAACATGAATAAAAACTGTGACTGCTTACCTAACCGATGTTGGAAACAACTCCTGCATAAAGACCATACAAATAGAGCCAGCCCATATCAAGAAAAAACGAGACGCAACAGCTAAAGATGTGACAGAAATGGCATAACCTGACATAAAGAAAATTAATAAATATCAAAAGTGAACATAAAATTGATAATGAGACAAAAAAAATGCATTTTACAATATAACAAAGCTTTTACTATCAGGAACAGCGAGGATAAGTATGGAAGAGACTCCTCCGATCAGAAGGGTTGCTATGAATAATATTTTCCTCCCCAAAATATCCAGCAGCCACATGGAGAGTAAAACAGATGGTATTGAAAAAACACCATACAGCAGTTGGGTTACAAAGATGCTCAAACCAAAGCTTTCCATGTCTAAGTACAAACTGTAGATGGAAAGGTTCACGGAAAACCTTTAAAAGAGAAGAGAAACACATTTAATCAGACACAACTGTATCATGAACCATTTATAACACATTTATGAATGGCCATTTAATCAGCAAAACATCAAATTCAAAAGTCAAAATCTTACGATTTAAAAACAGCAACATGTTTTTACATTGAAATATTTCCCTTTAATGTATTAACCTCACTATAGATGTTGAACTTACCATGATAGTATTATGATAAAGAAATATCCGGTCAGCAGTGATGATCTGAAGATGATTTTTAGTCCTTCGTTATTCACAGTGTTATTCACTTCAATCTGTGGGAGACATAATGTTTATCGTAACACCATTTTAATACTATTGATAATAATGGAGATTTGTTATGCCTCCAGTGGTATTATTTTGAATCAAGGTAGAATTTCTTTTAGCAAATTTAGCACAAAAAAAACAAATACACATTGATCAGGTCTCCACTCTAGGCCTAACCCATATCAACACCGTTTACACCTTCTGCAAATTTAGAGTGAGCAATTACCCTAACATGCATGTCTTTAGACTGTGGGAGGAAGTCAAACAGACACGGGCAGAACATACAGACTCACTGTGTTGCCTAAGTCCATATCTCTTGTCCTGAATATGTTGAAGATTGAACATAATGTCTTCTCTATTCATGACTCTACTTTCCTTACTTAATTTGTTTATTTGATTAGCAACATTACGCAAAAAACACCAGGGACAGTTTAATGTCACTGGGTGGAGGGGCAGAGGCAGAGCTTAAGCAAAGGACAAAACCTTTAGACACCCCACCACCACCACCATTTGCATGAGTAATAGTGGAGGACTGACTCTTTAGTAGTCAGAGGTTATTGCCATCTTGATGAAAACGGGCATAAAAATCCATTATAAGAAAGCCTGTGAAAACTTTATTGAAAAATAATTAAAAGGATACCAGGCATGGTACCAAATCTAACCAGTGTTGGTCAAGTTACTTGAAAATAGTAATTAGTTACTAATTACTGACTACTTCTCCAAGAAAGTAATTCTGTTACTTTATTGGTTACTTATTTTCAAAAGTAATTAGTTACTCTATTACTTAGTTACTTGTTAAAAACATGATACACAATCTCAATACATTATAAAGCAATAGACCTTTCGGCCCTGTTCTACTTTTTCTGCATAATCCATCATAAAAAATGGAATCTCTTTTTAAAACTTGTTTTATTAGTTTTAATCTTTTAACTTTATGCACATTGCATCAAGCAAAAATTAAATTATATGCAACCGTCTTTGACTTGAAGAAATTGTTTAACTTTTAAACCTATTTTCTGCATATTCCAGCATGTAAAATGAAATAATTGTTTGTGTTTACACTTACTCTTTCAAATAGATGCAAGGAAAAACCAGCAATAAATAAATAAAATCGAAGATTCAGCAGCACTAAGTCCTGTCGTTCTTAAATCGATTGTCACCTCTTTAGCAGGAGTGGGGCCGGTGCTGCAGCGGTGAGGTCAGTGGGGGGATCCGGGGATTTCTCTGTGAATTTCACACTCCTGTGGCAGGGTGCTCGGTGCTTGCACAGATTTGAAGTTTAATTTTTCGCTGTAGAAAGAAGTTTTCTTCTCACGCAGAGTGAACAGTGGTCGCTCATGTTTTTGTCATTTTTAATGGAATGAAGCTAAAAGTAATGTCAGGACTTCCACGCTTTAAACGCTGCACGGTCGTACTCTAGCCCGCATTGTTGATCTACACATGTCTGTTGCTGCAACGGACGTCGTACGCTCACACGTCAATGTCGTGAGACACTCTCACAAATAAAATCACTGTTTAGTAACGCAGTAATGCAGCGTGCTTACGGGAAAGTAACAGAAATTGAATTACTTTTTTTGCAATAGAAATCCCTTTTTTTACTTATTACTGGAAAAAGTAATCAGATTACAGTAACCCGTTACTGCCCATCTCTGAATATAACACACTTATTTTCAGGTATTTTACAGGTGCCATCGATGTTCTTGAAAACTCCCCTGATGAATGTGATTCACTACCTTGTCCAGAAGAGACTCTGACACAGGGTGTTTGTTAATGGCTGCTGCTTTGACAATGAGCTGTTTGGCTTCTTCTTTTCTGCCTCTGCTTAACAGCCACCTGGCTGACTCTGGAATAAACCTGATAGGAAGAAAATTGAACTTCAAACAAACAGACATTTTGAAATGTATAAATAACTCAATAAATAGAGTGAAATTCAAACCATATGTAGATAATAAGCACTACAAGCGGAAGTGCTGTGATCAGCTGAGCCAGTCTCCAGTTTCGGATACCATAGATCACACCAGCAAGGATGCACTCTCCAATTGCACTAAACAGTTGAGTCACACAAGCTCCCCATGATCTTTTGGACATCCCAATCCATTCAGTGGCTGCAATAAGGAAAATATGTTAATTGCTATTTGTTTATTTTAGATTAAGACCTCAGCTCAAATGGAACAAAATAAATAAATAACAACAAAAATAAAATAAAAACATTGCACATCAGCTGCTATGAATATCTCGGCTAACTGTACATATATTTTTCTATTACTATTTTATACCTAATCAGACAGAACATCTCAGTGTGAATGGATAATGACCCAAACCAACCAACAACAACCCAAGAGTTTCTCAAGTATGTGTTTAGTTGAAGACAAAACTGACTGTAGAAAGATGGACACAAAATTACATAAACGTGTCTTTGTCCTTTGTCCAACATCTTTATGTTTAGAAACTGATTATGATGATGAGATGAGATAGCCTTTATTTGTCAGTTGCAGGTCTTTTACCCACAACCGAGATGACAGACCTTGCTGACCGTACATACAATACACAAATATCACATTGGGGAGACAGGTCAGGCTAGGTAGTGAGGAAAAAAACATCGAAATGTGTAACACAAAAGGATAATACAGGAATGCACAGATATCAACACACCATAGCACAATAAACACAGACAAGCAACATGGGAAAGAGTTCCAGTGTGTACATCTGATCTGGGACCGCTGCAATCTTTAACTGCGCCTCCAGCTGACCCGATGTCCACATCAGAGGGGAGGTAAGCGTTGGAGGTGGCGTTGGATCCGGGGTAGGGAGGGTGATGCGTCAGTGAGTGCTTATCAGTATATGTATGTGTGTGCGTGTCCATAGTTCATCTGAGACAGTGTCCTTCGCCTTGCCAGGCTAAGTAAACAGTCTTCCAGCCAACCCAGGTGGCCTTGTAGGGAATGGGAAGGAACAGACTAAACACAGTCATTATCAGTGTGTTTTTGTTCAGCTCCAGCCTTGAGCCCACAGCTGGCGCCGAAGGGGTAGCCGGATTATGATGGTAATTTTTCTTTTGCAACAACTCATGAGAATTTCAAGCTGTTCTTTAACACTCTGACACTGGTCTCTCAATCTCCCGTTGGATAGCTGCGAGTTTCTCCATGATGTTATTAACCTTCAGTTCCCTGGTCTTGTCATTCTTTTGCTCAAAGAGCAGATTCTGAGAACTCACGACTGCAGTGAGCTGTTCCAAGATGTAATCCAACTTCCACTCAGAGGTGTTGTTCTGAGTATTCACGGCAGCCGTAAGCTTCTCCAAGATCTCATCCATGCTGCACCCAGTGAGCCCATTCTGAGAAGTCGCGCCTCGCCCCATCGTTTCAATCCCAGCGGGCAGCCTTGGGGGGGTTTGAACAGCTGGTTCCGCTCTCTTAATTCTCCGATAAGTCAGGGCCAAGCCAGCTCCGATCAGCAAGAACCCTGTTATCATGGTTCCGAATAGGTGGATATCTTCAGCGTCCTCGATCGACAGTCCCGCCAGGCACACCATCCTCCATGTCTGCCACCCGTCCATCGTGTGTTCGGCAGGGAAAGTCCCTCCAGAGACCAGTTGATCAAATCCATAATTCTCTTTTAGGTTTTAGAAGCAGACTGTGAGAGAGTGTTCCAGGGAAAGTAATACACACGAGACTAGACAAGGACATAAGAACTAAGCAGGGAAGATAAGGGAGAGGAGAAAAAGTGCGTCCGCCTCCTCCGAGAGCCAGCAGAGTGCATCTTTTGTCTCGCATGTAAATTCAAATATGTAAAACGGTCACAAAGGCAACAGTAAGATAAAAGTAACAATAAAAATAATAAATGGGAAGAGGTGGAAGTAGAAAGTGTAAATGGAAAATTTGAGAAAATTGGAAAAAAATTGGAAAATATCAGATCAGTACAGCCTTGGTGGACCTGTAAAACATTATAAGAACATCATCTTAGCTATTGAGAGAACAAGTGGCAGATTATTTTACAGTTACAACGATTGTTAGTTGCAAAGTTTGTGCAAAGTTAGTTTACTCTTCATACACAGTATGATGCTGTTGACTCGATATCCTCCAGCTCCAAATCCCACCAGAAACAGAGATGCTAAATATAAGTAGACGTTGGGACAGAGAGCTGTTGTCACGGTGAATACAGACAACAGAACTGCTGGAATCTGAGTTGCTCGTTTGCGGCCGAACCTGAAACACCAAGACAAACACACAGTGATACATTAGCTTCTGTTATGATACTAAGCACACTAAATCACAAGAGCTGCTGGTTAATGTAGCATCATTACAAAGATAACAGTAATGCAATCATGTAAAAATAGTTTTTTATGGGACTCTGTGCAGTCATGTTGGAGTCTCTCCCTGTACTGGCCACATCTCAAGTTTTTTACTGGCCTATAGAGGTACAAGACATTCCTTTAATTGGAGAGGGTCATGAGTGACTAGAATAAAACCATGCAAACAACACAAACATGCAACATATAAAAACAAACTAATAAATTACACATAAAACACACAGAACACAACATTAAATTACTTAAACTGCTTGACAGGGGCAGCTGAATGAAGAAATAAAACCACTATGGTAGGGAACCAGAGCTAAGAGATAAGCTTCTTATATTTGCAAAGTTACATTTGAATAAAACTACAAGACCTTTGAAACAGGAGGCAGTTTAGCACACTGGTTGTCTTATGGCTACAAATACAGCAGCCTGGGTTTGAGGGTGACCTTCGAGGGTGACCTTGCTGCATGTCTTCCCCTTTTCCCCTTCTCTCTTTCCCCTTCTATCCTGTCTACTGTCTACCCCCCCCCCCCCCCCCCCCACAAAAAAAAACAAAAAACAAAAAACAAAAAACAAAACAAAATAAAAACAGCACACATGCACAAACACCTCGTACGAACTGTCAATTACAGCGGTGGAGGAGTGACGATGATTGTTTTGTAGCCACAGCATTTGGCCAATCATTGATACAACCATGAACCTTTCTCTATACCAAAGCATTCTTGAGTCAAATGGGAGGGCAACAGCTGTCCAACAACTAAAGCTTGGCTGAAATAGAGTCATGCAACACAACAATGATCCCAAGCACAGAAGCAAATCTACAACAGAATGACTGAAAAAGAAAAGAATCAAGATGCTGCAATGGCCCAGACCAGACCTCAACCTGATGTTTGACCTCTCTTCTTCAGTTCTAAGAGCGATTGGTGGAGAGTCCCAGATTTTAGGCCTTAGTGGGAGTTGTCAATTAAGGGGATCGTTGACCCATTATTGATCACGTGCCTCATCAAATAAGCCGAGGTGTAAAAAATAGAGTGTGGTGTCATTATGAAACCATGTGAGACCTTGCCTCATCCTATCATGTGACCTATTGAGATCAACTGACGCAAGATTTGAGTGGGCATTAAGGCGCCTGGGAAGGGATCTCAAAACTGGATTGTAGGTTGCAGAGAATTGGTGCAGTAAGCCACCCCCTCTGTTCAAAGATGGTCATTCACAGTGGACATAGATGGCTTCATTCACTCCTCGTTCAAACCATGTGTCTTGGTCCTTTAGATCAGCGGTTCCCAACCTTTTTTGCGCCACGGACCGGTTTATGCCCGACAATATTTTCACGGACCGGCCTTTAAGGTGTCACGGATAAATACAACAAAATAAAACTAGTACCGGTACCGAAAAAAAGAAGATTTATTCATAACACACGTGAAAAGACCCAGGAAGACCGAGTTAAAGATAAAAACGATAACAAAATAACGCTGAAAACCGATAAAAACCCTGAAAACCATACATTTCACACCTGAGTCTCAACTCTCGCGGCCCGGTACCAAACGACTCACGGACCGGTACCAGTCTGAGGCCCGGGGGTTGGGGACCGCTGCTTTAGATGCAGATGTACATCTCAGTCTCGTCCAGTAGAGGTGGCTCTTCTATGTTGTGCCATGGGTTTGTGAAGTGGCTCTGTGGTTTTTCCTGTGTAGAGGTCTGAGCACTCCTTGCTGCACTCCTTGCCTAACACTAAGTTGTTTAGTTTGTGTTTGGGAGTTTTGTCCTTGGGATGGACCAGTTTTTGTGTGAGTGTGTGCATGGGTCTGAAGGACACTGGGATGTGCACTTCTTGAGAATCTTCTATAAGCACGACATCTCAGAGCACTTTAAACCCAGCCGCAATAAAAATAAATAGGTCACTAAGATAAAGGTCACTATGATTACTATGTTACTATGAGCTGGATGGCTGGAAACCTACACAGACATTTCTTCAAATTATCTCCTCAAGATGGTTCTGCAGGCTGCTGAATCATCGGGCGCACACAGAACTGCACAGAGTCCCCTCAAACTTATTTACATGATTGTATTTGCAGTTTTGATATATATGCAGGGAAGCGGCATTTTAACGGACTGCATTAAAGTATTAACATAAGACAATAGAGTACATACTTAAATTATTTATTGATTTATGAAATACACATACTAGATTCCATTCTAAGTCTAATCCAACACAATTGTGGAACATTCATGTTATAGAAACGTTATAATATTTATTTGGTAACTGTCAGCTCATTGTCAGAATGTAAGATTCAGAGAATCTGGAGATATCTCTGTGCAATGCCGAAAATACGTTTTTCAAATGTGTTGTTGCAGTCAACAGTGTTGGTCAAGTTACTTGAAAAAAGTAATCAGTAATTAATTACTGATTACTTCCCCAAAAAAGTAATCCCGTTACTTTACTGATTACTTATTTTCAAAAGTATTTAATTACTTAGTTACTTAGTTACTTAGTTACTTTTTAAAAACATGATTTACAACCTGAATAGGCGATAAAGCGATAGATCTTTCAGCCCAATTCTACTTTTTCTACATAATCCATCATACAAAATGTAATCAAATGGAAAAGTCTCTTTTTAAAACTTGTTTTGTTAGTTTTAATCTTTTAACTTTATGCATGAAGCAAAATTTTAATTATATGCACCATTCTCTGACTGGAAGAAATTAGTTTAACATTTAAACCTATTTTCTGCACATTCCAGCACATACATACATATATATATATATATATATATGTATATATATATATATATATATATATATATATATGTGTGTGTGTGTGTGTGTGTTTACACTCACTCTTTCAGATGCAAGTAAAACACAGCAGAAAATAAACAAAGTCAAAGACTAGCGGTCCTTTTGCTCTATTTTCACCTGTAAAGCAGGACTAGGGTAGGCGGAGGGTTATCCTGGTGCAGGTGTGCCGCAGCGGTCAGTGGAAGGATACGGCAGTTTCTTTCTGAGTTTCCTATTACGTCGTAGCGCACTCGTTGCTTGCTTGGAAGTTTAGGGGGTTTTTTTCGCTGTAAAAAGAAGTTTTCTTCCCACGCACAACGGACACTAATGTTTTTGTCACTTTTTACGGAATCAAACTCAAAATAAGGTCAGTACTTCCACGCTTTAAACGCTGCACGCTCATACTCTCTCCCGCACTCGATATATGATCCATTGTTGATCTGCACACAGCTGTTGTCACACACGTTGCACTCGCTTATGTCACTGTCATGAGACATTCTCGCAAGAAAATCACGATTTTAGTAACGCAGTAACGCAGCGTTCCTACGGGAAAGTAACGGTAATCTAATTACCGTTTTTGCAATAGTAATCCCTTACTTTACTCGTTACTTGAAAAAAGTAATCGGATTACAGTAAGGCGTTACAAGTAACGCGTTACTGCCCATCTCTGGCAGTCAAATGCAAAATGAGCAAATATTTTCTTTAAAATAGCATTAATTTAATATATTTTCTGTGTTCCATTGGGAAAAAATATAGGTTTATTAGATTCGCAAATCAAAGCATATGACTCAAAATTAGTATTTATTTTTGAAGTTAGTGAAAATATTTATTTGATTAGCTGTTGCTAAGGTATCAAACCTAACAAATTAAAAGAGACATTTGTTTTGTGAATGTGTTAACAGACAAAAGTTATTCATTCAGTGTAAAATTATATTAAAGCAGTGATGTACTGTCAGGACAAGCAAGGCAAGCTCTGCTTGTCCTAAAAATAGACATAAATAAAATGTACCAAAATAAAGCAGTCACTCTCCTTTCATCTCAGGTCCAGCTATGCACGTGTGCAATGTGGATAAACAGCTGGTCTGACAGTAACCTGATGAAAAACCAGCATGTGAGGCAAGCTGCTGCTGGCTCTGCTGTTACTGCTTTGAGGTCAATTACAATTTACACTTTGTATGGAAACACAGTAAGCATTACCAAGCAAATGAGCTTCAGTGCTTTATCTGTGTAACAGGTGGGTTTCTGTTTGCGAACGTGACCAACACATGTGATGTACAGAATACAGAGCGTGGAAATTTTAATATACTTTTTTGAAAAGGCCTGTGTTTTTAAACTCATCCATTTAATGCAGTTTTCTGCAGAATAAATATGAATAATTATTTTGACCTGTAATATTTTATGCACAATTATACAGTAATAAAGTTTTATGTGTACTGAGGTATTTTCAAGATTTGCTTCTTTTCCTAAAGGAATGGTTTGAACCATTTCTCAGCCACTCATCTTTTTCAGCTAATAGTAAATTATTTTTGGTAATATAGCAAATATTTATTTAACTGTAGAAGTATTAATATTTTACAATTTTTCAGCCAGGAAGGAGTGCAGAAAGATGAAGATGTTTATGTACAGTGTAGACTGTTAGTGCAAACAATATCTTTTAATCTGATATGACTGAGCTTGTGAAGTTGCAAAATAATGGAGGAAGATGTTTTCATATGTGTGTGTATTGGAGTGGAGGGACTGTATTCGCTTGACTTTCTGTAAAAAGTTACCATATTTCTGTATTTCGGTGCAAAAGGAACCATGAACTACTGCAAGGAGCACACTTACGATTCAGCAAAAGGTCCAAATACGAGGGAGCCAACAAGAACTCCAGCCATGAATACTGCTTGAATCACTTCCACCAAGCTGGCCTGGCCACACACTAGATCAAACTGTGAAAAAAATTAATATACTAATAATAATAATAACAATAATAAAAATAATTAATGTAATGTTTCATGGAGGTGAGAAATCTACTGAACAACGAATTTCACTTACATCAGTGACTATGGTGGCTTTGTAGAGCATGTTCCCATACACCCATCCATCCTGGCACCCTGTGGTCTCATTGAGTCCGTACTCTCTGATATTATCAATGTCCCAGCTCACTGGGACAAACATCTCACACTTGCTGAAGGTCCCATCCTCCTCTCGAGGCACGGTCAGGTTGAGCTGCTCCTCTGAGGTCAGGTTAGGAGCAGCACTGAGGATCCAGTCTGTGTTGCAGTGTCTGTCTGGATCTGATTGGATGAAAACAAAACTGGCAAAGAGAAAAGTCTGAACAAAGTTTGGAAAGCAAAGTGCAATTAGAGTGATCTTCTGGAATAATCCAAATTCCCCAATGTTCCTTAGAATCTCTCCAAAGTCTGTCATTTTGAGCTTGATGGTGAAGGTCTGAAAAACAAAAGAGCTGCAGCGCAGACTCATACAGTGACTGTTAATCTTTAACCCAGCTATATTATCTTTTTAGCACACAGAGCTCATTATTTAAATTTTTCTGACCTGAACATACTGAACTGCTGTCATGTCACCACATTTAGGGCTCTTTCAAAAGTCATTACACACACACATAAACACAATTTCTGATTTTAAATCTGCTGCTTTAAAGCTAAAATCATCAGGCTAAAGCATCTCTGAGTTAGTAGTAAGCACTGAACAGAGCGGAGTGATAAAGTGGTGCCCTCATTTGCAGTTTATTTACATTTTTTAAGTTAACAGACCTAAGTTTCTCTCAAACCAGCAGTTTGAACCGCATGAGTCAGACTTTTCTGTTTAAATCTATCCAGAACACTGAAGCTGACCTCTGTCAACATACCTAATTAGAGGTGAAAATGTGCTTTTTCTCCTTTACTTCTTATATGTGTTCAGGGCCTAATGTGCATTTTCTAGTTTTATTTTAGGAAATCTAATTCTCATTGTGTCTGTAATGAGAATTTAGTGCAGTGTGATCAAGGGAATGAATCCCAAAGTGCATCTTTGGAATAAACTCAATAAAAAAATATACGATGACTGCGTGACATAATTAATGTATAGCATGTATCACAATTACTTTGTGTGTGTTATAGGAGACACTGTACTAGCTGCAAAAGTAAAACAGTGAAGGAAAGCAAAAATTATACAGTAAATAAAGGCTTAAGCATTCGCTGGGTGCTGGTCTTTAATCTGGGGAAGCTCTGCTCTTTCTCCTCACTCCAGTAAAAAAGCTGACCCAAAAAAGCAGAGAAAGAGTAATGCTCTGGTTCAGAATGTATTTTTGAAGAGGTGTTGTTGGGTAATGTAATAAAGAGTGTTTGCTTGTAATCAGGAATGATCATACAGTTTATAACGTATGTATGAACACTGAAGAGGTCAGTGAATAAAACTGTAACTAAGGTGAAACTAAAGGATTGTTCGCTTTATGCCGTGTCAGCACACTTAAGGTTTACTCAAGTTGGATACACTGCTCCACTGCAGCTGTTACATACATTTGCAAAACCTACATTTAAATATGCAATGGCCATATTCAAATTGTAGTTTTCAATACTATGTATGGCTATTACTCCCAAGAATTGACAGAATTATACCCAGTTAACAGATTCAGAAGACTGTCTATCTATTTGCAGTCTTCTACGTGTAGAGTAAGTACACCTACCCAACTGATTGTAACACAAATGTCAAATCAGCCAATCACATGGCAACAACATGGCAAAGACGGGCTGCTAAAGTTCAAATCACGAATTAGAATGGTGAAGACAGGAGCAGTAAGTGACTAAATATTCTGCATAGATGTTGGTCCATCCCTTTATGACCATAGTGTACCCAGTTTCCGATAGCTGCTTCCAGCAAGATAATGTGCCATGTCACAAAACTGATATATATGTGGTCATATATATCAGAGGAATGTTTCCTTGTTGAATCAATGCCATCAAGAATTAAAAGTGTTTGAAGGCAAGATGCTCCAGCCTGGTACTAGTAACTTGTTCCTCATAAAGTGGCTGGAGAGTGTGTAAAATCAACACTGACTTGAAGTCTATAGATTTTATGTGTACATGGTATATCCTCCTTCTTTAAGATGTAATGAGTTATGCATTCAGAGATGCTCTTCTACCTTGTTTGTAATAAATGGATATTCCAGTTATTGTTCGCTTCCTACCAGCTCAAATAGGGATGCACCGATACCGGTATCGGGTATCGGCCTCGATACCACACTTTCTAAAGTACTCGTACTCGTTAAAAGTCCCCCGATACCGGGGACTGATACCACGGTCTGAGACCTGTTTATGTTTGAGCGGCATGTAAGGGGTTAATCACAGGCGCCGAGTGCCCGCCCCCAGGCCCCGGCTGCAGCTCAGAGCTCAGAGAAGGGCAGGCGAGACAAGTCAGCCCTGTGGAACTGTTTCAAAGTGAATGAAGACGCGAAAACAAAGGCGGACTGCAAATTGTGCTCAGCAAACTTGTCCAGAGGAGGCTCAAAAGGTAGCGCATTTAACACAAGTAATTTAATCAAGCACCAAAATCCCAACACGACAACGAGTACAAAGAGTTTACCCACGCTTATTTACCCATGCTTATTAGCACAGAGGAGCATAGCTGATGCTATAGCAGTGGGACGGAAAATAGTTGGGCATTTTAAACATTCCGCCTTAGCCTACTCCCGCCTCGAGGACATTCAGGGACAGCTCAACCAGCCAATAAAGAGACTGCAGCAGGACGTACAGACGCGCTGGAACAGCACGTATTACATGCTCCAGTCCCTCATTGAGCAAAAGCGAGGGCTGGGCGTGTCCGAGCATGAACTCCGTGACTATCTCACCGCTCACCAATGGGCTCTTAAGGAGACGACTGTTGCCATCCTCGCCCCCTTTGAGGAACTAACTAAAAAAGTGAGCAGCTACGACGCACTTGTTAGTTTATTCAAATATTGTGCACTAAATAGCAAAGATGTTTATTAATGCCCCTTGTGTTGTCCAAAGCGGCAGAGTTTACAATAAACTGAAAACAATACTTGAGTTGCACTGTCACTGTTTAAATTTTTTTTTCATAATAATTTATTCTGTAATATGTTGCATACAACATGCTTTTCATTTTAAATAAATGTTCTTAATTCCAAACCAGTCCCTTGTTTGTTTGTTTTTGTTAAATTATAGGACTAAAGCTGTTACCTGTAAATTTAAATCATGTTTTTATTAAGTACTCGGTATCGGCGAGTACTGAAATGCAAGTACTCGTACTCGTACTCATTTCCAAAAAAGTGGTATCGGTGCATCCCTAAGCTCAAAGCAGTTTGACCATTCTCCTCAGACCTCTGACATTAACATAGGAGAACAAACCTCTTGATTTTGTTTTTGAACTGAAGAAGCCTCCTGGATGAGAGGTGAAGCATCGTCATTAAACTTAATGAAATCCAGACACTTCCTTTCCATCCAGCCTTATGTTAGAAGGGGCACCTGGGCCAGTAAAGTATCATTACTAAAAGTATTTTTATGAATATGGGTTATAGTTGTGCTAGAATCTAATTTTCATTCAGTAAAATGACTGGATGTTACAATCCCTGATAATCCATTGCTTTAAATGGAGAAAATCTTGAGGGATGGCTGTTATGAGGAAGGGCAGCCCAGAAACTTTACCAGCGGCACACATCGTTGTGTGCCTCAACCTTTGGTCTTTTACCCAAGCTAATCTGCCATTTTTCCTATATAATATTTGCATAATGAGTGACACTAACACCACTGACTAACAGTGCCCCCATAATCATTAATATGCAAATTGTCATGACCATTGATCAATGACCAGGAGTACCATTTACAGAGAGACCTGGAGAATAGCTGCAATCACAGCATTGTAGGATGATGAAACATGTGCCCTTAGGCCCCCTCCTTGATTCAGAAATGGTCTTTCCCATTTGACATAAATGGCTTCCATGACTCCCCACTCAAATCAGTAGGTGTAAATATACTGCAGAGTCCTGGCCTGACGAGGTAGCTCTTCTGTGTTGTGCCATCCGCTTCGCCAGAGGTTGTTTGGTTTGTCCGATGTATAAATCCTGGCAATCCTCCTGGCACTTAACAGCGTACACTATGTTACTCTGTTTGTGGGTGGACCAACTTTTGAAGCAGCACATTTTGGGGTTTGAAAGCCACAGAGACCTGGTGTTTAGAGAAAATGTGTCTCAGCTGTTCTGATACTCCTGACAAAGGGATCACTAGAGTTTTTTGCTTAGGCAGCAGTTGTCCTCTCTCCTGGATCACTTGGAGCATTCTCTATGAGCTTTCCCAGCTTTGACAAATGCCCAGCTGGGATAACCACATTTACTCAGGGTCTTATTGATATGATGTTTTTCGGCTTTGCTGGCCGCTGTATCTGTGGGGATGGTGTTCGCTCTGTGTTGTAGCATCCTGATGACACCCGGTTTGTGCTCCAGTGGATGATGAGAGTCAAACCTTAAATACTGATCCGTATGCATCGGTACACATCAACTTTAAATGTCCCCCATTACTGACGGGGTAGCCCAGGGGTCAGCAACCTTTAAGACCCAAAGAGCCACTTGGACCCGGTTTCCACGCAAAAGAAAACACTGGAAGAAAACACTGGGAGCTGCAAATACTTTTTGACATTGACATACTTTTGGAGCCTTGACCTGACTTTTAAAAAAATAATTGGAAAAAAAGCACTATGCTGCTAAAAGATGAAAAATTCTGCCTAAATATGCATTTTACCTGGTTAATGTGTGTGGTCGGGTGCGGTCTGCAGCACCGCTGCAGGGGAGGCGGACGCACCTGAGCGGCACCCGCAATCACGCCTCGCCGCCTTAACGTCTGTGCTCTCTATGCTGTTGTTGGTATATGTCGGGCTGTGAGCTGAAAAGCTACAGCCGGCTGTATGCGTACACCAACCGTGTGTGAAAAGTGTTCAATAAAGAGATGCTGAAAAGCTTGTTCATGCAAACATCGTCGGGTCTGCCTTAATATGTTTACAATGGGACTTCTGCTCCTGAACTTCTGCACACAGCGTCTGCAAATCAGGGCTGTACTTTCATCTTTACTCAGGACTGTAAGCTGTCATCTGTGAGGCGTGAGCAGTGTTTGTTTTTAACATAGTTCACATAGTTCAATTTAGAACTACAAGTTTAAAAAAATAACTAACATAAATAAAATACACTTCAGCTAATTACTTCTAATTTATTTTCCCAAACCACGCGGAGCCACACTATAAGGACTAAAGAGCCGAAGGTTGCTGACCCCTGGGATAGCCTGTCATTTTTCATATCCTCCCTGGTGAACTTGATGCGTTTGTCCACTGATTATTTACTTGTGGCACATCCTGAGATTTGATTTTTAACCCAGATGTCAAGTTCAAGTTCAAGTTCAAATTTTATTCGCCACATGCAGTGGCAGGTTGCCCTGCAGTGGAATGAACCCGCCCCCCAACCATACACACACAACACAGACATCACATGGGGATACAAGTCAGAGAACGGTTGCATTACAGAAAAAACACTGAAATGTACACTACAATGGGAAAGTACAAGAGGAAAAAAAGAGACCTCTACTCATGCTGGGCTATAGGAGGACAGCATGAGAACAGGAAACAAAAAAACTCCTCTGCACAGAAAGCACATAAATGTCCACAGTACAACATTATAGAGCACGTGACCAGCAACAGGGTTGGGTAGGGGATGAGGAGTAATCCCAGGCACCGCGAGCTTCTCCATGATGTTATCAAACTTGCGCTCCGTGGTCTTGTCATTCTTGTGCTCAGAGAGCCGATTCTGAGAACTCACGACTGCAGTGAGCTGTTCCACGATGTAATCCAACTTTCGCTCAGAGGTGTTATTCTGAGCGGACTTTTCCTTGATGTAACCCAATATGCGCTCAGAGGTGTTGTTCTGAGTATTCACTGCAGCCGTAAGCTCCTCCAAGCTCTAACCGTGCTGCACTCAGTGAGCCCATTCTGAGAAGTCGCGCCTTGTCCCATCGTTTCAATCCCAGCGGGCAGCCTTGGGGGGGGTTTGAACAGCCGGTTCCGCTTTCTTAATTCTCTGATAAGCCAGGGCCAAGCCAGCTCCGATCAGCAAGAACCCTGTTATCATGGTTCCGAATAGGTAGATATCTTCAGCGTCCTAGATCGACAGTCCCGCCAGGCACACGATCCTCCATGTCTGCCACCCGTCCATCATGTATCCGGCAGGGAAAGTCCCTCCAGGGCACTCGGGCTCTCCCAAGCCCAGACTTCTCGTTGAGAAAAGGGTGTCAATAGCATTCAGAGACCAGTTGATCAAATCCATAATTCTCTTTTAGGTTTTAGAGAACAGACTGTGAGAGAGTGTTCCAGGGAAAGTAATACACACGAGACAAGACAAGGACACAAGAGGCTAAGCAGGGAAGATAAGGGGAAGGTAACTTAATGAAGTCCAGACGCTTTTCTTTGCAAGCTCCTTTGACAAGGGGAAGGAGAGGAGAAAAGTGCGACTGCCTTCGCCGAGAGCCAAACGAATACCTGAACCAATAACTTGGTGTTCCCAGGTAGGATAACAGAGCCCTCTTTTCCACTTTTTCCATGTAAGTGTTGGCCACAATGGATGAAACTGGGAAACCCATGGCACACCCATCTTTCTGCCTGTAGTACTCACCCTTGTATGTGAAATATGTGGAATGAACACAGTTCCAAGAGCAAACAAACTTGGTCAGTGCTGAGAGTGGTCTTGTTGCTGAGGTTGGGGTCATCCTGTAATCTCATACGAACTACCGGCCTAGTCTATCCCAACCCCACCCTGTGACCACCTGGACCACTTTGAACTTAAAGTGCTGGTGAGCCAGATACCACCATGTGATCCCAGCGTTAGCATCCATGCGGTTGAGCCATTGCAGCAAGGCATGATCCGAAAAGAGGATGAAAGGGTAAGAGGTAATAACAAAGATAGTTGACTGACAGTGGATGGCCAGGCCTTCCTTCTCTACAGTGCTGTACCTGCCCCCCGGCTCTGACAGGTTTCATGCTGATGTACACCACTGGAACAAAACGCCCCCCAGCCCTGTGTTTGGGGCATCAGTCTGAAGAATAAAAAAAGAGGGATAAGTTAGGCATCTGGGTTCCCCACAGAGATCCTCCTTCCCCTGCGCAAATGCCACCTGGCACTACTTTGTCCACTGGGGCACCCTCCCAGGTGAGGTCGGTTAAGGCTCCACAAAGCCTTTATGGTGAAATAATGTTCTTTCCACTTCAGGATTATGGCTCCAACAGTGCAAATTCTTCTGTAACCTTTGACATCAGTATATTTTGCAGCAATAAGGTTGCAAATATCTCGAGGGAGCTTATTGGTTTTACGCATCAAGAGACAAGACATCTTGGTAATGAGACACCTTTTTATATCATTTGGGACTGAACCAGCTGATATAAATGTGCACTAAGTGGCAGGGTTACTTTCTAATTTCTAATAGATTTCAGCTGGTGTCATGCCTTTTCCCATCTCCCTTTCTTTGTGTGTTCAATACTTTTTTCCCGTGTGATTTCTCATTATTAAACATAACTTAGTTTATGGATATCTGTGGTTTGATTTCTTTACTTGTGTGGATTGGATGGGTCTTACCAACATCTGGTGAGAATGTCATGTCAATGGCACCTTAAGAAATATGTTTACTTAAAAAATTGTGGCATGTTCAATACTTATTTTACCCACTGTATCTTTTGATAACAGCTTGCACCAATGACCCAATCACTGCTCATTACTATTCAGAATTAACCTCAGACATCACTCTGAAAAGTTTGAATGAATATACATTTATTTGTATATCTCTTTCTCTCTTTATTTAATCAACTTGTTACTATTCAACATAAAAGCATTTGAGAATGAAATAAACAATTCAGTCTAAAGTAGCAGATATAAAGTTATTGCTTAATTGCTTATTCAATTAATAATTAAGTAAAAACATAGGACATCTGAACAAACCACAAAGCTTCTAAAACAACGTCCTTTGGACAGGTGAGACCAAAGTGGAGATGTTTGACCGTAATGCTCAGCACCATGTTTTGTGAAAATCAAACACAGCATATCAGCACAAAAATCTCATACCAGTTTTCACCCACGTTGGTGGAGGGGTGATGATTTGGGCTTGATTTGCAAATTTGTAGGAACTTGCCTTGAGTCTCTTCTATACTAAAATATTCTAGAGTCAAATGTGAGGCCGTCTGTCTGACAGCAAAACCTTGTCTAAAGTTGGGTCTCACAATCAAGTCAAAGTTAAAACTTGAACTTGACAGAAATGCTGTTCTGGCCTATGAAGCAATGATGTCAAGAAGAGTGGGCATACATAATAAAACCATACAGAAAATGATTACTTCACGTTATTGCTGCTAAGGTATATGAGAAAACAGTAACACTATCAAGAGAGACTAAAACTTTACCCTTTTAAAATCAAGTTTTCAATCAAGTGTTTGCCAGCTTGTGTGTTTGTTGTGTGCTGCAACAAAACAGGAAGCAACTGGAATATTCAGATTACAGCTTAGTTGATTTGCTTTGTGGAGGTAAGTTTGATCCACTTTGGTTCCTCTCCATAGTCTTCGTCCTGCAGGGAAAAGGAAAACAGAGAGGTTAAAACTATAGAAATTGTTCGACGATTTTGCCGCCTCACTTGCAGCTTAATTACCCATTAGCTTCAGCTTCATCGGTTGAGTCTGGAAGCTCTTTTCTTCTGGTCTCAGGAAGCAAGAAGGCAAGAGCTCCACTGATGAGTGTAAGGCTGCTGTAGACTATGATTGGTATGGACCAGTGGTAGACGGCCAACATGTTGATTGGTGGAGATATCAGACCACCAGTTCGATACACAATAGAGCCCAAACCCGAAGCTGTTTGTCTGGAACAAGAATGTATATTTTAAGGACTACAGAGTTTGAGAGCCACAATAACATTATGTCTGCAATGGCATGGAGAGAGAGAGAGAGACTCACCGAAAAGATGTTGGAAACAGCTCCTGAACATACACATTGCATACGGAGCCTGCCCAGTTAGTGAGAAAACGTCCACAGGTTGCTAACGCAGTAACAGCAACAGCATAACCTGAAACAGACTGACAGATTAAGTTTACTGCTTTCAGAAGCAGCTAATTCATATTTCCTTCATCATTCACATAATCATTTTAGAGAAATTTAAGAACCCACAGGTCTGTCTGTAAATCAGCAAAAAGGGTCCAGGCCCATTTCTTGGAATCTGTGACTTAGAAATTCACTTGTCCCCCATCTCTTTCACAGTTTTGTAACTGTATTGGGTTTCCACAGCTGTAAGTTTGCACTCAATGATCTTCCAAAGATTTCAGGATGGAGCTCATGATAGCTGCTTCATTATTTCCATTTTATCAGGTCTGTGTGTTGCTGCAGGAGTTTCATCCCCCTCAGCATATTTTAGTTTAGGCTTTACCACAGAGACCCACTTATGGTTTAACAGATGACTTTTGTTGGTTGCAAAGTTACACCTGTATTTTGTCATGACAGTTAGAAGCCCTTTAGTGTTTAGTATCGTTAGATGACTGAATGGCACTGCCATCTAAAAACAGACAATATCAGAGGAAAACAAATAAACAAATATATATAGCTTGGACCATGTATTGATGGGCCAGCATTATTAGCTATGAGTCGATTTATAGATATCAGCATTTATAACAGCCAGTGAGTGAAAATTAAACAAGTAAAGAAGAGACACAAGAAACACCCTTCTGCCATGTTGTGGTTTAGAGGTACAGTGGGGCAAAAAAGTATTTAGTCAGCCACCGATTGTGCAAGTTCCCCCACTTAAAATGATGACAGAGGTCAGTAATTTGCACCAGAGGTACACTTCAACTGTGAGAGACAGAATGTGAAAAAAAATCCATGAATTCACATGGTAGGATTTGTAAAGAATTTATTCGTAAATCAGGGTGGAAAATAAGTATTTGGTCACCTCAAACAAGGAAAATCCCTGGCTCTCACAGACCTGTAACGTCTTCTGTAAGAAGCTTTTCTGTCCCCCACTCGTTACCTGTATGAATGGCACCTGTTTGACCTCATCATCTGCATAAAAGACACCTGTCCACAGCCTCAACCAGTCAGACTCCAAACTCCGCCATGGCCAAGACCAAAGAGCTTTCGAAGGACACCAGGAAAAGAATTGTAGACCTGCACCAGACTGGGAAGAGTGAATCTACAATAGGCAAGCAGCTTGGTGTGAAAAAATCAACTGTGGGAGCAATCATCAGAAAATGGAAGACATACAAGACCACTGATAATCTCCCTCGATCTGGGGCTCCACGCAAGATCTCATCCCGTGGGGTCAAAATGATCATGAGAACGGTGAGCAAAGATCCCAGAACCACACGGGGGGACCTGGTGAATGACCTGCAGAGAGCTGGGACCAAAGTAACAAAGGTCACCATCAGTAACACACTACAACGGCAGGGAATCAAATCCCGCAGTGCCAGACGTGTTCCGCTGCTGAAGCCAGTGCATGTCCAGGCCCGTCTGAAGTTTGCCAGAGAGCACATGGATGATACAGCAGAGGATTGGGAGAATGTCATGTGGTCAGATGAAACCAAAGTAGAACTTTTTGGTATAAACTCAACTCGTCGTGTTTGGAGGAAGAAGAATACTGAGTTGCATCCCAAGAACACCATACCTACTGTGAAGCATGGGGGTGGAAACATCATGCTATGGGGCTGTTTTTCTGCCAAGGGGACAGGACGACTGATCCGTGTTAAGGACAGAATGAATGGGGCCAAGTATCGTGAGATTTTGAGCCAAAACCTCCTTCCATCAGTGAGAACTTTGAAGATGAAACGAGGCTGGGTCTTCCAATATGACAATGATCCAAAACACACCGCCCGGGCAACAAAGGAGTGGCTCCGTAAGAAGCATTTGAAAGTCCTGGAGTGGCCTAGCCAGTCTCCAGACCTCAACCCCATAGAAAATCTGTGGCGGGAGTTGAAAGTCCGTGTTGCTCGGCGACAGCCCCAAAACATCACTGCTCTTGAGAAGATCTGCATGGAGGAATGGGCCAAAATACCAGCTACTGTGTGTGCAAACCTGGTAAAGACCTATAGTAAACGTTTGACCTCTGTTATTGCCAACAAAGGTTATGTTACAAAGTATTGAGTTGTATTTTTGTTATTGACCAAATACTTATTTTCCACCCTGATTTACGAATAAATTCTTTACAAATCCTACCATGTGAATTCATGGATTTTTTTTTCACATTCTGTCTCTCACAGTTGAAGTGTACCTCTGGTGCAAATTACTGACCTCTGTCATCATTTTAAGTGGGGGAACTTGCACAATCGGTGGCTGACTAAATACTTTTTTGCCCCACTGTATTTGCGGGGAATATTGACATTTCATAGACTGTCCACCAGAGAGCAACCTGCAACTTCCTTTTTGGCAACACAGGTGCTTTTTAAGCAGCTAACACAACAACCAGCTGATCTGAGCAGAGTCGGGACAGACCAAACAAACCAACAACACAACAGTTCTGAGTGAATACATCTGAGGAGCTCTACCTTGAGGAACCGCTAGCATTAAGAGACACAACAATCCTCCAATTAGAAGTGTTGCCATGAGAGATGGTTTTCTTCCCACTGCTTCCAGCAGCCAGATGCTCAGAATATGAGCTGGTATTTCAGACAGGCCAAATATTGCCTGAGTCACGAAGATGTTCAAGCCAAGTTTTCCCACATTGAATGAAAGGCAGAAGTAGGCAACATTCAGCGAGAACCTGGGGAAAGACAGAGATGGATTTCAAATACAAATTGCACAACTTGATCTTACACTTAAAGGCTCAGTAGAGCAGATAGGTGTAAAATATAACTTACCATGCCAATGTTATGGTAAAGAAATATTTCCTAAGCACAGCTGATTGGATAAGAGTTTTTATGCCTCCCTTTTTCTCAGGGTCTTTCACAATAATCTGTAATGCACAGGGGTGAGCACAACATCATGCTAACATTGCTCATGTTAGCAATCATTTAATCCTACAGCCTTACAAATGTAAGTCTGACTTACTGCGTCACAGTCCATTAAATTATTATCCTTCTAATGCATCTTTGGCCTCAGAAGTTGACACGGTGTCCTTGTGGTTCTAGTATTCTTACTTTATTAGAGTCCATCATTACCCATCATTTGCTCATTATTCTGCTAATATTTTATTACATAGCAGCTTTTATTATTGCTGCATGTAATATTCCTTTCAAGCCTCGATACAAAGGGAAGTGAATGTTGTGAAGGGTACCTGGTCCAGCAGATAGTTTGGAACCGCGCGCTTGTTGATGGCTGCAGCTTTTTTGATTAGCTGTTTTGCCTCCATTGTCCTTCCAGTGCCCAGCAACCACCTGGCTGACTCCGGGATGAACCTGTCCAAAACAGGCCAGTGGCACTTAATAAATTCAAATGTACCAGTCATAAGGGATGGCGTAATAGAGAGAGTTAATGCACACCATATGTAAATAGCAACCAATGCAAGTGGAGCTGCCGTGATCAGCTGAGCCAGTCTCCAGTTTCGTACAAAGTAGATCATTCCAGCGAGGATGCACTGTCCAACCGCACCACATAGCTGAGTCACACATGCCCCCCATGAACGATTGGACACCCCGATCCATTCAGTGGCTATAACATTTTTTTATTTTATTTTTTTAAAAAAAGGTCAAAAGACAATGTTGACAGGAATTACAGAGCCCTGAATGCAGACAAAAGGTAAAATGCTGTCAAATAATGTTTTAAAAAATCATTAATTGAAAAAAGAATGAATAACAAATTATTACCAGTACTATAGAACTCAAGTCAGAAAACAACTTTCAAACCGATAAAAAGGGACCATATAAGAAACATACAGCTGATTGTGTAAGCCTTTCAATCATTCGCTTGATGTTTAAATGCTATCGATAATAAACGACACTACTCCATCCGAAGGTTAAGGGCTATACTAAAACTTTGATGTTTTATGCTGATGTTAGCATTGGTGAGATGGAAATCTACTGCAGTTGTCATGGTTGGGCGACCGTGGCTCAGGGGTTTGGGAAGCGTATCTGTAACCGGAAGGTCGCCGGTTCGATCCCTGGGCTCTCTGTCCTGGTCGTTGTGTCTTTGGGCAAGACACTTTACCCTACTGGTGTTGGCCAGAGGGGCCGATGGCGCGATATGGCAGCCTCGCTTCTGTGGCTACAAGTGGCTACAACTGTAGCTGCCTCCACCAGTGTGTCAATGTAAGAGTGAATGAATAGTGGCATTGTAAAGCACTTTGGGTGCTTTGAAAAGCGCTATATAAATCCAATCCATTATTTTTATGGTACTTGGTCTTTGACCCTGTTTTTGAGTTTTCTTATAGATGTATTTATTTCTTTAAAAGTATAAGATAATTAGGTTGTAATTATTTTCCAATGCCTCTCAGTTTGTTATTTATAGTTCTGTTCTTGTTTGCCCTTTGTTTTGCTATCCTTCCTGTCTGGTCTGTCTGGTTTCTATGTGTTCCGTCTCCATAGCTGGCTGTGTTCCCTGTAATGTGTAGTTATACAATTGTAGCCTTATGTTCCTTATGTTTTCTCTCTTCCTTTGCCTTTGTCTCCCCAGTCTGTTCATCTCCAGTCCTAATGTCAAGTTCACGTCTTAGTCTGAATCTAACTGTGTGTCTAGGTCTCACTTCCTGTTTTATTATGATAGTCTCCCATCTCATGTGTGTTATGTTCAGTTTTGTTTTATATATATATATATATATAGTAAATAGTCTCCCATCTCATGTGTGTTATGTTCATGTTCATGTTCATAAGTGACTTTTACTTTTAAAAGTCATGTAATGTTGTATTGGAAAAAAATGTTTTAAAGGGCTAAAAAAAAAGTACTTATCAAGATTCAAGATTTACCTGTTGTCATTTAGCACTACCTCAAAGATGCAATGCAGAACGAAATTACGTTGCAAGCTCACATAAAGATGTATAAAAAACATCAGTACAGTTTAAAAAGAGGGAAGTCTAATAAATTAATGAATATAAAGTCAGTGATACATTTTTTTAAACAATAAAAACCATTCAATTATTGCACAAGAGAAATGTTGACTGCACTTATGTCCCCCAATGACTAATATATTACTTGAAAGTTTGGAGATGATCAGCTTTTTCCCAATGTGTATGACCCTGACCTTTGACCTATGACCTTGAAGCATTACATACTAAAATGGTGTATTTTATTATCTTTATCAGTATTAATGGAGAAGAACTGACTGAAACATATGGTTTCTACAGGCTGTAAAAACTTGAGATTTTAATATAAATTCCTGCAGTATGGGATTTTTCTAAACAAGCATCATTGTGAGGTTGTTGGGTGCTATATTGAAAAAGTAAAAAAAGTGGTGTACAACTCTCTCTATGCCCTTTGATATGATCTATTACTCAATCTGGTTTATTTTATTTTCTTTCAAGATAAACTTTCACCGTGCGCAGTAACAATGAAGACCTCCCCAAAATTAATGAGAAGTCAACAAATTTTCTGTTTCAATTTTTAGCGAGGAAAAATGTTTTTTTATCTGTTATCGTATACTACTTTTATAATATGCAGTGATAACAACGTTTAATTTAGACATATTTAAGACAATTACCAACTCAAATTGCTTCCAAAGCTGGTGCTTTGCAACCGGGGAGCTTCTCAACTACCTGTTATGACATAATCTTTTCATTCTGAATATAAGCATTATAAATATTTTTTCTTAAACATGTATTGCTATCAAACAACAGCTAAGATATAAGTCTGTGAGTTTCAATATAAATTCAGACTTATATACCTGTTTGACACAAAGTATGATAAGAAAGGGATAATACTTTACCCAGGATAACGCCATTAAGTCGATATCCCCCATAGCAAACTCCCGCCATGAACTGGGATGCCAGATAAAAGTAGAAGTTAGGAGATAATCCAGTCGTGACAGTAAATATCACCATTACAACAGCTGGGATTTGACATGCTCTTTTTCGACCAAACCTGGAACAGATAAGATCCCTTAAGTCACTTTGGCTCCTCTGGACAAATTAAATATTAAACTAAAAAACAAACAAACAAAGCAAACAAAACAAAAACAAAAAACAAAAAAATCCAAATGTTAACACTACAAGTATTCACTTACGATTCTGCAAAAGGTCCAAATAAGAGACAGCCAACAAGGATGCCAGCCATTAGGACAGTTTGTGCTGTCTCCAACAAACTAGCCCGGTCACAGACTAGATCAAACTGGGGAGAAAAATAACCCATATTACTGACATTCATTCATAAAAGTTCACATTATTTACATTATAAAAGACCAAGACCTACATCAGTGACTATGGTGGCTTCATACAGCATGTTCCCATACACCCATCCACTCTGGCACCTTGTAGTCTCATTGAGCCCGTACTCCCTGATGGCACTGATGTCCCAGTCCACTGGGACGAACATCCGACATCTGCTGAAGGTCCCATCGTCTTCCCGAGGCACGGTCAGGTTAAGCTGCTCCTCTGTGGTCAGGTTAGGAGCAGCACTGAGTATCCAGTCTGTGTTGCAGCATCTGTCTGGATCTGACTGGATAAAAAGTACACTGGCAAAGTGGAAAGGCAGAATAACATTAGGGAAGCTGAGAGCAAAAAGGGTGATCTTCTGAAATAACCCAAACTCCCCGATACTCCGCAGAATCTCCCCGAAATCAGCCATTATCAGGGCACCTTCTTTCACTTTAGAGATGCTGGCCAACGACGACCTTTAAACAGTGCCTATTAATGTTTAAACCCTGGATCGTGTATTTCAGGAAGGATGAGACAGCATTTCACCAGACATTTCATTTTATAGAGAAAACACCTCTCACTGATCGAGATGATAGGTTAACCTGACCTGAGCCTTTTGTTCATTTCATTTGATTTAATTAGTTACCTCTGAGTGTGGTCACCAAAAACCAGCAATTACAAGAGCTTTGGCAATGTGGCAAATTTCAATAACAGACCCAATCACGACGCCTTAATTCAGTTTAATTTGCTATTTCCAACAATCCAATTCAATTCCATTCAAATTTATTTATATAGAGCCAATTCACAACAATAGTCGCTTCAAGGTGCTGTATGTTGTAGGGAAAGACCCTGCGAGTTAGAAACATAAGTAACAGTGCAGTATATAACTTACAGTGAGACACCTTGTAGATAGCTTAATAGATCATCTGCTAAGTTTTATAATATTCCTTCTTATAAAATCTGACCCAGTGCTCTTACATAAAAAACAAGCAGATGTATTATGTAAGGTGGAGATGCTGTAAAAGTTATTGTACACTCGATAATAAAATGGTCTTATCATGCCGTGGTCTGCAGAAACATTCAAAAGATCACATTGAGCAATAGAAGTTTCTATATGCTTCCCTTTCTTTTTTTTAAAATGCATTTTTTGTCTTTTCAGTCTCATCTCCATCTCTTTTGACTGTCCTTCCCTTTAATTTGGCGCGATATGGCAGCCTCGCTTCTGTCAGTCTGCCCCAGGGCAGCTGTGGCTACAACCGTAGCTGCCTCCACCAGTGTGTGAATGCGAGAGTGAATGAATAGTGGCATTGTAAAGTGCTTTGGGTGCCTTGAAAAGCGCTATATAAATCCAATCCATTATTAAAAAGTTATGACATGTACAAAAAGGAGGACCTTGCACTGTTGTTGGCAATTAAATGCAAACATATTTAGGGGCACTAATCTAGACAACAGATCACACTTCCTTTAAGATGCTGTTTGAGGAACACACAGATGGATCAGTTCAAATAAATCGAACTTCAGCCATTGTTCCAAACCCTGGGAAGAATCTAGGACACACTTCCTTTATAGAAAGGATAACACTGGCTGTTAGCTAGCTAACTGCACATTTAAAACACAGAGATAACTGCTGAACATAAAACTCAGCAGACTACATCAGTCCACATGTAAATGTGTAACTTCCATGGTAAATAGAGCAGTGACAGCCCATTCAAAGTATTATTGGCTTGTTTACCACCTGATAAGAAGCTGTCAAAGGGCTCCTGGAGGAAACAACTCACATTTCTAAAACTGAAAATATTTTCAGAAAACTCATTAAATGCAGACATTGTTGATGGTTTTTAAAGGAACATTTGTTCTACACTTGCTTTGGGTATCACACTTTTGCATAAAGAAATTAACTGATAAAGAAAAGTAATGTATGATGTTTATTCGTTTCTTCATGAGACCAGTTTCTAGAAACACCTGCAGTCAGGAAACAATTACTCAAAGAATCATTTATGAAACTCTTAAGTGTTCAAATTTTTCTAGTTCCAAGTTAGAAACGACAAAAACACCTAAAAACAAAAACAACAAAAACAAAACAGCATTTTAACGAGTTTGGTTTTTTTTGTTTTCAGTCATACTCCTGTGACAAATATGTAATGATAATAATAATTATTATTATTATTATCATTATTATTATCATTATTATCACTAATGGTCTCTTTATATGATTAAAACATGGGAATCAGAAAAACACACTAAATTCATTGTTTTGTTATTATTTTTTTATATGAATGTGGATCACCTAATAATTACTTTCTACATTTTTTTTAATTTAGCAGTGTTTAATATTTTTGTTTCATTTCTATGTATCGTGTCTAAAGGTTTTGAACTGTGACAAGCTGCTGCATGAAGGAAATGCACCAAAGAGATAATAAAATATGAAAACGATAGAACACCTGCTGAAGGTCCCATCCTCACATCGAACGGCTCCTCTGTGGTCGGGTTACGACCCGCACTCGGGATCCAGTCTGTGCTGCAGTGACTCTGGATCTGACTGGATAAAATGAAAACTACAATACAAAACTTCATGTAACCAAAAAGAGTAAGCGTTTGAAAGAGACCAGCTTTCACATTTAAAGAATTGAAGAAAACAAAACAAAACAAAAAGCTGGAAAGAAAGAAAATTTCGTTTTACTTGAAAAAAATAAAATAAAATAAAAAATGCTGGGAATGCTCAGAATTAGGTGTCTGACAGCACCATTGTACCAATCTTATTTTGCTTTTCCAAGACATGCTCTATAAATTCTCTATAGGCTCTTGTTCATGTGTTTATCTGTTTATTTAATCATTTCTATTAGTGTTGTTTCAGTCACTACATTATATGAAACATATAACATGGCAATGTCTAAGTTGGTGTGTGAAACAGGGGTGTAGGAACTCATCCCCTCCCCCCACTCATTGTTAACAGTTCTATTTTGGTGGGTGTGACTGCATGAAAACCCAGTGCTACTAAAACACAGGACACTTTAAATAAAAGCATCAACACTCATTGAATACCATCATGTAACTTTATTCAACAACTAAAATTAAAAAAACAAAAAACAATCAGCTTGCATGTGCTGAAATTTACTGACAATGTATCAAACTGGTAAATCACCATTGCTCTCATCACAAATACTCTTCAAACTAAGCATGGGTGGATATACACATTTTATGATTAAGCGTATATATTTTTTTAAAAATATAGGTACTGATCTGTAAAACAAAGTTCATACATACTTGCCAATCAATTGATTAAAAATAATACTAATCACTGAGTGCCCTCATAAGAGGCAGAATGACTTTTTAAAAGTAAACAATAAGGAAGATGTTTAGAAAGTCTTTGATAAGCAACCATTTAATGACCAAATCACACACACACACACAGAGGGTAGGGTAACCTGTGCCACTCATCGTCTAGTTAAAATTATCGATCAGCCTGTAACTGGCTTCCGTGAGGAAACACTACATATCATGACATCAAAGCAGAGTGTGACTTCAAGCCCAATGTAATTAAAAGAAATCTGCATGTTAACATATGAACCAACTGAATAATCCACACATGATTAGTGATGCTCCGGCAAAGGCCAACAGTGGAAAACACTACAAAACAAACTGAATTCTGCGTGCTGAACATGACGAGTCTCAATCTGTTTGCCTTTAATCAATATTTACAAGTAATATGTTCCTTTAATCTGACATGTACACTTCAACAGTCAATGCAACGACATCATTACATACAAACCTCATGTTTGTGCAACAGTGCGTGGAGTTGCCATCATATGTACAGTTACAACATGTTAACATACACCATTTACATCAGTCCTTGAACTAAGAGCTGTGTCAGCCCTCTGCACATGGTACAAAACCACCACAGAGCTACACTGGGAGTGATGAGTGACTTGGTGTTCATAAAGCAAAGACACTACAGCACTGAAACAACTTGCCCAGTGACGACAAAAGCTTCCAATGATTTTTAAAAGGTTGCTAGCTTTAAAGAAATTTGTGGGGGGAACAAAACAAAACAAAAACAAACCAAGATAATGCTGTCATTGATTTATTGTGTTTTGGCAAATGAGTAAGACTCAAAATACGAGTGTAGGGAAGTAGAAAGAATCTGCAAAATAACTGAGCAAAGCTGCAATTATTTACATCACAAGTGTGTATTATTAAAACATTTGTAACATCGTCATTACCAGTATTATGGTGACACCTTTACCGCACATTCTAACATGTTTTTAACAAGTGTATCAACCATGCTCACCTCAGTGTGTTTGTGATGAGCGTTCGTGTTAAAACATTAAGTACCAGACAAACTGAAATTTGGACCAGATAGTGAAACAAGAGGAAAAGACTGGGAGCAAAGCGGACAAGGAGTCCTTAATACCTGTGCCAAATTTAGTGACAAAACAAGAATGCCAAGCAGCTGCTTTGTAAACTCTCGTGCCAATCGAGTTGATGCCAAAACATTTGACCAAGAAAATAAAAACTTTGAGGACCACGAGTGTGTACAGACTATATAAGTATATACATGTAGTAAATTTCATGCCAGCCACTGATGAAGCAGCAATGCCATCAATCAGTGCTTGAAAGCAGAATCCCATTCATCTCCACTGTACTGGGGTGGAGGCAAATAAGCCAATAGCTATCTGCATGGCTAGCTGTCTTCCCCTTCTAAGCTTCATATGAGTATGCGCACCTTTACAGAAGTTCATCAGCACTCCAGCATCTGGGAATTGTAAGAGCTGTTAAATCAGCTATTGTGAGATTCGATGACAACTTAAAGGGGAATAAAAAAAAAAAAAGAAGCAGTCATTACCCGTGTTTGTGGATATGAATGTTAAATCTTACAATGGGCTTTTAGCGATGTCAGTTTGGCTGGTTGACTCGTTATGAACTCCTTATGAGGTACAAAAAAAAGAAAGAAAATGTATCCAACAGAAATGAAATGATTAGTAACCAGTGACCACATACCGTGAAAAGAAAACAGCTATTGCATAGTACAAGAATATCAGGCATTCCCTCAACCTGTGAAAATAATGTGTCTTTAATACCTTGGGATAAATGCCAACTGACCGAGTGTGGCACTGTGAGTGTTGGTGTGGGACAGAGGGGCTACAGTTGATTTAAGCAGTGCAGTTAGAGCTTAAAATCCTTGGTTATGTTTTGACAAAACCACCACAGATGCTGCGGAGGAGAGAACTGATCACACTGCCTCGGGCTGGATCCTTTTTGACATAATAGGTAAAAGTTCATCAAAATTTATGGACTTTCATAAAAAACAAAAAACCTATGCTACGACATATCTGTATCGATATTACGGGGGTTTTCTTAGGCGTACATGTGAAATACACAGTGTACACAAACTACCACCAGTTACACTGGTAAAGTCTAAAGTAACTAAGGCTGAACTTGCTTTTTAATTTCAATGTATCATAAAGTGCCACACAAAGGTGGCACGACACTTCAGAGTTTTGTGGCACAGTTAATTGTTTGCTTTTTTTTTTTTATAAAACAATAAAAGGCAATCGTTTCCAGTACTGGCAGGAGACGGCTTGGATTGTGCTTGTGTATGAAGACAAAGAATGGAAACCGAAAGAAAATAGGAACTGATATCTGATTGCATCTCTTCCCCCTCGTATAAGCGCACTGTAAACTTTTCAAGAGTGACTCCTGTGATGAACTGAACCCCCTCAATGTGGTCCTCGTGCATGCTGCAGTAGTGTTACACTCCTACCAGGCTTATGCCTCCTTCTCTTCATCATTTCCTCCTCCTCCTCCTCCCTTTGGCAGAAGTGGTTTTTGGAATTGACTACAATGCAGCTGTGCCATACCATTTATTTCTGTCCTTTGTATCTGCCTCTGGTTGGACTTAACTGATACTGAGCTGCGCAAATCCAATGAGTTTAATATCATCGGGAATTTCAGACTCTTCCACTCCAGACGCCTGGAAAAAGAAAAAGAAAAAAAAAATCACTAACTGTTGCTACTAAATATTTGAGAAGAAATACTGACCACATACATACAAACTGTGATAATCAATGAATATGCAACATATCTGCACCAGAAAGTCACAGCATTACTTCATAAATAACTCGGTTTGTGTGCTCACCAGTTTAAAGGTCACATTTTTGTTACTGTGTGGATCGTCAACAATCTTTTGCAAATTGGCAGCAACTGTAAAGACAGGAAAGTTAGAAAGCTGTGAGCAGACTGAGGCTACATTCACACTGCAGACCTCAATTCTGATTTATTGCTCAGCTCAGATTTTCCTTAAGGATGTGGCTAATGTCCTTTACCCACGTGTGCAAAGGAACAGCAAAGACATCATACAGATCATTCTGCTGCATCGAAGGAAACACACGTGGGTCGCCGGAACCAGCTTTCACAATTTAATTTGGATGTGTAATAGAAGCCTATGAAGTTGTGAGAAGATGACAACGATGACGAGCATAAAGACAGACACCCTACAAATGTTAACGGCGTTTGTGATTAATGGAAGTAGTTAGATTGTTTCCTAAATGCTGATTTTATTAAAAAGACCCAAAAGGATGTGAGCAACCGATCTGGAACAATATGAAAAAACTCAACAGATTTGCATCGAGCTGCTGTGATGCACTAAACCTAACCTGAGAACTCAACACTGAGGCTGCAAGAAGCTTTACAATACTGATGAGCATTAAAACGCTTTCGGTTAATTGCAAGATTTGATACCATGTTTAAAGAAAGAATTGAAAGAATTGAATGCAAAACAATCAGAAATATTGACATATTATCTTAGCAATAGCAATAATATCACAACATGCAGGGCTCTCTGTCGTACTCACCGATGACTAAGTCCCTTCCATCAACCAGACCAGCTGAGACCAACTCCTGAGAAACTCCATCAGCAGAGTCTGAGGACACGAGTGAAAAGATAAACCACAAACAGACTTCAGAGACTGGAGTGGAAGAGCATGAGAGAGAAGAAAGAGCTTTGGGAATATTTCTACCTCTGCCAGGCATGAACTCAAATCTGATGTCATTGAGCTCCTTCTTGGAATTCCTCAATCTCAGGACGAGACTGATGGGAACGTTGGATGAGGCAGCTGGATCCTATCGAAGGAAAATAGTAAAGGACTTACGTTTGGGAACACGTGTCTTTGTTCTCGAGTTATCGTGAGTTGGGGGAAACAAAACAACCTATGCTTCTAACAGGGAACTCATTCTTGAGAATTTAAGTGTAATTACTTCATGAACAAGTACTGTTGTGGATGCCTTCCCCACAAATACGCCACCAAAAATTCATTTGTCATTTCCCAAAAGCTCTGTGTGTAACTTTTTAGGTAACTGTTACCTGAACAGCAGGCCCGTGTGAAGGGCTCGCTGTCTGAGCCGGAGCCTGTGGTGCCACTTCTTCTCCTGTTGCACCTGCATCTGCAGATCTCTCATGTGCCACGCCAGGTGGCTGCAGATGTGCACTGGAGCCATCTGCTGGTGGGAAAAGCTACGAAACACCAATTTCAAAATTAATCAGTGGTCAATTTTACATAAATGCAAATCAAATGAGACAAATAAGACAGTCATGCAGATTGCTCTATAAAACCGTTACAATAAATCAAGATTTGCAGGTCATGTCCACTACAAGAGGACTTACCTCCATATTCTGGGGCCCGTCCTTCACTCTTGGGGACTGCAGAATGGACATGACAGATTATCAGGATTAAACACATGCAATTCTCCAAAAATGCCCCATGGACACATGCCATTTAGCATGAATTGTGATATGCCAATTATAATTCCAGCTCCTTTTATTTTTATTAATTTGTCATTTTGGGGGGTAAAAATCAGAATCAGTAATTAGATTAAAAAAAACCCCAACACAAACTACAGTTCTACACAATAATTGCATCTTTACTTGCTGAAAGTTGGAACACTATGGACTAAGAAAACCCCGCTATTCTTAGGTCGAATCAAGTTCTGAAATCTGGAGTTTCTGAGCTCTAATCTCAACATGAATTAAGTAAGCAGAGGAGCTCACTAGTACTGCATTCCTGCTTGGCTAAACATATGCTCAAACTAACAGTAAAGCAGCACCATCTGCTGGCCAAAGGACGCTGTGCACTGAGAAATAGCAGCCGTATAAAATAACCTGGACTATCAGATGGCGCAGGCATGCAGGGCCTTACCCGCAGAGCTGCTACAGCAGCTTTGCCCTCCTCGCTCTCTTCATCCAGCTCGTCATCGCTCCACTCCCAGCCACCATCCTCCGTTTTGTGGAGACGGCCGCTTGAGCCAGGCACACGACGCACCTACACAGCGCAGTGAAGAGAAGCAACAGTGACTCATTCGTCCTCTCTAGGAATTTCCCAGCAATCATTAGGCAGAGCGTTAGGAAAACTGGGACACGCCCTGGACGAGACGGCACACCTTGTCTTGAGAGCAATGCACAGAAATACTGGTGAGCGTGGATTCAGTGCTTGAGTAAATTATGTACCTTTTTAGATCGCTCTGTTATTGTTGGACCCTTATACAGGAGCTTCTCATGTAGGAACTCATTGTTCTGGAACACAAAGGCAACCATTTCTTACAGGATCTATAAATACTCTCTTTGAAACCTACAGCAATATTTTCAGCTTATTTTTATATCAGTGATGCATGGCTCACCTTGGCTTTTGTGAAGAATTTGTGCTTCAGCAACTCTGCAGCAGTTGGCCTAAATAGGAAAGAAACACAAGGCTTTTCATTATATTTGTTCAGCAACACTGGAATCTAATAAGCAGAAAAAATAGCACAAATGGGGTCTGGAAGTTTGCTCAAAAAAAAAAAGGTTTTGCAGAGTAACCTTTTTTCAGGATCTTTCTGTAAACACAGACACAGCATCTTCCTGAACGATTTTCCGTACTTCTTCACCATTTCCTTATCTGTAATACCCGTCTCCAGGCAGGGAGGGTCGTTTTGCAAGGTCAGCATCAACACCTACAGACAGACAGAGATCAATCTGAGCTGGTGAACAGACTAAAAAGTGAAGATATCCTTACAATGGTGACGTTAAATGCAGTTTACACAGAATCAAACCTCTCCACGCTATAAATGGTCTGAGCTTTGAGCTTTTTACCGTGGAACAAAGAAGCCGTTTGGATCACTTTAAACTCTGCACATATTTACCTTCATCGGTGGGTATTTGTGATATGGTGCTGCCCCAGTGGCCAGTTCAATAGCAGTTATCCCAAAACTCCAGATGTCAGCTTTGAAGTCATAGCCACGGACCTGCAGATTGAAAACAGAGCCGAGTGAACAAAGCGCTCGAGTTGTCCTTTTATATCCAAGCTTGAAGCACTGCAGAGAAACTGGAGAGAGGGAAAGAAAAGGGATAAAGCAAGCGAGGCTTATACCTGCTCCATGACTTCTGGGGCCATCCAGCACGGCGTCCCCACAAACGTCTTCCGAACCTTGTTCCTCGTCATGTCTCCACCTGTTGCTAGAAAGGCACTCACACCAAAGTCTGGTGTTTTGAGTGCATGAAACACAACAAATAGGAGATGATGAAAAACTGCCTCAAGTGCCACAAACCACAGTAAATGCAGACAAAGCAGAAACACTTTACCAGCTATCTGCACAGAGCCATCATCCCCGAGAAGAATATTTCCAGCCTTTAGATCACTGTGCATGAAGCAAAGGAGGATTAAACCACAGACTACAATTAGAAGGCCACAAAGGGTGGCTGTGCTCCGACACAGACGTGGCTCGGCTCCAGAAATGAACAACACTCCGAATATTTTACTATTCCACAGAAACACGATAAAGCTTCACCTTTGATCAGGTTCATTTTAATCCACCTGTTTTCTGTTTGTATGCTTTACACCCAGTGGAAATATGCGCAAACAACTTGAATGGGTCACCCTGAGCCCAGCCTCTCCGCTGCCATTATTTTGTCTACTCACAGAAATCATTAATGACTGAATAATCATTCACTCTTAAAATATCAGAAAATCTAATCTCTCATGATTATTATTATTAGATTTATCTAATTAAATACATAATAGATTGCTGGAAATGCTCCTTTGACATTTATTTTTTTTTTGTGAATGGGACTGTTAATTTACAACAAGTACAGTAGTCACACAACCAGGATACAGAGGCCTTTCTTTTCACTGGTGGTCCACAGTGTTCCTGGGAGGAACTTTTATGTAAAACAAACCTCCTCAATTATGCAGCTTCACTGTATTAAATATTGAAGGAGTGAGGTCTAGTTCAAACCGCACACTCATATGCAGAGATGAAAGGCCCAGAGCCTGACTGAGTTGAGATGGCAGTGTACGATGGGACATGTGAGCTACAGAGAGTGCAAACACTGTGTACAGTAATCACAACCTACCGATGAATCTGCCCGTTTTTGTGGAGGTACTCGAGCCCCTCCAAGACTTCTTTCAGAATGGTGGCAATGCAGGCCTCATCCAACACACCGGTCTTATGCTCACCGCGAGAGATGATGTGCTTGATGATGTCCAGCACCGAGCCTGAGAAAGAGCGAGTGAGCGAGCGAGGAAGAGGGAAAGACAGGCAGAGGCTTGTCACAAGACATGCTCGCAGCACATGGAGAGAGTTTCCAAGGAGGCAGTTGGTTAAAAGTACATCAAGTGGAATTCAACCGAGGCTTATACTGTAAACAAACCCCGCAGCTGTGCCCTGTTCCCAAACTAAACAAAATACAACCTGCCAGAACCCCGCAGAGTACAGCAGCAACATGCACAACCACCAGTGGAATAAAGTAGTGGAAAATTTGTTGCCACTTGGTGGAATAGATGTGCAAACATTTACATATGCAAAAGACAACAGTGGCAAAAACTGTAGACAGTAAATCCCTGACAACATAGTGCAATATGAAATTATGAACTTGTACAAAAGAGGGCGTAACCTCGATGGGTAAACCATCAATCAGTCGGTTAAAGCTGGATTTAGACTCCACAGAGAAGCACATATTTTAGCAAAAATATGAACAAAATAAGACCGACAGCCAGTCTGCACACAGACTTACTCACCATTACTATCAACACAGTGTGGTGTAACATTGCTACAATCTCCCTCTCTATGCTAAATGATGGAGCATGTGTTCTGCAGAAAAGATGCAGAACACATTAAGGTTTAAACAGAGGGTGTTAAATCAGTAAAATCAGTAGTGGATATATCACATAAGTGTGTTCTCACAGAAATGATCGTGAAATTAAAGAAGCCCATAAAATAAATCTCAAGAACTGGTTTTGTGGGAAGTTAATCTCAATATTCATTCTAAGTTCAAACTTGAGCTTATTAGTAATACAAGAAGACAGGTTAGCCAAGAGCAGGTCAAATTAGGAACAGGTTTCATCAGTGTAACAACACTTACCACCACTGAGCAGCTTCATCACCAGCCACAGCTCATCCTTCACCACAAAGGAGGTATAATAAGACACAATGTTTGGATGGTGGCACTGGCTCATAGCCTGAATCTCTTTCTGCACACAGAAGAAAAACGTGGGATAAAAGGTCACCCAGGAGGCATCAACTGTGGCCTATCAAGCCAAGCACAAACTGAATCTTTATGTTAAACTTAAAAAGACAAACTCGATCTCAGTCACAGGATTTGATCTTTTTGAATATTTAATGAGAGCTGGCTCAAGTGAGATGGAAATGCAACAGCTTAATGTGTGCTCTTCCTCAAAGACAAAATCTCCCCTATTAAAAAAAGCAAAACCTGAAAACTTCAGCTTCAACATGATTACAAAACCACCAAGCAAAGACATTTTTAACCCAGCATTTAGAGATAAGAGGATTCAGGAGCTTGACATTATATAAGAACTGAGTAGGATAATAGTGAAATCAAATCAAATATTTACAGCAGACAGCATACACTGCTATGATGGTCCTTAAGAAGAAATAATCAACTGGGGATAAAAATGAAAAGACTGCGACAGAGCCAAGTAATCTCTGGTGTTTTACTCCAACATCTCATGATTATGGTCTTTAAATTCAACAAAATAAATGCTCTAAAACACTTTAAAGTGGTTGACAAAGGTACTAAGATGTATTATGTGTGACAGATCCAGCTGATAAAATGTTGAGAGTCTATTTAAGATCCTGGATGAATTCTTACTTTAAGGTAAGTGATTAATCCAACAAGCAAACCTGTTACATGGCACTAACAGCTTTTACTGGAGTTTGCACTACTGCTATTGATTCAGTAAATATAAATTAATAGCAATAGTGAGGTATTGACTTATGATGTATTGAACTCACTGGATTAAACTAAAGCTAACTTTCACTGATTATTTTTGTCTATTATTCCTCCTCTCAAAGGAATGTTATTACATACATCTTTCCAACTTTTTCTCAGATAACTGCTTAATCAATCTCTCGTGCGGATTGTATGGAAAACATTCTCAGCAAAACACAAACATGAATTTCTGCACCACCTTCCGCTGTAGTTTCTTACCAGAAGCTCATCCATGCTAGTCTGACACTTTTCCAGGTTGATTCGTTTGATGGCCACCTTCTCCTTTCTCGGCTTGCAGTAAGCTGCCTGGACAACTGCAGTGGCTCCACTTCCTGAAGAGACCAATAAAAAAATAGTCCAGCTATCCCACTGTGGAGCGGTCTCTGATACTCAGTCAGCATATGACCGCTGTACTGGGTCTTACAAGTACAGAGTAAAGACATGTTTCTCACACTGGAGACTAGTCTCTCTCTGTAGACTGTAGTTCTTGTTGCTCTTTAAAAAAAAAAGTAACGGACATAAGAAAGCTACATTCAGTGCACACGTTTTTGGAAACTTTTTATCATTTTCTTAGTTATACTTAATTCTCACTGTAAATATGTTTCTTCATCTTTGTTTTGGGTTTTTTTTTTTTTTTGCATATATTGATCTTTGTGTTTTTATTCATGTTCTTAACCGGGACCTGAGTGCAAATTTAGTTTCACCTCATGTGAATACATGCCAATAAAAGCCTCGAATAAGCCTTGAATAAAGTCATTAACTGTAAGAAGCAGGATCAAGCCAAATTCAACAGCGTTGTGAAAATTACCCTAACTCTCTAACTCTTCTGATCAAAGTCATGTTCCAGTTATTTGAACTTGTGTAAAGTATGACTGGTTCACTACATGCCATATCACACCTTGGGCAAAAGAGCACCACCCATTCTAACAACGGACGAATCTGGACGTACTTAAAGCTAAACTGCTTTAGCTAGCCGTTTAGCTTCGTGCCGGATAGCAGGAATACAACCTTACTTTATGTCTCCTGCTAGCAGAGACAGTTAATCAGTTTGCCCTTCTACGGGAAAACTTCTGAGCTGTTAGCGTTACTGCAGTGTAGCTATGGGTCGTAATTGTACTTCTGCTAGCTGCAAACATACAATGCTACTTGGCTAATAGCAGCTGACAGCCGACGACAGTGTAAGCCAGGGAAGGCTACAATGCTAACATTAGCAAGCTAAGCTTCTCACCTATCACCTCATTGAGTTCATAGTCATCCTTGTCGATGGACCAGGGCTGAGAGGACTGGTCATCTGCCATGGTCGTGGTCTAAATGGGTTAAACAGCGCTTCTGAATTTAAAAAGAGACGCCTGTTTGATGTTAGCTTTGTGATTACTCCATTCGATGAAGCTTGCTACTGCTCCGCTGACAACTCCTGCTGCCGCTCCTGTCAACACAACTTTACGCGCGACTGACGAATGGCGTGACGTATGAAGAGAGAGGAGGGACGAAGAAGGCGCCATCTTGAGTGCGGCAAGCTATAAAACTTTAAGGACGTTTAGTTAAACAAAGGCAAAGGGTATAGTTTTCTTTAATAGATTTTAAGTGAAAATTGGTTTAGTATGCTTATGGATATTATAGTTCTTTCATTCAATTTTACCCGCACATTCAGAATAGTTTTCAGTTATGGGCGGCAGGGGGTGCTAATGAGGGGAATGTGACTCACTCCCATTGTCGTGATGAAGTCGCGACAAATAGCAGAACGTAGGGTGTGTTTTGTTTCGTTTTTTAGGTTACTTGAGTAATTTATGTTATTTCAGTGAAATGCAGTGCAGTAAAAAGTGTTTTTTTTTTACTTTAAAAAGTTGTATCAAGTTGTTCCACCAAACTGTGCTAATAACTCCTAAAGAACTGACCATGTTTTTTCCTAAAACGCTGAACTGACTCAGCAAAAAGCCATTAAATAAACCCGCCAAAACACAATAACATCACAAATGACTCAAATAAATTTAAGCTGTTACTTGGAGAACGACTTTACATATCTTCTTTAAGTAAATTAAAAAGAATTTAGCATGCCACTGAACCTTGGTGAGAAGATAATCCCATCTCATAATTTATACAAAAGCACCATTCTGTTAATGACAGCAGTTTACTGTATGTGCTGTTTCCATTTCTATAACCTGCTATATTTTGAATTTTCAATAACAGCTCACAGTTAAAGTATTACACAACTGGAGAGGGAAACATGATTTATATAAGCCATGCAAATTCAGATTATTATTGTATTAACTTTTTACGAATGTCTATTTGTGTATTGCGAACCTAGGATTATAATGCCTTTTTTTAACTTCAGTTCACAGAAATCCTAAACAGGGAGGAGACAATGAGTTCCTCTTGCTCATCTCTCTAGCAGTAAATTAATAATAATAGGATTTCCACTTTATTGGCTACATCTTTGTTTTTAATTTGACCTGCATCGAACAACACAGTAAGAGCACACTGGGTTGAAGTAAGACGCACATTTTGTAGTCCATTGTCTCGATATTGTAGTCTAAACAAAGCACACATTCAAGTCAAGTTAAGTCAGCTTTATTTGTATAGCACATTTACAGAGGCACAATGTAATCAAATAGAAGAAAATTAAGATAAATGAGGTAAAAAAAAAAACTTTACAAAACATCCATATGTATACACACAAGCAAACTCTTATATACACATGTCTATACAAGTATATATGTATATACAAACACACACACAGGACATGAATACATGCATATACATACACATCATCAAATGAGATAAAAGACCAAAATAACTAAGACCGAATAAACGCGGTTTCAAAGAGATCCAAAGGCCTTTGAAAATAGGTTGGTCTTCAAATTTCATTTGAAGGTTTCCAAAGAAGAAGAGAATTTTATAAATGAGGGAAGACTGTTTGACATTCAGAGTCAGATTTTCTCTTACAGAGGTCTCCTTTCCTAAGTCCTTATTAACTCCCCTTCAAACCTTTCCTTGACCTTGTGATGTTTTCAACCAAGCTCAAGTCAAAGTGATTAAAAAAAAGGATGCAGGCATTTTAGATACTTTATCACAGGTTGGGTTTCAGTGACATTCCACAGTCATGTTTTTGTAAGTGCCACAAGTAAATAATGATGTAGTGAGTGGCCAGGTGGCATTAATTTAAAGTGATTTGCAAAAAGCAGGGTTGTTCAGTTGACATCAATGGGCTATCTTTGTAAACTCCTACATGTTAAATGTTGATTAATTTTGGTCTAAAACCTTCTTGGAATAAAGTTGAAGTAAAATACTTTAAATTAATTACAGTTCTTATGTAGCTGTATAATCTAATGGCCAATACTGAACCCCAAAAATACCATAGACTGTGTTTAAAAGACAACCTGTTTGAGGTATTTAGCAGTTTATAACATCCATATGTTGAAACACTGCAGGGATAATGAGAACCAGGTGTGCTGTGTGCTGTGCTGTGGAACTGTAAACAGATAAAGGTGACTTTTAAACTATGCACTGCAGGTAAAACATTAGACAAACTTCTCTTTCTGTAGTTCTGTCATTCTTTCTTTCATACAAATTGTTTCCTGTCTGGATTCCTGCTGCTGACTATGTCCTCTGGTAACACCAGGCATTGCACGGTCTGTGAGTAAAGCAGCAACCGTACTGCACAGGGGGTGTTTGGGGAAAAGCAAAACTATGGATGGTATCAATGGTATTTGAGGAAACAGCTGGGCCTGTTCCTGCTTGTTTTGCAAGCACAGACACTAAGCAGATACAGTTTGTACCACTGAAAGAAGCCTCATGATATCTGCTTCGTTTGTTTTCGTTGGGTTTTGTTTTTTTGTTGATTTTCATTATCTGGTTAAAGTGATTTTCTTGGAAAGTTTCATTTTGCTTGGTTTCACACTTGGTACTTTATCGCCCACCTTTGATGCAATGACTTAAGTTAAATATTAAAGTAAACGCTAAAGAACTCACTGTCTTGTCTTTTACAGTAATAGCAGTGTGGAGGTCATTAGTAACCATAAATCTGGACCTCTGAAAATCTAGTCACGTTATTTATTTATTTAATTTTTATTTTTAATCTTGTCTCCCCTCCCCACACCGCCTGTTTTCCCGACCCCCGCTCCCTGCGTAGATTTTGGAGGTGTCATCCCCTCCCCTTGTGATGGTGCATGAAAGCTCACTCATCCTAATGCTGACAGTGCGTTGAGTCTAAGCCAGGCCTGAAAGGGAAGTGCTGAGAGCCACAAGAGCCCCAGCACACCAGTGATTGCAGGGCTTTTATCTCTCCAAAGGAAAGCTGTGCATGAACAGAAAAGGGCGAAAACTTTATCTGCCCCATTCAGTGCAACGAATATGCTCAAAGTCACAGTTAAAAAAAAAAAAAAAAAAAAGGAAAAGAAAGAAAAGAAAACTAGGCTATGCGCAGTGGCAGTTAGCCAAATTTGCTATTCAGCCTCTTGGTGGAGTTTCAAAAGAGGAACAGGTGTCCATAAAAAAAGAGAAAAAAAACACTGCAAAGGGCTTTAGCAGAAGTTGATTATATTTCCACGGGTTATCTAAGCTTGCATGCTTCTCAAATGAACGACCCCTCCCTGTTTATTCACATGCAGAATTACCTTTTGGTGAGGAATAGACTCCGAGGCTCAGGGAGTGGTAGCTTAAGTCTTGTGTACATACAACAGAATTAGAAAAGGTATGCGGGATTGTTTCCCCCAATTTTTGGCTGCAGGTGCGCGGAAACCTTTCAGCTAATAACGACGTAAGCTCTGCATGCTGGCTACAAGGTCACGCTAACCAGTCCCATCGATGCAGGATGGCAGAAGCTTGCCTAAGGGTCTAACCTGCTGTGACATCAGCACCGAGGCTTGAATGGCAGGCTCGTCAAACCGGTGTTGAAGCCCGCGGGAGTCACTGACACCGTTCAGACTGCAAGGAGAAACCCACGCGTGTGCCCGCGTTCGCTCGCCTTGTACCCAAACTTGGCAGAAGCCTCCTTATAAAAAATAAAAACAGGTTTGCGTTCAGTGTATATGGAAGAAAGAAGCGGCAACTTTTCACGAGAAGCTGCATGAAGTGAGTGGAATATCGGGCTGCGTAAAGTGGAGTGAACTCAAGACGGGATGGAAACGAACGGGCTCGAAAATAAACTTAAAGGTAGGATGCATTTCGGATTAAATGTTAAAATATACTGTGCCTTTCTTGGATTTTGCCAACTTCCACTGTTTTCCAAATCCGATAACCCCTAAGGCAAAGATTACATGTCAGCAAAGGGTTTTTTTTATACCTTACATTTAAAATCTAATTTGTATATTTATTTTACTCTTATTGTTATTTGTTTTTTGCCACTTAATCGAGTGAAAAATTCCAAGACAATCAACTGTGTGCATTTAAACACTGAAAAAGGTGTGGCACCTTTCATTCAGCTCGGTTTCACCTTGCTGCAGGCTCAAGGAAATGTTACCAAACTAAGGCGGTGGACGTACTGCTTGTAGAGTCAAATCAGCCTTTCACATCCAACTAAAGAGGCTAGGGACGAGGAAATATTACAGGACAACGGCTTGTTGTCCTGTAATCGCAGGCCTGTTTGCTTGTTTTATTTTCTTTTTAAAAATGAGAAGTTTAGTAATGTGGCGTTAAATCACGGCGCTTAGCAGTACCGCCTTGTCACCACTAGATGGAGCCCATACCCATAAGATAACTAATGCAGAAGTCAACACTAGGCAGGCTCCAGTGCAGGTATCAAACTTATGTTTGTAGTAATAATAATGATGATGTTATATTCTTGGACTCTGATATTACAAGCCTCCTATTAGTTCAGCATAAAATAAATAAATAAATGAATAAAAATCTCCGCCTATTTACAGCTTCCTAGCAGAAAGCCACTGACCACCTCAGGGAGAAGCAATAATAGCGCTGCAATTTCACAAGAAATATGCATCACATACCCATTTGAGCCTCGGGTGGTTCTGACCAACACCAAACAAAATGTTCCTTTTAATTGTATGGAAGTACTTTAAACCCTCCAACAGCACCATAAAATGAAAGGCAGTGTGTATTACTGAAAAACACCTGTCATTAATGATGTCACTGCATTTGTCACATTTTGCAAAGCCATCACGGTGGTCGGATTGAGGGCCGGAGCCGCATGTTTGACATCACTCCTCTGCTCAAAGTCAAATCTTTTGTAAACTAGCGTATGCGAGGCATTTGACGCTAATTATGCCCTGTGGCTGCTTTTATTTGCTAGCAGGTAACTTACGCTAATTAAAACGTCTGAAGTTAACAGTGAGTATGGGAATGCTGATCAAATCCTGAAAAATGAACACAGGAGCAATATTCAAACAGACGAGTACGGAGTCGCTTCCTTTTCCGCGGCAGTGTTCCTGCACGAGCAAGCTGTCAGCTGACTGTAAACTCAAGGGGACGTGACGGAGCTGAGTGAACTTTGAGTGGGAATGGTACACGCCCTTCTCCTCCACACAGTGCCTTGTGAACACAGACAGTGTTGGCAGCTCCGGGCGGCACCATGTCGTGCATACGAAAAGAACCCGAGAAAAGCAGGTCTGAGGAGTTACTCCAGTATGCCAGGGGCCAGAAGGTGATACAGATGAACGTAAAGCTCCTAGGTAGGCTGCGCTGCCAAGCGGACGAAACCAAACTGTTATCCAGGGTCAGACTGCTGCTGCGTTGTTGTCACAGCGTAAAACCTTTTGTGTGCGCGTGTGTTTGCAAAGCCATGAACTTTTATGACTTTCTAATGATGGCCTGCTTGTGATTTCTGAGCGTTTGCACTTTTCCTGCAGTTTCTCCAAAGTGGTCTTCTGTTCCCTGCTTCCTCAGGTTTGGAGGGTGATCCCGACCTCCAGTTTCTCCTGAAGGGGGGAGACCTCCTGAAGGTCCTCTCCCCAAGCTGGAAGAAGACTCGTTACTTCAGGCTCCAGGAGGACTGCAAGACTATGTGGCGCGAATCCAAGAAGACCTTCAAGAAAAATGATACCTGTGAGTGCTGCCCTGTCTTCCCAGCAGAATATGTGTGACACGGGCAAACCCCTGGCACACATCTGTCTAATCGCACACCGTCTCTTTACTTTACACTTTTTATTACTTTGCATTACCAAACACTTTTGGAGTTCCACTCCCGCCACAACCAAAACTTTGTGGATTATAAAAGGATTGGATTGATCACAAAGCTACACAAAGTCCTTGGTATTATCATACACATCTGGGTTGCTCCTGATAGGGGTGTGGGTTTGTTTGTAGAGATAGTGTGTTGTGGAGTGGGAGTGGTTAGAAATAGCTGTCATTGTACTTTCAGCTTGGATGACACCCAAACTGCTGTCACATAGTCATGTACATCCAACGTCTCCGCTCATTACTGACTTCAGTGGGAGGCAGGGGAAATTGCAAACATCCGGCTTGTGCGTGTGCTTGAAGATAAAGTGTTGCTTTTCAGCAGTGTGCCACATGCTACATGTTTGAATGACAGGAAGTGGATTTTTAAAAAATAAATGAATGTTGAATAAAATTCGTTCTGTCTTCAGTTTCGCTTGATGACATCTCGGCGGTGCAAATGGGCCGTCAGTCGGAGGGCTTGAAGAAGAACACGGAGGAGCAGGTGGAGGACCGCTGCTTCTCCATCGTTTTCAAGAGCCGCCGCAAGAACCTGGACCTCATCTCCAGCTCGGAGGAGGAGGGAAAGCAGTGGGTTAAAAGCCTGCAGAAAGTGGTCTCCAACCTAAACAACCTGAGTCGAAAGCAGAAGACAGAGCAGTATCCTTTTACACGACAGTGGAAGCTGTACTGTGAGCAAGCTGAAGCTGAGCTCAAACAGGTGGCTGTTTGTTAATAACCTGTTATTAAGACTTCATTGGTCATCACCTATCGCATAAGATGTTCCTGCACCTTATTTTTACCTTTTGGCTCCGCTAGAATGACTTTGTCTTGTTGATAGTTTAATATAACCCTTATTTATTTTGTGCCGGGCCATGGTGCGTGTAAGTTTGAAGCCGCTTTAGCGCTGCTCCCTTTAAGTCCACCTTCCATGGTTGCTGTCTTTTTTCTTCTTGTTTGGCTGTCCGACAGAGCCGTGGGAAAACAAATTTTCAGTGTTTAGAGTGCTCAGAGATTATTTCACATATTCTGATTTATTATTTAAAACTGTGACCATGTGTAATATGAGCATCTCATCCACTACTATAACAGTATATATGACAGAAAAAAGGACAAAAGCACTCCAGGTCCTCTTTAATCTATCCTGAGCTTAGCTAAGCAAAGGTGGTATAAGTAAATAAATCACATTCAGTTGGACAGCGCTGAGTGACAGGTACCTGTTTATCTCCTCCTTAAATCACAAACCTTCCAGCTGGATCTTCAGCTGCTTGAGGAAAGCAGACAAGAACAAAGATGAAAACCTGAGTCCGTCAGAGGTCAAGAGTTTCATGCATCTGATCAACATCGAAGTGGATGATGAATACGTGGAAATGCTTTTCAAGGTTGTTTCCTCAGAGCTTCTTAATGTTTCCTAATGGCAGAAACTGTTTTAATGCATATTCTTGGAGCCTTCCTAGCTAAGCTGTAGTAATCCATTGAAACTCTAATGAAATGCTCCAAGAGGAAATCAGTGCAACTTGATATTTTAGCCCACATATTTTTTTCTTTATTGTTAATAGCAAATCCAGCTTTTAACAGTTTTATAGTGCATTATTTTCAACTTTAAATGTTGACTAATCTTTGTGTTACTTTCCCCCAATGCAGAAATGTGACAGGTCCCAGTCTGGAACCCTGGCAGGAGAGGAGATCAAACACTTTTATGATCTGTTGACCCAACGGGATGAAATTGATGTTATCTATGGGGAGTACGCCAAAACCACTGGCTTTATGAGCGCTCAGAACCTGGTGGATTTCCTGCTGAAAGAACAGAGGGAGAAAGCAACGCTGGCTGATGCGCACAGAATCATCGAGACGTATGAGCCGGATGAAAACGGTCAGTACACAGCCCTCTTTCAGGTCTTCTCAGGACCGCAGCTCTGCTGGTTTTCGTCCTTTAAAAATCAGTGAGCTGTATCTCGTGAGTGGTCTAACTGCATATGGTTACCAGGGTTAAAAACCACTGTTTTCAAGCTCGTGGTTTCCAGCTGTGTATTATTCTGCGTTCTGTTCCTCTGGAATTGCAGTCTATGGCAGCCCGAGTCTAAGGCTCCAACACACTGCGACCTTTTGGTAATCTTGTAAGTTCATTCATGTCAGGTCCATGTGGCTTCCAATCTAATAAACTTGGAATATGCACAAACTTTGATGGACAAAGACTGAACATGGATAGTGGCTGTTGAAAGAGATTCAATTCAATTCAATTCAATTTTATTTATATAGCGCCAAATCACAACAAATGTCGCCTCAAGGCGCTTACGCTGAACGGTGTGTTGTTAAGGTTATGGAGAGCGAATGGTGGGGCCAGCTGGGAGATGTCTGACTAGAAACCTGCATTATTTTTCCGAAACGAACAGCTTTAAAAACCCGTGTTGACGATGGGACAGTGTGGCATCACATCGTCGAAGACGGTGTTGGTCTTTCTTAAACCTGATTTTTTGGGCCGCTGCTGGCATCCTTTGCTATGTTGGAGCCTATGTCTTCATTACATATGATGATTATGATCACTTCTTTGATCACTTCTTTGAAAGAGATGCTACGATGTATGTTCCTCTGCTTCTCTCAAAGCTTTGTCTTCCTTGGTATGTGCCCCACAGCTGGAGGACTAGTTTTTCTTCTTTGTTGGAATTTCAAACATTTCATTTTTGCTATCTGGGTTTGTTTTGTCTTTTTCATGAGTGTCAGTGTATCACTACTTCGTACCTTCATATCTGCATTCCCAGTAGATGTAGATATAGCTGCAATCATGCTGTGAGATGGCAATCATAAATTTCAGATTTTGGTCACATGACTGCTACTACGTAGTAATTGTACAGATTTTGGATTTCCAGAGGTTTTCTTCTGCAAAGCTGGTTTAGGAACAGGAAGTGTGAATATGCATCTAAGCAACAGTTTCATGTAATGTCAAACCTGGATTGTAGCCACAATATAAGCAGAAGTAACCTTCATTCAGTTGATTAGTCTGTATTCTTCTCAATAAGGTAGTCTTACCTTCGACCTCAGTATGAAATATTAACAAGGGAAATATAATTTTCTCAAGCTGGTCTCACACCTGCAAGAACATCCTAAAACAAGTGTGCCAAACATAAGGTCCGAGAGCCTGAATTAGCCCAGTAAAGACCCCAATCCAGCCCAGTGGATGGCTTTGGAAAATGTGAACTGTATTTTGTTGTTAGTATAGTTTCTCCTAATGATAAAGACCTCAACCAGTCATAAGTAACCAGTAAGTAAATTAATTAACCAATCCACAAACAATGAAGCAACAGAAATCTTGTTGTTTTTTGACTCCACTGTAGAACAGTCTGGCCGATGTGCTACCAGAACTTGTTTTTTGATTTTACGGTCCTGCTGACAAATGTGTTTCCTTTTTTTACAACATTTCTTTATCATGTAGAAAAACTCAGATCTATTATTGAAATTGCGCTTCTTTCTGTCCAAGATGTCTCTGGGATTAAGAGTCTCATGGAGTTTGTCCACAGATAAATTACTGACCTCTTGTTGTTGTGTTTTTTTTTTAATGCACTGTAGACTGATCTGCTGCATTTGGTGTGTATGTGTGTCTTTTCAGCCAAGGAGAAGAAGCTGCTGTCCAAAGATGGCTTCCTCATGTACCTGAATCACCCAGATGCCATGATTCTGAATCCAGACCACAAGGATGTGTACCAGGATATGAGCCAGCCCCTCAACCACTACTTCATCTCCTCCTCTCACAACACCTACCTCATGGAGGATCAGCTCAAAGGCCCCAGCAGCACAGAGGCGTACATTAGGTAACACATCCTGAGATTCAGTAATTTGTCCTTGATGAAAGTTTTTGGCTGATCTTTAGTCATCTTCCTATCGGTGTGCAAAGGAACCACAGAGATGTAATCTCATTTTTCAACCCCAGATCAGCTAAATAATAACTGTTGGAAGCACTCAGCTGCACCATCAAAACAAACAACCCAAAACATTAACTCACAGTGCAGTCACTAACATGAAATAGGCATCAAAAGCAGCACTGTTTTTGTCAGTAGGAAGTCCATCACTTTTACTGACTTTAAACAGGACCTTTCATACTTGTTCTCGTTTTTTAGTTCTATAGTTGTTATTACAATGGTGGAAGCTCAGCATTAAACATGGCCAACACTTAAAATAACGAGAACAAAGGTCAGACATCAGATTTCTCTGATCTGTTGATATATATCTGTCTTAGAGAAGGGGTCTTCCAAATACCCCACCCATCTGTTCAAATCCTGCATTTGTGAGGGGAAGAAATTTACCTTAAACGGAAGGGAACTAAAATGGCATGTTTCATTTAAGACAAAAAAAGCTCATTTTGAACTGCAAGTCATGCGAAGTTAGTCTACTAGAGTCAAAGACTAAAAATGATGATGTCCTTTAACGTCTTGGTTAATTGTGCTAAGCGGGCAGTGAGGGTAGTATGTGTTTATGTGCCATAAAATCTGTCAGTTCTTGAATCACTGAGACCAATTCATTAAACTTGGATTTTTAAATAGTTTCTTGTAACCATCTCTCGCCACGTTGCGCCGTTTCACTGATTGAACTGTTAGTTTAAACAGCATATTTGGTCACTAATGCTCACTCCAACACTCTCAGGGCTCTGCAGAAAGGCTGCCGCTGTGTGGAGCTGGACTGCTGGGACGGATCGGATAATGAGCCCGTGATCTACCACGGCTACACTCTCACCTCCAAGATCCTCTTTAAAGATGTGATCAAAGCCATCAGTGAGCATGCCTTCAAGGTATGTTTAGCATCTGTTGGTATCCAGCATGTCTTCACACAACATCCAGCAACACACGTATTTATATATGTGTTTGTTTTGGGGGGGTTGCCTGCTTTTCCTCAGACATCCCAATATCCAGTGATTCTCTCCTTGGAGAACCACTGCAGCGTGGAACAGCAGGAAGTCATGGCCCGCCAAATGAGCTCCATCCTTGGCAGTGCACTCATCACCTCTCCTCTGGGTGATGGCATGCCCACAAATTTCCCATCTCCTGAGGTTAGCATCCGTTTCACTAGTTTCATCAGGAGGATTGTCGAGTCTGAACCGATCATAGGAGATAAATGGTTTGTGTGTGTGCTTGTACCGACCCTCAGGAGCTAAAGGGGAAGTTCCTGATCAAAGGGAAACGTTTAAACAAACTGGAAGACACTTTTGCTGAGGCAGCTGCAGATGACACCGATGTGACGGAGGAGGAAGAGTCGAATGATGAGGATATGCAAAAGGAGAAGAATACAAAGGTAGTCGAGCCCATGAAAATAAGCACATTACCACACATGTGATGTTTACTCACCCTTAAATTCTGCGCAATATTTCAAAGAAAAAGCTGACGCTAGCGAAGGAGCTGTCCGACATGGTCATCTACCTTAAGAGCGTCCACTTCCACGGCTTCGAAGATGCCCAAAAAAACCTGAGCTTTTATGAAATGGCATCTTTCAAGGAGGGGAAGGCCATGAAGCTGGCAGAGGAGTCGGGTAAAGGAAGAGAAACCATGAGGAACTCACAAACTTTGATTAAGCACTGTCAATAAATCTTGTGTCCTCCCCCCCCCACAGCAAACGCCTACGTGCGCCATAATGTGGAAAAGTTTAGTCGCATCTATCCAGCTGGCTCCAGGACCGACTCCTCAAACTACAACCCGGTGCCTCTGTGGAACGCTGGCTGCCAAATTGGTAATGGCTAACAGAGGAAGTAAACACTGATAATTATACAGCAATGGCCAAGAGCTCGTGTTCACTTTATTCTCTTTTTGTTTTTTTTAAGTGGCCTTAAACTTCCAGACTCCCTGTACAGACATGGATATGAACCAGGGCAGATTCCTGGTTAACGGCAAAAGCGGCTACATCCTGAAACCAGCCTTCATGAGGGACGTAGCCACAGAGTTTGACCCCATCACCCTGACCCGAGGAGACTGGCTGAAGCACAAGACCCTGCATGTCATGGTGAGGTCTTCATTGTGCAGACACACACTGAAGTTATTTGATTTCCTTTGAGTCCCGTTGAGATCATTCTTCACCTGCCAATAGGTCATATCAGCCCAGCAGCTTCCCAAAGTGAACCAGAAGAAGTCCTCCATAGTAGACCCGCTGGTTAAAGTGGAAATCTATGGAGTGCCAGCTGATGTCGCAGAGAGAGAGACCGAACCTTTTGATAACAACGGTACCTCACGTTCACGTCCTTTGTTTTATTTTAATGTGTCCGCGATGAATCGAGACAATACAAAATTTTCTGTTTTGAAGGCTTTAACCCTTCCTGGAATGAGAACTTCCAGTTTGACGTGTATGTGCCGGAACTAGCATTGGTCCGCTTCAGCATCGAAGACTATGACTCCAGTTCTGATAATGACTTTGTCGGGCAGTACACAATTCCCTTCAACAGCTTGAAAATGGGTGAGTTTTGCTGTATTTGTCAAGTCCTTTTTTTTTTTCTTCTTACTATAATCCAGTGTTGTGAAACCACTGATAGTCAGTTATTCATTTATGAAGTGTGAAAACAGAGATGGGGAAGTGTCCCTTCTCTGTGGTGTGACATAGAGAACCCAATTCATCCGCTCCACAAGGAGCACTTCATGTTGTCCTGTGCCATCACTGACCGCAGCCCCTTTGTGCTCCCACACAGGATACAGACACGTGCCGCTGTTCAATAAGAACGGAGACCTACTCCCCTCAGCCGGACTTTTTGTACACATTATGGTCCTGGATGCCGAATAAGAAGTCTCCAACTCTAGGACCTCCTTTCTACAGCCATGTTTTAAAATTTTAGCTTTCGTTTTGGCTTCACAGTTTTAGCTCATGATTAACTTATTGCTTTAATTCTAGTCAAAGTCGAATTGCGACTTTTCTCTCTTCAGTCTAGAGATTCTGATTTGCAGCTGGATGTTGGTTGTATTGGGAGGTGGGTACACACGCACACACTCTAGGGCTCCCTAGACTTTATAACACTCCCTGTATATATGACACTTCACTTTTACAAATTGGGTTAATTTGTACAAGCAGCACTCACTACATACCAACTTCAGTTTGCATTAGGATGAAACTTTTTAAACTGCTTTTGTCCCTTATTTTTAGTCTGTTCAATGTCTCTTTTTTTAAACCTTTTCATCCAAATGACAGTTTTGACTTTTAGAGAAGCACAGGCCAACGTGAAAGCTATGGTCTTTGTTTTCATCAGTAATTTTAGTCATCCATTATGATTATTTCTCATGTAACATCTTGACTTTGCTTCTTTTTGTAAATCAATATGAACACATAAAAATGTTAAACACAATCATCATAAAGCACTGTATTCATCCATGACTTAACAGTCCTCATCCAGTGGAGCGACAATGAATGATACAGCATTATAGTGCTTATAAACCTCCCAAATTTGTGACAGCGACGATACCTGTATGTACCTGTCTCCGGCTGAAATATCTCCATGAACTATTTAATTTTATGTAAACAATACTAGAAACCAGTTTGCAGTGAGCCACATCTGCCTTTCCCTAGAAGGAATCTACCTTGTGATCTTTGGATACACCCTATGTAAACAGTAACAGCAACGATGCACACAAACGGAGAGCTCCTGTTGAATGAAAACCTTTAGGAGTTATTTTACATCTTAATTATGTAAAGTTGCTCAAAAATAGTTTGTACAAAAACGCATCGCAGGACTTCTTCCAACAGACAGCTACCTTTTCCACCGTCATCAACTTCACAAGAGCGTTTGGTTGTTGCCAGACTGGCAGTTTTGTTAGTCAAAGCTCTAAATATCCACCGTACACTACCAAACAAAGAGTTAACCATGCAGTGTTGGGAAGGTTACTTTTAAAATGTATTCCATTACAGAATACAGATTACATGCCCCAAAATGTATTCTGTAACGTATTCCGTTACGTTACTCAATGAGAGTAACGTATTCTGAATACTTTGGATTACTTATTATCATGCTGTTTACAACTACATGAATGTACTATTGCTGTGATTTATTACTGTTACTGAAGGTCCGCGGCTCCGAACCGTAGTAAAGGGACCTCTGGCTAATACGTCAGGCTCGTAGCCGAAAACTAGCTTTACTTTGTTGTCTGGGTCAACTTTGCTAGCGAGAGACAGAGAGAGGCGTTGAAAGGCTGCTCCAACAGAACTTATTGTTTTTGGAGGAAAACACGAACACGGTGTACAGTCGAGTCTTAATAGCTTACTTACAACTGGGCTCGTCAGGCACTCTTCTTGGCTGCAGTGGTTATTATTATATTTACATGCTTCCAGCTCCCGTTTTTGCTCATGACAGCTCGTACTTTTCCTTTTTCTCCCTCCCTCGCTCACAGACACATAACGTGTATGGCAGTCCATTCTCCCTGCAGCACGGACTACACTGCCCATGATGCTACATTCTTTAGAGCTATACCGGTAGCATTCTGCCTATTAGCTTAGCACAACAACAACAAAAAGGCCTCTCTCACCCAGGAAACACGCAGAGAGAGAGAGCGTCACCCTGTAACCATGGCAACCGTAACGCTGCCGCCTGGAACAACAGAACGTAGCTGTCAAACAAAACCCAAACAGTCCTGACCCGCCACAATATGAAACAGGAAAGTACCGCCGTGTAATCCATTTATTTCAACAAAGTAACTGTATTCTAAATACCACCTTTTTAAACGGTAACTGTAACGGAATACAGTTACTCATATTTTGTATTTTAAATACGTAACGGCGGTACATGTATTCCGTTACTCCCCAACACTGTAACCATGTAGTACCTAAACAAGGTTAGCAAGCCCAAAGGTTAATCACGCCGTTGCCATTTTTCAGCTTGTTATAAGAAAACATGAACCCACCGCTGCCAGCTCACTAAGACAAAACAGAAACAGATGGTGTTAGTCTGATAACAGAAGACAGGCAACAATCCTCCAAAAATGTGCTTTTATTGTGACATGTCTGAAAGGAACGGTAAAAATAAATCAGGTCGACTGTAAAAGACAGAAAACGGTGACATTCTCTCTCAACTTTCAGTAAACATACCATATGAGGTACATCAGAGACGGTGGAAACCGCAGTCACGCCAGACTGAAGTGAGGATCTTTGGCCTTAATTCATGAACCACAGCAGATGTGTGACGGGGGACAGAGGAAGAAAAAAAAAGACATGACAAAATTGTTTCAATGAAGCCATTTATTAAAGAAAATAAAGGGAGAAGGTGATGCTCAGAATGACATGCTGCCAAAGTAGGAAAAAAAAAACAAAACAAAGTGAGGAAATTGATTTAAAAAAAATAAAATAAATCAAGTGTTTTAGAACTTTGGTGTTAACTTAATACAAAATGAAGAATGTGTGATTATGAGTGAAGTGACAAAAGGAAAAGTGAAAGGCAGCACACATGAACGAACATACACGCACACATGCTCACAATCGTCCCGATAGGTGGGACGAGACCTGACTTATTTTTCTTACCAAAGGCAAGAGAGCAGGACAATACCGATCTGAAAGGATATAGGAACAAAAAGCTGGATATAATGGGTAATATGCAACTTTTCAAACCCAAATACTGACAACATGTAGGTAGAAAAATATATCACAATGATACAAACAACATTTTCAGAGAAAGGTCATCATTGAGAGGTTGAGAAGACCAAACGCTCCTTATTTAAAAACAAAAACATTGCACTGAAACCATCGTGAGCTGCACACTCGCAACACAAATGCTTATGCGAAGAGAATGAAAATGTCTGAAGGAGCAGCAGCCTTTTAACTGGGGGCGTAAAGTTGGAAATTATTAGTGTCTCTTAAATATAAACCCCATGACCCACAAACCAAGCAGTAAAGGTTTGTTGGAGGCAAACAATCCCTAGATGGCACCATAGAGCTTTTCACATGCTCCATTTTACTGTTACACAACCCACCAGAGCCAAATATGCTCTACATATATGGCTGATCGCTTTTCACACTCCATAAGAAAATACTAGAGAGATGATGCTAAAACATGGAGGTGTAACCTTGGAAATAATGAAGAAACATTGCTTTGTGCCTCCACAGGCAGTAAGGCATTAATGCCATGATGAGGTTGTTCACAGTCCTGATGCAGTGCCCCAGTAGTGTTTCATTTAGAGCTGGACCCAAACATTGTTTTTGGAGGAGGGGGCTGTCTGGATGGGCCCGGACTGAGCACCCATCTGCAGGCTTGGAAGGCGTCCTTTTGCTCCACAACAGGGGTTTCTTACTATAGAGACACAGGTAACCACATGTTTGGCTACTGTTTCTGAGATAAACCAATCAAAATTCAAGTTGTTTCAGCACTGCAACACTTACATGTCACCAGACCAAAAAACAAACTAGTAGATCTAAATATTACATGGATGTCCGGTTTCTGGATCCACTCATATGGACAGTGAATGTTAGAGTGGTCTTACTTTAACAAACCCTCACTGGTTAATTTATTCAAGTGCTCTAACCCAAGTGCCCAAACCACCCTCCCCCTCCAAAATAAAAGCGGTTATTGCCATGGAAGCTAATGTTGCAGCATTCAGTTTGCTGGGCTCCTCTCATATGTAGGCACTGAGGTGAAGAGCAGTTTAAAAAAGGAAGGGGGAAAAAAGGAGTCTGGGAAAATAAACGCCGCAGGTGGCATTTCCATTAGATTTTTTTTTTTTTTAAATTACGAGGGCTGGACAAGGGCAGGCCACCACTGTACATCAGGGGAATGGTGTGATTTAAACACTGTCCAGACTCTGACACTCAACTCTATTCTGTAAAGACACTGATGACATGGAAAAACTGAAAACATGGCACTCGACCAATTTGCTGTAAGATCCTGGACCAGTTTAAAAAACTAAAGAACACCTTTGCAAATGTGTACAATTTCAGAGGAAGTTCTGCCCTCTGAGGGTGAAGCTGCACCACTTGTGTGCATGCACACACACAAGAGTTGTTTTTTAAAAAAAGTAATTAAAAGCTAGCCATCTGATCTTGTAATATTAAAACAAACAAATTTGACATCTATTTGTCAAAATAATAAAACCTATCATGTTATTCTTACAACTAATAGACTAACAGTTGTAACTCAACCCTGGTACGGATATGAAGCCTGTTTAAAAAAAGAAAAAGAAAAGAAAAGAAAAGAAAGAAAAGTTCCTTATTTGGCAAATTATTTAAAAAAAAAAAAAAAAAAAAAGACAAGGAAATGGCACATTTTTAGCCGAGCTTTCGGATGAAATTAAGCGCAAAGAACTACTGGACTTGCTGCAGGTGGGGCGTGAATGTCGCAACTGCATACATCCTCAGTTTCCTAAAACAAAATCAACCATTTCTACTTATAATGAAAGCTGAAAGAAACAAAGTCACATCTATATAATGGCACAAGCTTACTGGGAAAACAGAAGAACACTATGAGACAACTGCCCAGCGTTTGATGACCAAAAAAACAAAATAGTGAATTCAAACTTTCATATAAAGATATTTGTGTGTCCACTTTAAAGCATATCTGTATGTGAAAAGACCAGAGTACTCTGGAAATATGCCATGTAGAAAATATCTCCCCATATAAACAACAGTCACACAAGGCACTTCATTAAGTATGAAAAGAGAATCACAGTCCTTTCTACTACCAGAAATTGCCTGCATAGCAACAATATGAGGACAAAATCTTTTCAGACTTTTGTGTGGTACCACAAAAGAAGTCTTAGACAGAAAGTTGTTTTTGTTGTCGTTTTTTTTTTTTCTTTGCGTTTAAAATAAGCACTTCACCAAATAGTAAAACTTGGTTGATTTGAAAATAAAGATTAAAGTTCGTTCCTCTTAGTATTTTGTCCCCGATATTATCAGCTTAGGACACTCTACATACTTTCTGGTGTGGTTTTTATTATTTTTGTGAGACACAGTGCTCCTGGGATTTTGAATGTTTTTGTTTTTCTGATGGCACTCAGAAGGCAGCCGGTCGCCAGGAGATGAGATCAGAGACAGGGTTATGATGTTTTCCACAGTGAGACTCCAAGGCGTCCCCTTAGGGGGCGTTTGGGAGGATCTGCCCGAGTCTGAGAGATACGGTCGTAGAAAGGAACAGAGATCAATACAGGAGACTGGTGGGCACAGGCGGTAGTGTGGGCTGTCCTGCTACCTGCTCCTTAGATTCTGCAGGACTCCGTAAACCTCTTCTTCTTTGCTGAGTCCCTCAAAGAAAGGCAGCAGGTCCAGGAGTTCTGTGTCATTCATATCGTCAAACCAGGACTGAACTGGGACCTGAGGAGAGGCACAAACCACTGAAAGTTAGCCTTAAGATGTAGAGCTGAATGACTACTGTGCTCAACCATGACATCAGATCAACAGGAAAAGTTAGAATAGATCTTAGACTAGAAAACTAAACTCAAAAACTACAATTACAGCGTAAAAATGGAGAAAATGAATTCTAGTGCTCTTAATAAATTATTCTGATCCTGATTGATAAATACCACAAGAAACCAGAGAAATTATGTAACCGCTCAATAACATGATTATTTTAAAGACGAGAAGCAAGTACTTTAAAACAGAAATTAATCCCTGACACACAAGTCAGAAACACAAAACTAATAAAAACAAAACAAAAACAATGTATGAACATTGTTATAAAATGATCTATGAGCACAAGAACTTTCTTAGTGTCTGCCCTGCCTCACAGCCAGAGGAAATGTGATGGTGAGACAAAGCTGGAAAATGGTGGGGAAAATCAGTGACCAACTCAGCATGAGTCCAAAACACAGCTGCTCAAAAATCAGGAGGAACACAAAGAGTCATAGTGCTGTTAAGAAAGGCTGCAGAGGCCATCCTCCTAAAATGATACCACAGGCAGTGAAATACCTACAGATACAGGTATTTTGCATAAAATCACACTCTATGGAAGGGCTTCGGGAAGAAAATAAAACCTAAAGGCTTAAGACTGTCACGTCTGGCTCAGTGAAATGTATCTGGTGGCCAGGATCACCAGAGACAGTGAAAACCAGAGGTGTGAGTGTGATGATGTGAAGCAGCATGAGAGCAAAAGGTGTTGGGCAGACAAAGACACAAATGACATTTAATAGGCGGCACTGTGAATGCCTGAGGCTACACCAAAATACTAACTGCAGATGTTTGACAAAAGAGAGGATTATTCCAGCCAGGTGACGTTTCAAAGCACACTGCTAAAATTACACGAGATTCTAAAGAGAAAAGAAAAAAGAAAAAACTATGTCCTGTACAAGTATGAGGCTTATTTAAATCCAAAAGATCACTGCTGGGATATTTTCAAGAACCCCAGAGCAACTCAGCTTCTGCAGCAAAGAGCAGCTGAAGGAACCTGCCTTTTTTTCCCTCCTCTTTCTAACTTCTGTTGTTTTCCATCATCATATTCAGCATGCAACAGAAGGCTACTTTGTGGCAAGAAAATTTCAGAGTCTAACAGATGCAGTGCTGAATGTAACAAATATATTGGAGGATTGGGAACTCACAGCATTTTCTGGATGGAAAATATAAGAAGCAGGTGAATTATCAACAATGATAACATTGCGGAGCTCTCGCCCCAGCCGGCTGAGATCTTTGACGTAGTTGCCTCGGTGAAAAACACAGGATTCTCTGAAGAGCCGCGCTTGAAACACGCCCCACTGGTCTAGCAGGTCTGCCACAGGGTCTGCATACTATCCAAGCAAAACAAACAGAGGAGAAGCAAACTGTTTTTAAAACAAGGAATATAATAAGACTAATATGAGTTGTGAATGTTGGGATGATATACATCACATCTTTATGATCACATGTTTCAACTAGAAACAAAAACAACTCACAAAAGCTAAACGCTACACTAGGTTTCCAAAAGGAAGCAAAGCATGGTGTCCCTCATAACAGCACTTGATTAACAGGGAAGGTGCCACTATGCCATAACACAGAAAAAACGCATTCTAGCTTTTAAGGAATATCTGTTTCTAGAGAGGAATTATTCCCACAGCACAGTTTCTTTTGCCTCATTCATTACACTTACCCATGCATTACTGGCTAACATGACGGAGTGACAGATGCAGAGCATAATAACGGAGATGTAAAATTCAGAAAGCAGAAAATTAACAATGTTCACAGTTCCACAGGTACCACTGGCTTGTAACCAAAACACACGTCAAAACAGAAAACATGTCCACATTTGAACATACCTTGGCAAGACTGGCTGTGAAGAGCACACATTCAAATAGTTCTCCCATCTTTTGAAGGAACTCATCCACGTGTGGTCTTTTCAGCACATACACCTGCAAGATAGATCGCTTTTAAGACCAGGTTTCAAAACAACAACAACAACAACAAAACAAGCCGTGGTGTGACAGGAGTGTCAGACACTACACGTACATTATCTGTACTGAGTACACTTTAGGTGAACAGTGTCATTTATAAGAAAATATATGAGAAAACTTCAGGATTGGTACAAAATAATTCCTGTTACTCATTTCTGAAATTATTCAAAATGATCAGACTGTTTACCATGTCACATAACTTTAGATGCCCCCCACATCCCCTTTGCACAGTGGCTGCCACCCAGTGCAAGTAATCATGAATAGGCCATCCAGGATACACACAGCCTATCCTGGATTACTTGAACTGGATAACAGCCTTTTCTTCAGGATCTTCACATCAGAACCAAATGGAATCCCCCCTATTAAAGAGACAAACTTCAATACAATTGATTAGTTTTTAAAATAAATCTACAATACCTGATGAACTGTACCATCGATCTCTACTGGGACAATGAAATCAGCGTTGCTGATAGGCTGTGGGAAGAAAATACAATTACTTATGTTGTACTACCCCAACTGACCCCCAGAGGTCGTACTATTAACACAAACTCAATTTGCAGACTGTCTAATCTCTGAGGGCAAAAAAAAAGTATGTTTTGCTAAAACAACCTTTATCATCACTGCCCTCCTTTAACCTCTGTAGTAATTTAAGACAGCAGACAGAGCATTTGACCTAAGAAAGAAGTGGACAGCTTGAAGATTAAAAAAAAAAAAGAAGAAGAAAGTGCACAGAAAGTATTCTTCAGTGCAAAAAATGTTTTATCGAATGGAGATGGTTGCCAACACAGCCTGGTTGTCTGCATTCCCCTGTTACAATCATGTACCCATTATGAGCCACAATCAGTACTGTAATATTACGCTCGCTCACATCCTCTGCCACCTGCTCATCTCGTTCTTTTGTGTACACAGTGATGTCATGGATTCAAACAGCTTCAACTTCCTGTGTATCATTAGCGGAACTTTGGAAATAATGACAATGTATAGACATAAACTAAACAATGGTTTGCAGAAATATAGGCAAACCTAATATTAGCTTTTAGTTAAATCTGGTAGTAAAAGTGCTCATACTGTGCAGAATTTCAACAGTAGTTTTAGCCCCTTCTTACCTTAAATGAACTGTGGACAAGTGTTTCATCCAAGTCAATCACCACACACTTTTTGCCATAGTCAGATATTTTCATCTCTGGTAGGAGGTATTTGGCTGGCGGCTATAGGGAGCACAAGTCAGATAATGTCAGAGAGCAGTACATGAGAGAGAAGGACAGGCAGAGCCAAAGAGAGAACATGAATGCTGTACACTTTGCATTAAGTAAGGTTTAAGCCAACAAAAAGCCAAAACCATGTTAGAGGAGATAGTTTTTTGAAAAACCAACTGAGATCAGTGACACTACAGAATTCAAGCCAAAACAAACAAACAAAAAACCCTTTCATCTCTTTACATCTTTATTAGGTCAAGTTAGATTTCACAAATCTGTATCATGCATGAAGCTGTCTGCTGCTGTTAGGCCATCCTAATTTTGCTGGGATCAATCAAACTTAACTGTGTTAAGTTTGGAAATGCCAGTACACTATATGAGAGTGTGAAGTGAAGTGAGAACTATGGCTCAGAGCTGGAATTGACTGGATGCTCTTTTAGAATGAAATTATATCAAATCACTGTTGGTTATTCTCACCAACTTTTCCTTGGATGGGTCACAGATCACCGAATCACATCTCAGTCCTTCCTTGAGTGTAGGGCTGTGCGATATGACCAAAATCTCATATCCCGATATAAGAATTCTATCATCCCGATAACGATATAAATCACAAAAATGTAACATTTTCTGTAAATTATGTGAATTTTCTCATCCGTAAATAATCAGCTCTTTCACGTGATTCAGTTTATTTTGAAAAGTCTCAACAGGATCTTGAGCTTTATTGTGAAAGGTTTATGTGGAACATAAACAAGCGGACACGCGATGGTGTTACCGTCGTTGTTGCTAACCACAACGCATAAAAGCAGGCGCTTGTCCGTCCGTAGTGTGGTTATATTAAATAAAAGAGAAAGAGAGAACTTTAAGAAATTAATATAGCCACTACAGTGACCATCAAAACGATGAAAAAATATTACTGCAAACAGTTTATTTTGCGACACCACGAAACAAACGATAGCGTAAAATGAAACAATAGACGTTTTTATATCGTCATCCGATATATATCGTTATATCGAACAGCCCTACTTGAGTGACAGGATTAATTACTTTAAGTCTGTAGCTGAGTAGCCAAACTGAAAGACTAAGAGCTAATGTTAATTCTCACTCTCAAAATTACTAAACTGCATAGATAAGTAGCACAATAAATGGTTTAATGCCTTGCGTAGAAGCTCCGGAGGCAATTAACAGAAACAGGTTTGCACTTAAAAATGTTAGCTGGTTAGTGTTACAGTGTTTCTGAGAGCATACAAACCACAAAATGTCACTAATGCAGATGAAGCACTGAGACATTAAAACCCAAAGGTGCACGTACACCTTCTACACAGCCAGACAGCGCTACGATCGGCTGAGAGTGAACTGCGGTACGGTAGCAGAGCTAGAGCTCTCTGAGGAGCAGTGGAGCCCACACAGACAGGATGTGCCACCAGCCCACTCACCCTGCATGCAAAGGAAAAGAAAAAAAAGGCAATACATACACTAGGGACAGGGATGACCTCGACCTGGTCACACTACAACACATACAAAAACAGGGTGAGGGGTAGGAAGTAAAACAAAGGAGAAACTCCCCCAAAAAACAATGACACATTGACAGAGATAACACAAAGAGAAAATACTACTCACAAAAACAGACAGTTTACAACAGATGGAAAAGACTTGCAAACTGATATTTCTAGAGTCCTCAACAGGACAACAAGCAACAGTTTAGTGGTGGAACAGCTCACCTTGGGAGGCGATCCGTTCTCCTCAACTGGTGGAGGCGGGGAGCTGGCGTTGGTGTTGGTGGCTGGAGAGTCCACATTGTAGTTGCGGAAGCAGCAGAAAAACGTGCTGAAGATGCCTCGGCTCCTCTGCTTCTTTAGGCTGCTGTTTGACTGGGACGCTGGCAAAAATAACAAGAAGGGGGTGGAAGAATAGAGGATGAACAAGCGGATATGCAAACTGACGCTCTACGATAAAAACGCAGCAGGATGAAACTGTGTACCCTTTACATCTGAATATTTGCATACCGGGGTGTAGATCCTGTTTTAATAAAACGGCCATGTGTTAGCCACAAATCTTCCTAAGTGGCCACAGTGGTGTGAGCCATGCTGAATGACAACAATAGGTGAGACCTTTACAGTCTGATTAAATGGCATTAGGTTTTGTTTTGGCTGAACCACTGATCAGAAAATAACTTAGCTGGCCGGGTGACCTCATCAGTCACACTCAGTGACAGTTCAGAGCATGCTCTGCTCCGATTCCAAATCGCCTCTCATTCCTGAACCACGAAGCGTGGCCTAAATGAGATACTGAGCTTTTATTAATAGTGACAAGTCGGAGGGTGTACCCACTTCACTCTTTTGTTCTCTCTCTCCTTTATTTTTTCATATTTGCTTTTGTGGCTACCACCATTTTAAAAACTTGACTTGATTCCCTCCAACATTTCAACTGGCAGGTGAGTGACTGAAGCAGCCCGATCATGCACAAGAGAAGCAGAGAAGGAGGAGGTGAGAGGCCCTCAGACCCCTCAGAGCCTATACAAGGCTGCATTCCTCTCCACCCATTCCCCCGCCCAGCCCACCAGAATGCTTTTGCAACTGAGGACTGTGAAGAGTGAATAGCATTATGTCATGTCTTTTGGTATCTTGATATCGTGCCACTTTGTACTACGGACCTTAAACAAATGTGTAAATGTCTAAACAAAAAACAAAAAAAACACATTCGGAGCAAAATATTTCTGCAACTTGCCATCTCTGTTTAGTGCTTTATTATAAAACAGTTTTGTGCATCACAGGATCTTGAGGCCACAAAAGCAACAACAATCTCTTAACATGTTAGGATGTGGAGCAAGAACATAATGTATTTCAACAGATTAATAGCTCGCTCTTACAGTAAAGCTATCAGAAGCTGACTAACAGCATGTCACAGCTACATTAAACACTTTCTGCACTCCCGAGCTTCTCTGTCATTTCCCTCTATCACTGTCTTCCAGTAATGTTAATTACAGCCTTTCAAGCAAGCGCATATTTTACTGGGTATCTAAGTTGTATCTTATCAGTGCCATAAGCTCTTCCAAGTCGAGTGGACTATAATCTGCAGCCATCGACAAGGAAAAGAAACAACAACAACAACAACAGATTTATTGCGTCTTCTAAGAAAGCCGAAGCATGCGGATATCTTGCTACAACCCAATGTTTCAATCCAGAGAGACCCAAACCAGCAAAAACAACATTGTAACAACCACGAAATACCAAGGCAGCAAACACATTTAGAAATTTGTTTGGAAAATTACCAGCTTGAAAATGAAGAATGTTTTCTTCAGAAGTTTTCAAATTACTCTGAATCAACATTGCCCACATTGTTCTCTGCGTTTTACAGGCTTAAGTTAAAAATACTCAAAGTGGCTACACTGAGCTCAGTTTTTATCTGGCCATAATCAGCAGCACAAAACATTTTTATTTATTTTTTTGCTTAAACAGGGCTTTATGTTTTCATTTCAGCTCTGTAAAACTGGGACAGAGAGGCAGTTGTCAGCTCCCTGTGACTCATCACTACAACCATTCGTGGTACTGATTCCTGCACAAAGACCCTTAGCAAATTCACAGGACTACTGAGTCAGGCACAGAGCACAACTTTGTCTCAAATATATCACTCACCTGGCATAAAAGCAGAGCTGTAGTTCCCTAATGAGGTGGTGAACTTCACAAGCACAAGTACCTTTACTCACAACACATTCCAGAAAAACAAACCAAACACATTTTGGAAAGAGCAAAAACATTCCCAGTGTTGTTTGACTTTTCTCTAAGCTCAGGTAAGAGTCAGACCAAGAGACATGACCTCTCATTCTACTTGATAATTCTTTTGTTGTTTCCTAAACTGTTTCCATCAGATCACACTGAATCAGGAGAATGCCATGTAGATATTTTACACAATTGTCATTTCATAACAGTAGTGTGCTTCAAAGACATTGACAGTACTGGAAATACTGTGTGGTATAAGCGAGACAGCTGCATGGGTGCATGTATACAACATTCAGGAGACAGCACCACGCACTGAATGCTCCAAATTATTAACTGCATTATTCCCCACACTGACACATGGACATTATACTAGGGGGCTGCAGGTTAAAGACTGCCTAATGTCCGATCTGACTAATGTGGTAATTTGCTTCCATACATGCATCTCAGCTGAGTAATGAAAAAAAGGTCAGCCATCCAGCGCACATGTGACAAAATCTACCGACTCCTGGGTGGGTTTGTGACTGTTGACACAGTCTACAGATTTGACTAAGGATTAGTCAAAGAGAAGCTTAACCAATTCCACACCACCTCCTGTAAGCAGTGCAATCTCCAAGTTTCCACGGCAAGAGATGTTTTTCTAAACAACACCTTTCAACTCTTTCAGTACTGAGTAGCGCGGATACCTTTTTTTCTGCTCCGTTTCTGTGTTTTTAGACTGTTTTTAGAAACAAGTAATAAAACTGTTACATTGACTGTGAAAACCTATGCAGAACTGTTTTTTGGCCAGGCAGAAAACTGATCAGTAACCCATGAGAGAACCGATAGTCAGACTTCTGACCAGAACTGATAGTGCTATTAGGACTTTATTGATAGCCAACCCCAGTCCTGTGCTGTTTTTTGTTGTTGTTGCTTTTTTTTTTTTCTTTTCCTTTATTGAACTTTTCTTAGCGCGGAAAGGGGTCTTCTTTTAGTAGTTCCCTAAATGAAGTCTTTTAGTAGCTTAAGTGAGGATATGTGGATACTCCACTGCCGTGAGTTTGCTATCACTCTTTTGTAATGTGCAGCCCACTTTAAAGCAAACAAAAAGATCCTGGCATTGGCAACTGATAAGCTTGTAGGCTTATAAATCCCATGGATTGGAAAATGTGGAACTGGCTGAGAACTAAATGGGACCAAAAGAATTAAGACAGTATTTTAAACTACAACTAAAAAATGTATTCCTGCAATTTTTCCACTAAATTTTGATTCCATTAGTAACCACAGAAAAACAAAAACTTATTAAAAGTTGAATACATAGTACAAAATATAAGTAATTTCCAATAGATACATATATTTTGGTGCTTTTCTAAAATATTAATATTAATCTTGACAAGTTTAATGCTTGGGAAATATTTATATCCTATTTTGCTAATCGAGGACTTAATTAAAGCTAAATCTGTAGCATATTTGAATGTATTTAGTGCTTCCTTCTTTTTATTTAAATTCAATGTGTTCATGAGGTTAAACAAATATAGACAGGAAACCCCAGAACTTAATAGCAGAAGAGGGCTCAGTCAAGGTCACCCCATATGAATCAATCTTCCAACACTATTAGCAAGGAATTTATCGTAACAGTAAATGGATCATGTGTAACACTCCATCCATCTCACAGACGTATTAATAAGATCTCATTGCAACAATCTCAGCAGAGTGGCAAGTTTAAATTGTTGAAATCAACAAGACTCTCCAAATTCAAGAAAAAGACCCACAGAAATCACTGCTCTGATGGCCTCTGTTTGGAAATGAAGAGCTGTTTTGTTTTTTTCCCCTTTCAAAGTATGTCTGTGACAACACAGAAAATGATCACTTTCATCTTACAAGTAGTTACACTAGGCTCTGGGGTTAGTGCCCTTCCCAGCAAGACTGTAGGTCTATATATAGGCTGCTGCTGCTGCTTGGGAGCCAAACCAGTGTGAGAGGCAGGCACATGTTGTAAGACAGCCAGCAGAGGAACATTAAGAGCAAAGGTGGTCAGTTTTTGCCCAGACAGTTTGGCGCCTGTTCAGGCTATTGGAAGACTACCTATTTAATTCCTTTAAGACAGATGGCCACACGGGCTACATGTTAGGTGATCTCCAATAGATAGATGACAATCTGACTTTGTATTTACATCAGAAAATGTGTATAGAAATAATGCTGTTAAATATTTATAGACTTTAAATTATGTAATTATAAACTTCCACCAAGTGCCAAATGTGGACAGTTTTGTTTGGCAAAATAAATCTCTAAATTCTATTCACAAAGCTGGCTGCTAATTAGGAAAGAAAAAAAAAGAGAGACTGAAATAAAAAACAAAAAAACAAGTGCTGTTACCACATGTTTGTTGTAATTTATATGCACAGTCCTTCTGTCCTGCCATCTGTTTTGCCCCACCTGTATCTTGTGAAGACCCACCTGCACCCTGACATTTTTTTTTGGCAGATTCTGAAATTGAATTGCCATTTTTCCAGATTAAGAACAAAGGGGAGAAAGGACAAAGACTTATACAATCTTTATACTGATTATATTATTTGTTGTGAGAAGCGAGCATCCACGTCACTGCTCTATTTCATCCTGTAACTCAACTGTGTCTTGTTACACGCACACTCTCGCACCTAGTCTTATGTTATTTCACGCAGCAACCCAAAACGCAAACAATGAATTCTAGCAGAGTGAATGCTTGTACTCGACCACCTCTGTTGGCAAACACACTGAAATCATACTAAAATACTACCTGGGTGCAGTAAAGTGCATGTCTTCAGAAGCAGACCAACTATCTGTAACAGGCTTGCTAAACATGGTATATGCTTACCGAACTAGCAAGCTGTCTTAACACTGTTATATCACCGTAGTGGCATATGATTAGTTTAATTGCCATATAACTCCACCTTAAGTGTTAAACTCCAGCACACATGCAAGAATAACCTCCCACCAAGACACCCACGTATATTCAAGTGACACAGAATCCACAGCATTACTCTGGGTCACTTTTATAGCTTACAGGCAAATGCATTGTTGTGCTTCAAAGACTCAAGTTCTCACATTACTGATGGTCTGAGAAGAGAAGTTTGAGATGTGATATTGATACACACCCTATGCACCAGGGTGACCCGGTGCATAGGTAAAGTGTCAAAGGGCGCCAGGAATGAGAATCACTGGATATTAGGAGCTATTGGCTTGTGGAGAAGTCATTCACGTTGAAGCAGCACTTAAAAAACCAAAAAAAACCAAACCCATCTATTACAGAGGAGAGAATATTGTTTAGAAGTGATACATATAGGAAAAGACCTAAAACTGGAGGTTAATTTCACTGCATAACACACAAACCTCACAAGAAACAATAAGCGCGGATAAAACAGTTTCACTGTTTACATCTCAGACAAACCGAATAAGTTTCCCATAAGCTGCACAGAAAGCTTTGCTATGTGCATGAAGTAAAACTGAATCGATACACAACACCAGCAGCACGGTTCTCTTTAGTCCGCGTATTAGCTTCGTCCTTAGGAACTTCTTGCTAACCTCAATCCAAACCACCGAGAACCCGATCCATACATGAATCAACTGTCAGAGCTGTCAGATCATATGGTCCAATTATATAGTCCAAACGCATAAAGAGAAGTGTACTTTCCAGATGTATTATTGCAAATACTTTTACAAAATGTGCTTTAATTTGATGCAGACAGCGAATTGTCGTAAATGTTAAAGGGAAAAAACGCGCTGGAGCGCTCTTCATTTTGAAAACGCAATGAACAAACGTTATCCTAGTTGGAGAACTTACCCGGGCAAGGCCCCACTGATAAACTTGTTGCGTAGTTGAGTTTTTTTTCTTTTTCAACAAAAGACGTGTTTCCATCTTTTCACACAAAGGAAACTGAGGTCTTTAACTACTACAACAGCTAGCAAGTGCGAATAAAAGCTAACGTCAACAGAGAAAAGTAGTCAGCCAGCTAGCATTAGTTATGTACCATAAATTGACTTTTTCCTTACCTTTTTCCTGGTTAAATGATATTATTTCCTCCTCCTTGGGGTTAGAAACTTGGGTTATTATGGACATGTGGTCCATTTAGACGATTGATTATTCCTGTTTTAGTTCCCACAATGTCAATAGTACAAGCGCGCTTGCTTCCTTTGCTAGCTACTGTTAGCTAGCTGTTTAAGATGAAGGTAACCAGCTAGCCCACGAAGCCAGGAAAGCGTCCGAGGCGAAGGGGTTGTGGCAGCGGTGGTAGCCAGCCAGCTAGCACAGTGGTGAATGGAAGCCAGATAATGTCTGTCATTTATGGCTTTCCGAAAACTACCATCGCTACAAACAACTATGTTTGTGGGCAACACGAGGAGCGTGCGTGACTATAAAAAACAAATAAATAGAAAAGACGCTGAAATTGCTAACTAACTGAAGTTAGCAAGTAGCTTAGGTTAGCGAGTTAGCCGCAAACCTTCGATTATCCAAAATGCAAGGCCGTGTCTGGAGCACCGCTGAAAATACTTGGAAGCCCAGATGGTTGTTCTAGTTCAAAAAAACATGCAACGACCGCAGGTTGTTCGGCGTTAAAGTTACCAGACACTTTTAGGCAGTCGGTTCATGTGTGCTGGCCCTACATTCCCTGTGCAACATGGAGGCTTTATGTATTTTGAGTTGCATCTGAAGCGGGGGCACCGTGAGTGGGAGGGGGCGGTTTGTTTCTGTGATGGATTCTCTCAGGCAGGCAGCACAAACTCGCCGCACTACATTGCTCAAACCATGCAGCTGGCTGGACGCGGCTTTCTTGGGCTGTAATTACTGCTGTCCGCAGGCAACAGACTGTGGCTCTTTACTATTAGGATTGGGGGGGACTCTCCCAAACAGAATATGCTTAATGGGGCCGTTTATAGTGACACTAAGCTATAGATTTAACACCGCTCCCAGGCAAACAACAAACCGAGCAAATACTTGACGTTGATCCAAAAACCCCTGGTATTTAGGCACCCTTGTCATTTTTAATAAACCGGGAGCGACACCTAGTGTCTAAATGACAACAATGCTGCCTTAGTAACTATGAAACAGCGCCTGCACGCATTCAATCCCATCAGTCGCAGTGTGATTTGGAGTGGGTGGTTTCTTGACAAATTACATTTTATGTTGTGAGTGATTAAAAATAGAAAGACGCAGATGTGATGTGTGTGTGCTGAAACGGGAAAGCATTGACTAATATATGAAAATTCCCCAAATTCCTTAGGCATTTAATGCGTTTTATAATGTGGCGGTCTTCGACGATATCACAGAGTACAGACAATTATTTTTAAAAACAGAAAAAACCCAATTTCTTTCAAATTGTAGAAACACTGCCTTTGTTGCATCTAACCGGAAAACGTGAAAGACTTGGGTCTGTAACAGTAAGTGCAATCATATTTCATTGCACTTTTAACATCCGCATATGATTTATCAAGTCAGATCCATTCTATCTTTGATTGGCTCTCAATTAGGCTAATTGCTACTGATTTACTTTCTTTTTTCGTCGTTATAAACCATGTTTGTGAGTAAGATCCGATGGACACGGTGTGGACCACCCCTCATTGCGGTGCAGTAGTGGTGGATAAATATATCCCCCCTCCTCCTCCTCCTCTTCCTCCTCCTTTCGTTGGGTCCGCAACATCCTGACTGCCAGAGGCTGGTGATCAGAGGCAGCGGCAAAGCCCCCGCAAGACGAATGAAATGAAATCTGCTTTTGCCGCCACCTGCTTTCCCCCAATTTCTTTGGTCTATTGAAGAACTGGCTGTAAACACTGCTGCCCTCATCCTGACAGTGTAAAGCGGATATAAGGTTAGTAAAACAAGTCTTGTATTAATGCAAAGTGATAAATATGACGGAAACCACCAGGGGGGGAACAATCAGAACAAACAGCCGGTGTGTTATCGACTCTGTGCGCACGGAGCATTGAAAAAGTAAGCCTCAATTTGTATGCATGCCGCTTTGCGGGGGATCGGCATAGCCATGGTTACATCTTGGCACTGGCATGCCACACTTGTTCGTCCAACTCCTTTAAGTTCAACTCAAAGTGCGCCACATGAGCATGAAACACACGCACTAACACAGCCAGGAACCCGGGCTGTCCACCTGAAAACTAACGGTTTTCCCACTCCAGTGCGCCATTCTTGGCCATTCCAGTTAGGGCTAATTATTCTGTGAAGTGAGTCCCCAGCGCCTCTCAGATCACATAGCACTGCAGCTGCCCTGCTGTACAGCAAACCAACTGCAAGACAGTACTATAATAGGAAGGAGAGGTAGGGTTGCGCAGCTGACGGTGCTGATTCCGAGGAGCCAGAGCTCTGAAGTCCTATTTAAGTCACTGGGCTGTCGATCCGGGAAGCTTATTAGTAAAATACACCCCGGTCTGTCTCAGACCAGTCAGGAACTTGTGTTATTACTGTGCTGACCCGTTTTTGTGGGTGTATAGTTTCTATAGGCACAGGCTGATTTTCACAGGGTAACACTGCCAAGGACATCTACCATAAAAATAAACTGTACTGGGTGTCTCCTCATGTTTTGTCCGGTTAATCCTGCGGAGCATTTTATTTATCGAGGAACCTGCCAAAGTGCATGGTTTCATACTGACATGTCACAGCAAACTACAATGTAACAATTTCCAAAGAATAACCTGGTTCAGTAAAATAAACCTTTTAACCCTGCTATCGCATTTCTCTCAGAGTTTTCCTTTTTGTTTTGTTTTGTTTTCTGTTCATTTATACTGGTTCCCTTCACTTAGGTCTAACATTATGTGGCTGATTGCTTTTCAACCCATTAGGCTTCAAGTGTGCAGATTCACCATGGGGATCAAGACTGCCCTCCCTAGATATGAGCTGTATCTCTACACAGCTGTACTTGCTGTGGCCTTGATATGGGCAGGCAGTTGGATATTTGAAGCTTCAAGTGGTGAGTGCACAACATGTCAAGAGATGTCCGGAGTGCATGCATGCGCACGCACACACACACACACACACACACACACACACACACACACACACACAGGCTGTCGGTGTAACTGAGAAAGTCCAAAAAAAAAAAAAAAATCAATATCACAGTGCTTTAACATTTATAGAGGTTAATTGAAATCCACTAATATTCCCTAAAGTCGGAGTGAATGGACACTTTTATGCACCTACTATCAGCTTCAGGAGCACAATTTTCACTCATGATCTGATAAATGTCACTGAAAGCCAAGTGACAATGCAATTCAATTCCAATGCAATTTAAAAACTGCCTCAAAAAGCACCGTCCTACATCCTACAACAGTGCTCCATTTAACCTAAAACAGGGCAGAACAAAGTTCATTTAGTAGATGAAAAGAGACTGCTTCCCCCCAAGGAACTCCTGCGTGTTCTTATTATGTGAAGACAATTTGAAAAAATGGTCCACTTATTTCCCAGATGGAGATTTTTCTGACTAAGTTACACTGAGCCAACTAATTCCAAACCCTTCATCCTGAAACAACACCAAATGTTTGCATGTATTCAGACTATGACATGCTTCAACCAGCCTCTTCACAAACTGATCTGAGTGGACTGAGTACAATCGGGTGACTGGTGCTGTCTGTCGCCGTCTGTGCTGTCATACAGTCTAGATGTCAATCATCATTTTAGTCCAGATATTTTTTCTCCTTCAGTCTCTGTCTCTTAAAATGGTCATTTGTAATACTCAGGTCTACACGCTACAGTAGCACTGTATACTGGCAATAGTAGTTTGGCTGTGTTCCCAGAAGGCTTTCCCCGAATGACCCTTACATTTTGAGGCTTCCCCAGCTTTGGCTGGAAAAACCTACTCCCCACTGTGGTGGTGGTGTAGGTTGATCACATTTGTTGCTACACTGATTGCTTCAACTATGTTCACCACTGCAATTGTTTTTGGTGTTGTGTTTGTCATTTATGTGTTAGCACTTTGTTATATAGAAAACTACTCTCCTGCAACAAGATTATGTCTACATGAGACTAGATGTCAGCCTCAGAATAAAACGCTCTGCAGTGAGTGCATTATGTAATATTTGGTGTTATAAAATAGACCAGAAGTGCTTTCAGGCCCTTAAATTTGCAATAATCCAATGAACACACCAAAGCTATTCAAGCTGTGACTACCTGCACGACTGTTTTCTTACAGAGGAATAACCAGCTCATATAAAAATGCCCAAAACAAAGCTGCTCAAAGCCTGGATTCCCCAACACAGAGGCTTTACAGTGTCCTGCCATTACTTAAAGCTGTTTTGCATTATTAATAAATCACCTCAGCATGCACAAATGGAGATTATCGTTTTTTTTGTTTGTTTGTTTTTTCAGAAAATGCAAACAGAAAGTCCTTCAAAGAAAGCGTCAAACCAGGATGGCATTATTTTGGCAGGAAAATGGTAAGTCCCTCTTCTTCATGTATTCTCTATACGGCTGCACAGCGCCATGTTAAGTGAGCAGTTGTTATTTGATCCTAATGCATTTTTCCTTGCTGTAGGATGCTGCGGACTTCGAATGGGTGATGTGGTTCACGACATTCCGCAATCATATCCTTTTTGCTCTCGTTGGTCATGTGATCTTTGCCAAGATATTTTCCCTGGTGGCTCCAAAGGTGCGCGGGTGTGAATGCTCACGACATACTCCTGGGTTTTGAATAAATACATGTGCAGGCTCATGGTGCTTTTCTCTGTAAATATGTATGAAATACATATTTGTGTGTGCTCAAGTGTGAAGAAAGATATTACAGTAAATGCAAAGCTGCATTCTGCTGATGTGAACAGAAGGCCTTGAAGTGATTAATTAAATGTAGTTTTATTCCATTTTTATTCAATGAGATGTTTTTCTGTTCCAGAACAAAAATGTTTCTCGTGGCTTTTATTTGAACCTCAAGGCCTGACAGATTGACTCAACACAGCATGAGCTGCTTTCTTTGATACCAAGTTCCCATCTGTTGCGTCTCTGCTGTGAATATCTGGACATATTTAAAACAGTTCATCGTGTTTTAAACATGTTTTCTGTCTTGTTTCATGTTTACAATGAAGATTGGTATAAATGGATGTAAGGTAACATTAAAAGATCTTAGAATTTTAACAACATTTGCCATGCATTTCATTTAAATTGTGCATATGTGGACTGTAGATTTGTTTTCATTGCCCTGTAATTTAATCTTCCCATCCTTAGGTATTTTTTATTTTTTGCAGCTTCATGAGTGTTATCATACTAACACCACTCTTCATGTGTGTTCCTGAATTCTGAACTATATCCTGATATCTTGACTAATTCTGGCTCCTTCTTATCCACAGCACAGATCCTTGGTCTTTGGGGTGTATGGAGGTTTGGCAGTCCTGGTTACCATGGGCTGGACTTTCTTGGCTCTGGTTCTTTCTCATTGCATCATACTATACAGCGTGGCTATATTCAAAAGTAAATGGATGTGCTTCGCTGCAGGCTTGTGTACACTGGCCTCCATCAAGCTGGAGCCCTTTAACTCCTGGCAGGTGAGGGAATGGTAGCAAAGTAGAAGTTTAACAACTTCACCTACTTCCAAAGTCCAGCGACGCATGTAATAAATACTACAACATTTGTGCTCGACCACCACATTTCTTCCCAATGATCCTAATGGAAATTCTTTCTGCCCGTCCCTGAGCCTGGTTCTGCTGGAGGTTGCTTCCTGTTAAAAGGGAGTTTTTCCTTCCCACTTTCTCTCAGTGCTTGCTCATAAGGGGTCATTTGATTGTTTGGGTTGTCTCTGTATTATTGTAGGGTCTTTACCTTACAATATAAAACGCCTTAAGACGATTTCATTTGTGATTTGGTGCTATATAAATAAAACTGAACTGCAACTTTTCTGGAGTTTAGCTGAGTTTGTAGGGGTGTTTCCAGGATTTTCCAAAATGTGGTGATTCAGACTCAGAAGCAGTTATTGAAGCCCACTGGAAATAAGTGAGGTTTATTAGAAAGAAACAACCAATAAAACCATTTGAAAATTGGTTGAATTTAAATGCAGACAGACCTCCAGCCTCCCTAAACATGCACTAGAAAACGTGAATGTCCTGTAGCATCATAGTGTTCACATTGCTACACACAGTTTTTGTTGGCCCCCCTTTATCCACACCCCTGTGAAAGGTTTCAGCTGTAGGTGATCTTATAAGCGTTACCAAACCGGACAACGATCCCGAAACACTATAGATAACATTACAAATTATAGTATTTGGTCTAATATGTAATGTATGGGCACATGATTACAGTACTGACAGCATACAGCTTCTGCCAGATTGTTATTGTCGTCCTTATGCAGACTGGTGTTTGAGGCTCAGAATAACTTTTATCCCCCCAACAGGAAGCCTTGGTAACTGGTTCCTTCAACCTCCAAGATATCCTGTTCTATGGCGGTTGTGGCTTCAGCATCATGCGCTGTATGAGTTTTGCTTTAGAGAACTGCGAGAAGAAGGAAGGCAACTACACGTTTTCAGACCTGGTGAAATACAACTTCTACCTCCCATTCTTCTTCTTTGGACCGATAATGACATTCGACCGGTTTCATGCTCAGGTGAGGATTGAAATCAAACGGAATATAAAGATAAACTGGTGTTTTTTAAAAAAAGAAACCCTAATATTTCTTTTAATCAACAGTAGGTACATCTATTCTTTAATTAACTATTTTATTAATGTGAATAATTAATTGGTCCAAAAATAGTTACAAATCTGTAACTCTGCTATTCTGAATGGTGTAATCATCAAATATTCAACTTTCTATGGGATATGAATGCAGAAAGAGTAATTTCCCCACAGGGATCAATAAAGTATACATTATTATATAATTCCAACAACAGCATGTGATATGTGGGTTTAGTGGAAGCTTTTGTTCTGCAGGCAAATAACACTCAGCTGATCCGTAAAGAGAGGGAGATGTGGAACATCACCATCAAGGCCTTGTTGCACCTGGGAGGTATTCTCGTGGTGGATGTCTTCTTCCACTACCTTTACATTCTGACGATACCCAGTGACATGAAGCTGGTCGCTAAGCTTTCTGACTGGTCTCTGGGTGAGTAATTAAATCCAAAGCTTTTTCCTTTCTTTCGCACTTGCACTGAAGTTTTCTTGCTTCAGTCATTTGACTTTTTGTGGTTTGAAATAACATTGTTATTGTTATTCCCTAAAATCATACTATTTCCAAGGAAAATCAGTGAAAAAATGAATAATCTAAAATTGTAATGAGACATCATTTCAAGTTAATCTGCTACTGGAGGTTTTCTCAGAGGCAGGACTTTAAATAAATGCCTGAAAAGACTGTGGGATATGTTCTAATTAGGAAAGATTCAGATTTGTTTTTATGTGATCCACAGCTGGACTGGCTTATTCCAACTTGGTGTATGACTGGGTGAAAGCGGCTGTAATGTTCGGCGTCATCAACACCGTGGCAATGCTGGATCACCTGGACCCTCCTCAGCCTCCCAAGTGTATCACCATGCTTTACGTCTTCGCTGAGACGTATGTGCGACTTGCATCAGCAGTGTGAAACCACAGTGTAGCTTTTTGGTTCGCTCTGCAAAGTGTATTCAAGTATTCATGAAACTTTGTGTCTTTTGTAGGCACTTTGACAGAGGCATCAATGACTGGCTGTGCAAGTGAGTGCATGGATGATTTAAATTCATGGGCATAAAGAACCGAACGCGGTATAGACGAGATGATTTTGACTCATCGTTGTGTCGCGTGCAGGTATGTTTACGACTACATTGGTGGAAATCACGATCAAATCTTCAAAGAACTTCTTGCAACCATCTGCACTTTTGCCGTCACCACCCTGTGGCTGGGCCCATGTGAACTGGTTTATATCTGGTCCTTTTTCAACTGCTTTGGTCTCAACTTTGAGCTGTGGGTGGCCAAGTTATTCTCCTTTCCACCACTTTCTACCATAGAGGTGAGAAACGATAAGGCAAATAGTAAGGCCCCTAGGCATGTCTGAGCATGGATGAAAATTCTTGCCTTGAATAACAATTTGTGTCTGATACATTTAAAGAAAAAAATTAAATTACTTGGTAAAAGAAATTCTTTAGAATCTTGACACAAACACAGGAATCTATCAACATTTTGTCATCACATTTAGTCACTGGATACAGGACCTCTTCTTCATCACTGATAGTCTATTCTTGGTATTTAATGAGCACTGATTTTAAGTCACTCTGTCACACTTTGTGGAAGCTGTGTAATGGACTGAGACAGCATAGTGTGTATTTGGTCCTTGTTTCCCCGTGCCCTTCTTGTTTCTCTCCTCTTTCCCCCAACACCCCAACTGGTCACGGCAGATTTCTGTCGCTCCCTGAGTCTGGCTCTACCAGAGTTCTCTTCCTGTCTAAAGGAAGTTCTTCCTTCTCACTGTTGCCAAGTGATCCTCAGGGGCTATTATCTAATTCTCTTTAATGTTGTACCTTACATTATAAAGGGGAGTGAACTGGCAGTTAATAAATAAAACTGGTGGTTATCAACTTCACAGATCCATTTCTTAGTTTGATGGGCCTTAATACAGTACTGACCTGAGAGCAACAGGATCAAAAGTAAGCTGAGCGATACGATTTTGAGGTGTGGAACTATTTTTATTCATTTAAAAAGCCATTATTAAAAGAAGTGGATCTACTATATTTGCCCCAAAAATATAATAGACAAGAGAAAAGCAAAACAGATCCTAATTTAAAGATGGACTAAGCATCTATCAAACATATCACAGGTCTGCAGGATGGCAGCAGAATTACATTTTTTCTTTTTCTATGTTAGTTGTAATTTTGTGCTCTGTTGTGTTTTCTGTTAGAGTGCCATGGGTGAAGCCATGTCACGCAGGATCCGCGGTTTGTTCAATGCGGCCAACTTCTGGGCTATCGTCCTCTACAATGTTCTCTCCCTGAACAGTTTGGAGTTTGCCAAAATGGTGGGAAGGAGACTGATTTTTAAAGGTGGGGAACAACATCAGTATGAATAAAAAAACAGGGTTTTTTTCTCAGTTCCAAAAGCACAGAAAAACAAGAAAAGGAAAAACTTGAGGGGCTTAATGCTCCACAGATCATTTGACTTCAGCATCGCTTCTGTTTTCTTCATAGCATTAAACATTCTGTGACACAACTCTGACAGGACTTGTTCACTGGATTATCTGCAGTATTTCCTTTAAAGTTGTGCTTTAATGTTCTCATCTCCCCCCCCCCCCCCCCCTCCTTCTTCTTTGTCCTATTGTTAGGTTTTCCTCTGTCGACCCTCTCTGTGTTACTCGTGACCTACTGTGGTGTGCAGCTGGTGAAGGAACGAGAGAGACAACAAGCCTTGCTGGAAGATCCAGAGCCAGTGAAGCCAGTAGATGGTGGCAAAGACAAAGCAGAATAACCTGGCAGAGAAACAGTTTCACAGACTTAATGGTCAATGGGCGCTCACGTGGTTCTATCCTCGGCCTTGCAAGCTGTAACAGAACCATGCTGGTTAACAGCCATTCAGCACCTATATTGTTCACAAGCCGGTGTTTTTCCTTTTGTTTGTCGGAAGCGAGGCAATGATTCGAACTGTGAAAAATCCGCAAGTGCACTTGCTGTTGATAATCAACACGTACTTTGGCACAAACCCACCGACAGTGCATTTAGTATTTGTATCGATCTGGACTAAAGATTGTTAAAAAATAAATAAATAAAAATTATATATATATATATATATATATATATATATATATAAACATGTATATATATATATACATACATATCTACATATATATATATATATATATATATATGTAGATATGTATGTATATATATATATATATATATATATATATATATATACATATATATACATATATATATATATATATATATATATATATATATATATATATACATATATATATATATATATATATACATATATATATATATATATATATATATATATATATATATATATATATATATATATATACATATATATATATATATATAAACTAACTAAAACTATGTTTAAAAGTACTTAAGGACATATAGTATTGTAAAGGAAGAATTACTTTTGGTCCGTGTGGTTCTGTTCTCCTTCACTTTTATTTCTTCTTCCTTTTTTATCACCATCTTTGTTTTTTATTTCATTGAGATGGTTGAGATCCAATCTTATTGATCTGTAATCAAGCTAAAAGGGTAAAACTTGAAGAAAACTTGAAATCAGGGCGTCATAAATGGAGTGCAATAAAGAAAATAAAAAAGGTGCTATGGAGGTCCTCCACATAGCTTGCAGCTGATTGTAATGTACAGTATAATTGTTTTACTCTTACTAAGAAAAATATATATGACGGTAAAGCACTGGTATTTTAGTTTGATTATGTATCAGATCTCCTGTGATACTGAGTACTGAATGTAGCTAAGTCACTGGAAACCATTCAAAGAATGACTGCCTTACTCTACTACTGTCCACAGGAGATTACTGTAGGTGTGGCATTTTGGTCCATCTCTCCTCGGCCCTCACTCACATAATAAAGACCCCCACTTGAAAGGCCAGAAGCCCAGCAGGGGACATGGGTCAGTGTTTTGCTGCCTGTCAACAAAACCTGCTGTGTGTCTTCAGTGCAGCAGTCAGAGAGAGAGAGAGAAAAAAACTCGATGCAATGCTTTTTCCCAGTTTTGGGTATTCATTAAACATGTTCATTTCAAATGTTTGACTTGTAATAAAGTCGTGTTTCGTCCAGAAGGGACACTCCTGCTGTGAGTTTGTTTGGTTGCTATTTGCAGTGAGATTGCTGTGTATACATGTATGCACCTATGAGCTGTTCAGGACGGTCTGCATTAAAACATTTGAACAAATTCATTCTCTTTGAATGGACGAAAAAGGCTTTCCTGCTGATTTGTGAGACACTGCCATTCATCACCACCAGATGGCCCAGTTTGTCCAAAGTTAATTTTTGCTATTTCCTTTGTGGTTACAGCATGGATGATTAAAAACATCCAATGTTTGCTAAACTTTTCTTTTGCCCTGTCCAACAGTGTAGCAATTGTTGTCTGAAGGCCAAAAAATGCCACACAGATTTACTTTCCCACGTGGACCATTACCGTATTTGCTATAATGGTCCACTTGATAGTTATGTTTCATTAGAATTTTATCAGGATTTTTAATTTTGAGTTATTATAATCACAACGGACAAAACAAAGAAAGAGAAGTTGGGAAGAAAGAAAGGGACAGAGAAAAAAACACATCAACAACAGAAGTGGGACAAAACCACTTTGCCAACAGGCTACACTACATGTCAGGATGGTTAAAACATGCCCTCTTAGAAAAGCCCGGGCCAAATTAAGTAATTCACTTGTATCTATTGATGAGTGTCCCTTTTATGAAACCAGTTTGGCCAGGCCGTATTATGAGGTGGGTTATCTTCTCTAATCTTTTAGAGTTTTGTGATGTCAGTAACCACTACAGTGTGACACCCAAAAAGCATTGTTGGCTTCATGTTGAGGTTTACTGGCACAGTGCACAGAGAATTATTTAACACAATTACTTAAACTTTTGTTATTTTTTTTAATGCTGCTGACAACCCAAAACGTCCGCTATGCTGAAGCTTTATGCAGCTACAATGTGTCGTCTTAGTTTATTTGTATAGTGACAAAAAAAAAAGAAGAAGTTTGGCAAAGAATAAGGCTATGTGAGATTTTAAACTTTGAACTGTTTTGAGTTTGAGGTTCATAAATCAGATGCTGATGCTATAGTGGTGTAAACCTTTATATGGCCCGGGCATGTCAAATCTCTTTTACCTTGTGGGCCGAGCAAGCACACTTCGAGCTTGGACCAGTGAAACTCCCCTTTCTATCATTCAATTACACGTTTATTCCCTGGGAATGTCACGGCTGGGGCGGCAGTCGTGTGGAGGGTGAGAAAGGAGGATCCAATAGCAGACAATGGCGGAGGTTTTATTTACAGTGCACAAAACCAAGGTGTGGGCAGAACTGAACATAAACCTAAACTGGGAAAACTAATACAAAATGAAGGACATGGAGCGAGGTGGAGAGAGACACAAAGAAACATGGAATAATGTAGACTACACAGGAGGTTCACAGAGAAACACAGGGCTTAAATACACAGGGGAGTAATTAGGAAATGGACAACAGGAGGGAGACACAGCTGGGAGAAATTAGGCTAACGAGACAGGACAAAGGTAAAACTGAACACATTGACATGAGACATGAACTTTCAGAATAAAACAGGAAACTAACAGACACAGAGAAGCATGGACAGACAGAGGGAACACAGGCAGGCATGCAACAAACACACTGACACATGGCAAACCTAAACAAAAGACAAGGCAGAATAAACAAGAATATAGAAGAATATAAAGAAACACAAAACACCAAGTCCTCAGACTCAGGACCATGACAGGGAAGGATTAATGTGGGGGAAAAAAGGTGCATTTACGACAGTATTTCTTAGTTTTTCAACATGAGAAATGGATTATATTACATAAAAGTTTAGGTTTCATTGCCTAGACAAATGTTTTAGTGCATATCTGTATGGTAGGTGGTGAAAAACAGGAATCTTGTTTTTGTATGGTATGGGGTGTCATGTGGGAGGTCTTTAACAATAAGAAAAACTGTAAAAGCTGTGAAATTATAGATAAAACGTTTATATCCTCCTTCACATTTTCCAAAGCCTTTCAGACTGTAGTCTTTGCTGGGCTGATTCTGGTACCCGGGGCTTTTGTTAGACATCGCTGATCATGACTTTTTATTCTATACCAGGGTTAGGCCACTCCAGGCCTCGAGGGCCGGTGTCCTGCAGATTTTAAATCTCACCGTGGGTAAACACACCTGAATCAGATGATTAGTTCATTATCAGGCCTCTGGAGAACTTCAAGAGATGTTGAGGAGGTCATTTAGCCATTTGAATCAGCTGTATTGGATCAACGACACATCTAAAACCCGCAGGACACTGACATTCGAGGCCTGGAGTTGCCCACCCCTGTTCTATACCTTCTACATATATGTGATGCACTGGTCACATTTCTCAGACTCGCTTTCAACCACTAGATGCCAGTACTGTTTGTCACTTAGTATACATCATTGTTCCAAATCACTTAATGTTGGCACATGTATACATACATACATATGGAATAAGTAAAATGTGGGATATCAGATAATAATAATAATCTTCATTTATACCAGATGTATAAAATATTAAAACCTTTGCTTGTTTTTTGTAATTGTGGCTGGAACAGGTTGAAAAATATTTTAATCACAATGTGCTGGAACTAACCCCGGCACTGTTTTTATACACCAACTGTGAAGATTTCAGTTGAAGGAACAACTACAGACTGATGATCTGGAAGGGATCTGTCAGAGGCGAGAATTAGGAAAACACAGTACAGGTATTACGATAAAAAAGAGAACACAAAGCAGTTGACCCACAGTCCATCAAAGCCTCATCAGGCGAGTCATATTAATTTTTTAAACTAACAAATATTAAAACTTCGGATATTTCCTCCCTCTGTATATATTTGTTTTATGATATGAGTTGGCACTACTCATATACTTCTATACCTCTATTAATATACTTACAATATGATAAACTGACTCTGTGTGAGACCAGTGTGATCACAAATTAAATCAATATTTGATTACGTGTGTGTGTGAAAGTGTCGCTGTGATCAGACCCAGCGAAGCTGCTCGATGAGTTGTTCTTCTGGATTTAACAGCCCCCGTCATTCAGCTGTTTGTGGGGGTCTGTGTGGTGCAGCAGAGGATAGGTCCCCCTGTCCACCAAGTCCTGTCCTGTCTATAAATACCCCTGACTTGCGTAGTGGCTGACAGCCACAGACAGCTGCAGCCACAAGCCATCCAACTACACGAGACTATTCAGGGCAAACTGAGCCACCCTGTGAGCACTGAAAGTCTCGCTCTGTTGTGGGGAGCAAGTAGGGAGCCCACGAAACCCAACCCGGACACGGCAACAGAACAAAATGTCTGCCATGACTATAGATCCAGTGGAGCAACCTCGGATGTACCAGCAGACCCTGCTTCAGGATGGACTGTGTGACCTCTTAGAAAATGACAGATTTGTGGATTGCGTCCTCAAAATCCAGGACAAGGAGTTCCCCTGCCACCGCTTGGTTCTGGCAGCTAGCAGCCCCTTCTTCAAGGCTATGTTCCTGTCTAACTTGGAGGAGAGCAAGAAGAAGGAGGTTGTCCTCAAAAATGTGGAGCCTGGGGTTATGGAGATGATCCTGCGGTACTTGTATACATCTGACATTAATCTGACAGAACAGAATGTCCAAGATATATTCATGGTCGCCAACATGTACCAGATCCCCTCCATCTTCTCTGTGTGTGTGTCCTATCTCCAAGAAAAGTTGGTGCTCGGGAATTGCTTGGCTATCTTCAGACTGGGGCTGCTTCTGGACAGTCCCAAGCTTGCTCTTGCCGCGAGAGACTTCATCTGCGAGCGCTACCAGGTTGTTGTCAGGGACCAAGACTTTCTGCAGCTAGCTCCCAGCGAGGTGGCCATCATCATCACCTCAGACGCCCTTAATGTTGAGCGGGAGGAGCAGGTGTTTGAATCCCTGATGGACTGGGTCAAGCATGACGAGACCAATCGGGTCAAAGATCTGCCCGAGCTGTTGCACTGTGTTCGCTTCAGACTCATGCCTTTGGATTACTTCAAAGAAAAAGTGGAGCGTCACCAGTACATCCGCTTCAGCCAAGACATCAAGAAGGAGCTGGATCTCGTCAAGGACGCTCACAGAGGGCGGCTCCCTAAGCCGAAGAAGCCTGCAATAGATGGGGCAAAGGGGGGTGAAGGCAGTGAGGATGAGGAAGATGATGAGGACGGTTACCTGCCAGGCATACTCAACAACAATCCTCGTTTTGGGATGTTTGAGATGGACCTCATACTTATGATCAGCGACAAAGGGACTGTGGCCTATGACCCGGCAGGAAACGAGTGCTTTGTTGTGTCAGAATCCACTGAAATTCCCAAGAATCACTGCAGCCTGGTGACAAGAGAGAACCAAGTGTTTGTTGTGGGAGGACTTCTCTACAATGAAGAGGACAAAGATGAACCATTCAGCTCCTACTTCCTGCAGGTAGTGTGTAATCTATGAAAACCATCTGTAGCTCTTTACAACCTGAACTCTGACGATGGCTCCTTTTCAAATCTTAAGCTATTTTAAAAATATTTCTGGACTCTTTTGTATTTAATTCCTCTCACATCACTTTTTTTTATCCCCAGTTTGACCCAGTCAGTTCAGACTGGTTAGGGATGCCTTCACAACCCAACCCACGCTGTCTGTTTGGCCTGACTGAAGCTGAAAACTCAATCTTTGTTGTTGGAGGAAAGGAACTGAAGGACGGCGAGCACGCACTGAGCTCAGTCATGATCTATGACAGACAGTAAGTTTAATATGCTCTAGTGCAATGGAAAATGCACATCTTATCTAAATTATGGCCATCTCTCTTGAAAATATAATTGCATACGATAGTAAATACAATTTGTTTAAACTTTGACCTTAAAATTCAAAATCATCAAGTCCGGAAATGTGTGTTTTCCTTATAAAAGGAACAAAACAGCAACTCCCAAGCCTCGTTTCTTCTTAGAATCACAGTTTGCATGAGTCACTCACTTCATCATGATGGTACATGTTCCTCTTCATTTGCACATCTGCACAGGTCTTTCAAATGGGGAGAATCTGATCCCCTGCCTTATGAGGTGTATGGCCATGGAACTGTATCACACAAAGGGCTCGTCTACGTCATTGGAGGAAAGTCTGAAAGCAGGTAAGTGCACTACAGGCTTTAAAAGCCCACGTTTTTATGAAAATGTCGGTAGGTAAAAAAAGAAAAATCATTATTAAACCTCATTCATCATCAGTCTCACAGTTTTATTTTATTATTTTTTAATTATTTTGTGTTCTGCGGATTTTGTAACTCAGTGTATAACTTTGGCTAAACAGAACTTTTAAAGTCTGCAGTGGCTGAGCACAATTTTTCATTTTTTATTTTAATGGGGATCAGACCAAAAACCAACCAACTTAAAAAACAAATAAATAAACAGTCCTGGCTCCTGCAAATTCAAAAACATCAGAAATGAACAGGATTAGAACATATATGCCAAAAGTTATGCATGAACTCAAATAATCTGTTTAAAAAAGCCTATTTTGTCTGTTTGTTTGCACATGCGTGTTTGCGCTCGTGTGTGTGTAGGAAGTGCATGAGAAGAGTGTGTGTCTACAATCCCACTAAGTTTGAATGGAAGGACCTGGCCCCTCTGAAAACAGCCCGCTCTCTGTTTGGTATCACCGTCCACAACGACCAGATCTTTGTGGTAACAGGAGTCACAGACTCAGGCCTCACCAGCTCTGTGGAGGTCTACGACATTGCCAGCAACAAGTGAGACAATGTTTTATTATATATATATATGACTCGCTTTATTACATATATATAACCCGCTTTATCTACTCGTAACAAAGGGAAGCATCTGTTCGCATTAGTGAAATGACTCACTGAGCACAAACAAGAGATCATTAGATCATAAAACTCCACTCGTGCTACTGGTACGGGTGTCATTCAGTATTATTGAAGCTTGTTTAACACCATCACGTCCCCGTGTGTGTTTGTGTCCTTATTCCAGGTGGTCTGAGTTCACAGAGTTCCCTCAGAAGCGCAGTTCCCTTAATCTGATCTCAATGGGGGGGTTCCTGTATGCTGTGGGCGGCTTTGCCATGATGCCCAGTGAAACCAGTGAGGAGCCCGTCCCAACAGAGATGACTGACATTTGGAGGTGAGAGCCTACTAGACATAACAACTGAATGTAAGGTCACAGAAAAACAAAAAAGGAGGAGAATCACTTTATACACACAAATTATCATTTTGGTGATGAAGGGATTTTAGTGAACGGATTTTACTGAATAATTTCATCCAACAGTAAAGTTTTATTCAGACTCCTTGTAAGAGTTTCAGAGTGAAAGACTGTCTTTAAAGTTTATAAAGTCTGCTGTTACAAAGGCTTATATTAAACATGTCCAAAGTATAAATAATGAAGTCATGTACAAACAATCCTTATGAGCCAAAACTAGGGATTCGGGCTGCTCTAAACACTCAAATCCAATTGTTTTGTTTTTTCCTTTTCACTCTGCACGATGACGAGAGACGCACAGCCTGATCAGTTTCAATCAACCTGATTGGTTGTAAGCACAGAGGCCCCACTGTCCTGCTGTTCAAAACCTCTGCTTAGGAGGGGCAGCTGATGTCAGACAGGGGAAAGGACACCGAAGGAGCTTGTTTTACATAGTGGATGAACTGAAAGGCGACACCAAGGTTCACTATGGGATAAACAAGACCTATACAAATACAACAATTCTGAACAATGCAAAGTTAAAATACAAGAATAATATTCTGGAGTTGTAAATGAGCACAATAGGTTTACGTTAAATTCTTATGGTAGTCCGAGAAGCTCGCTGCTGTTACAGGGTCCCAGTGCTCCTGTTTTTCTGTATTTCAGTAGCATTAACAGACACTTCAGTTAATAGTAAAATGGACATTTCAGTTTATGTTACCATTAGCGTTCACTGTAACTCGTTAAATTAACCTCTTTATGTCTTTAAGCATACATGTCTATGCAATTACAGCTTATCTGGTATTTGCTCAAAGATTCTTCATCTTTTTTATAATCTGTACTTATTACTAGGACATTTAATTGCTGGTACTTATCAGCAAGTGCTTGCTCACAGGGGGTCGACTGATTGTTGAGGTTTTCTCTGTGTCATTATGACACATCTGAGTCTTTATAATATAAAGCACCTTAAAGTAACTGTTTTGATTTAGTGCTAAATGAACAAAACTGAATTGAAAGCAATTTTCAACCAACACTCACAGTGAAGATTATTATTTTAGTGATGTAGGAGAAATCTAAACATACTCCATATTCATGGATTATTTTCCAGGGAATTTTGGTAAATTATAGCAAAGAAATTAATTTTACAATATTTGGACCATTTTATATGTTTTTAAACATTTCTTGAGGTAAGATTTCCGCAACAAAGCACAATCTGAGGCCGCAAATCAAATAAGAGCAGAATAGCAGGAAAATCACTGAATAATTAGTAACCTTCATTTATGTTAAAAATAAAAACATTTGACCTAAACTACAATTTTAACATGTTTTAAAGATTTGCATCTAAAGCTGAAGGACTTGGACTTGCTAATAGGCATTGATTAGGATCTTTTCAAAACATTTGTTGTGAGGTATAATAATGGCTGCTGTCTACGGTGCTGTTAATAATAGCTTCATTTGATACACAGCTGTCAGGAATTCCTTTTGTGCCTAATCATTCTGTCTAGATGAAAAATATTGAGATTGCATTTGTTATTACTGTATGCTTTCCTAAGATGCTATGAGGGGAACTCAGCTGACTTATTTATCTTCTCTACAGACACGATGAGTCAGACAAGTGCTGGACTGGGATACTGCGTGAGATTAGCTATGCGGAGGGATCCACTATTCTTTCGGTGCGTCTCAACACTCTGCGACTCACCAAGTTATAACTGTACCAAACTGTTGGCGCCATGAGGTGAATCGTAACTTTAGCGCTGTGTTAAGCGGATGCACTGATTAGCTGAGGGTCAGAGAATGTTTCAGGGTAAGGAGTGAACGTGGTGCCCGGGGATGAAAAAGAGTGTTATGAAATAAGCATCAAAAGAGTTTTATCTCTCTTTTGCAGTAGGGGGAGACATATACATGCTGTAGCAGGACACGAGTTAGAACATCGCACAAAAATGTATTTTCTAAAATGCTACAGTGTTCCTTTGTACATGTTTTTGTAATATCATTTCTTGATGTTTATTCTCTGTAATGCTTCATTTTAATGGTAATAAAATATCAGATTGTTATCTTGCTTTCAGTGCATGAACAATGCTGGAGCCGTTCTCACAGTGCAAATGATTTTATTCAACTTCATTAAACATTTTGTTCAATAACGTCTTTACATGGCAACACAAGAGAGACACTGTCAACTCTACACTGACAGTAAGCAAATATCACGAGTAAGGAAGTACTTTCAAATGTAAACACTTATTTCCAGTTGACACCTGAGCACTAAAGAGCATCACCGTAAAACTCACGAGAAACCAACTCTTTATCCACATCACTAGCTCCCTGTCTGAGGTACTTTTAGGTTAGCTTTACCTCAGTTTCAGTTTACAACACACACACCACAAAAACCAAAAACTGGAACTAAAATAAGCACCAGCATGACTCTGACGGAATCTGAAGCCGAACATGTGAGCGTACAAAACTATTCTGCAGAAAACGCGTTGCATTGTTAACATGACGCCAACAACTGTGATGTCTTTTAGCTTTATAAATTGTCAGTGAGCTCCAAAGCCAGGCAGGCGGTGCTCAGTGCTAGCATTTATGTAAACGTGCTCCCCGTAACAGCAAGTGAAATGTTTACCATGTTAGTCTCACATCTCTCAATTAGCACTAAACAGAAAGCTGAAGCTATAAGTGTTGCCTATATTTGGCCACAAATTAACTAATTTGGCAAAATAAATACTTTGACCTGATTATGAAGAACGCTGAGTAATCATGTTGTTACAACCTGAGGGAAACGCGAATGTCTCAACTAATTTTGATGTACAAGGGGTGATTTTGTTTTTCTAAAATTCCTCGCTCATTTACATTGTATAAATCTCTGTTTTAATACATTATTAGGACCGTAGTCAGCTGAGTGGCAGGTCGGTGCCAACAAACTCTCTGCCAGGCCTCACCTCAGCGCATTCAAGTCACTGAAGTGGACGTCTACACCGTGTCTGTGCTGTTGCATAAAGTTCTAACAGACAGTTCAAGAAGTTTCGGTGTATGATATCCTGTTATTATATTTGTATGCCTAACATTCATTTTTATGCATCTCTCTGTGTTATGCATCCACGCGTTTTACAAATGCAACTTGCTAGCAATGCTTGCTTGCATTCGTTAATAATCCTTGTGTAAATATGGTCACTTCTAGCTTCAAAAACCCAACATTGCAACAGCCACAGTTAGAACAGGAGTTCACAAACCCACAGGCGATGTCACGGTGGCCCCCTCCATCTTTTATATACAGACTATTGTGTGGGACCAGTGGGAAAAGTCTGGGATCTGTGAGCATGCCAATTCATGTTGTAAGTAACAAGATATTTTACAGCTAATGAAAACTTTGACCTGCTTGTCTTACTAGAGAATTAAAATAGATGAATACATTTAAAATAAATGCAGCGGAATAAACTATCCATGCAATCCAGTTAATGGAAGTAAGTTGTTGTTACTGCGTATTTATTTACAGTCTTGTAGGTTGTGGATTAATAGAATACAGCTGGTCCATCTAGTATCTGACTGCGCACTCAGACAAAAACTAAAAACCTCTGTAATCTGAACTGAATTTCACAAGCAGGAGGTTCAGTCTCTCCTCTGGAATGTTAGCCAGCAGTAATTCAGCAGAGTATCCCCTGAATAAAACTGTCATAGGCAGCATTAGGAACCTCCACTGCACTGCCTGTGCTTTAGATTCATCCTCTGACGGTTCACAGCAGCCTGACACAGTCAATAAAGCTGCTTCCATTGTTCCCTTAAGCAACATGGGCCATTAGTGGTTGGAGACCTCTTCTGTCACACCCTTTTGATAAACATCTTGCAGCTTGTCTCTGGTGTTATTGGTCAGAGGACATTGAATTCACTTCAGTGTCCATGAGGGTTAAGAAGAGCTTTCTCTCCGCACGTTACTGTCATTATTGTTACACCGAGGACCGACTTTTTATAACTTGCCTGTAGCCTTTTCCAGTTCCAGATATCAACAAAGCACTAATATGCAGTATGAGCCCATCTGTACATATTTCCACATGACATTGGCTTTCATACAAATATCAGAAACCAGATTGTTGGTGCAGACCTCCCTGACCAAAGGCCTCTCATTACAGCGGTTTTACCTTTCAATTCTGGCAAGAAAAATTCAGTCTCACTCAATTTTTGACAAGCAATCGCTAAAAATACTCAGTAACCAATATCGATCCTGTGGCAACAGCGTATGCGAGCCACACATTCGGTGCCTAAGGATTTAAATCAAAGCGCGACAGTAACTTTAACTGGATGTCAGATGGACGAGAGGCGCTCCTGACACGCAGATGTCCGGCGTGTTGTGGGGCTGCATTTGGTCATCATGGTGATCTGGGTGCTGAAGTTGTTGCCGTTGCTGCCCATGGAGGGCTGCTGGTACTTTGTATCAGCACCCAGAAACCTCTGCAGCATCCACCTGCGCCACTTACGCTTAATCTCCGACTGCACCTGCAGGACAAGCAGAGAGGTAGACAAACAGAACGAGGAGCATCGTTAAGCAGGCATGAAACACAGGATTTAGCTAATTTATCTTAGAGAGCTTTGTTTTGTTAGAATTTACTCACCTCTCCATTTAGAAAGCAGTACAAGACAGCAACCACAAAACCCTGTTGAAGAGATGGAAAACACACACACACACACACACACCGCCCTGTAAGAGCTGGTGTTGCACAGAAATACAAGTATGATCGCACAGCTGGGGAAACACTCAAAATACTTGCGTATGAATAATGATGGTAAAATGACGACCAACTTCAGGCTCAGACAGCAAGTTTATCATCCAGATCCCCTGGGAAATGTTCCCAGGAGATATCACTTTGAACTACAACGGTTATAAATTGAGAATACTTTCCATTGCACAGCTTCCATCATTGCACTTTGCTCTAAGAGTTTACTTTCAATTTAATGCTCAGCAAACGAGCAAACTCATTAGCATCAAGCGTACAAAGTTAAACATGTCAGAAAAACCAAGCATTCATTTGCTCCATCTGACAAACTATCTTCATAAAACTTTGCAATCAAATGAAAGGATGTCCACTTGCGGCAGCGGTTCCGTCTAAAACGCAATATTTCAAGCCTAAAATCCACACATTCATCTATAAGTAGTGCTGCCTGCTTCTGTGCACCATTTGGAAAGTGTTGCGGACTTAATGCAGGGACGTTACCTGAAATGACCCGAGAATAAGATCGAACACCATCCTCACTTGTGGGTGAATGTCATCGGGGATGAACGCAAAAAGAATGTAGTTTATGCCAAAGAGAGGAATCAACAACAGAGTTGATTTAGCCAGTCTCCTAAAAACATGAGATGGGAGGAAAAAGAAGTAAAGAGAAAGCTCGTGTTCAGCCGTGTTAACGTCCACAAAGGCCAGAGTCGAGTATCTGTCACTGTGCAAGAGCTTAGTCAAAATAAAAACCTAACAGCAGCAAAATTCACTAAATTAGCATCACCTGATAAGAAATGACTGCAACCTGCACTATGATCAAGATGCTGACATTTTGCACTGAATACCTACGAGTATTGATTGGACTCCTTTCTTCCAATGTCTGGGCAATTCATCTTCTGGCGTAAAATCCGGATAATACAAATGAAGAGGAAAAAGTTCACCTGCCACGAAAGTAGCAGACTGGTTAATTTTGCATTAAGCTGAGATTGGAATGTTACTCACAAAGAGCTGCACTGACTCACAAGTATGGTGATTAAAATGGGGGTTTTGATGATCCACCAAGGGCTGTCATCAATTGTCTCCCAGCATCTGACAGGAAAAAAGGAAATGCAAACAAGAAGTTCTCAAAAAGAGATCATAAAAAAACATCACTGGACTGTAAATAGAGGCAGCGAAAATGCTCCGAAGACCAGCTGTTAATCTTTGTAATGGATGAAAGAAGAGGAGCTTTGACGGTTCCTTTACTTTTCATGAAGACTTCTTAAAGAAATTACATGAAAGTTTGTTCATACCAAATATTGAAAATCATGACAATGATACAAACTCTGGTTTCTTCTTATATTTCCATGTATGTATGCACGCTTCAAAAAGTCGCTGCACTTATTTTCAGAGCAAAATCTAAAGTAATGAGGCATGGCTCAAGACTTTTGCACAGAACTGTAATTCTAATATCTGCATTAGTATTGGCTAAGACTTTCACAATCAGTGCATCCCAAATGATAACTTCACTTTAATCAACAAGAAAACATGATGAAGATGAACTCACCCAGGGTGATCTAAAAAAGCCTTCGTCATCGCCCACGCTGAGATAAAGATGGTCGGAGCCCCTGCAGACAAATTACAACACAAACAGAATTACCTCTAAGTTATTTCAACATTAAAATGATCTCTGTTTCTCAGAGAGAAATGATCAGCTCTGTGATTTATTTTATAGATTATATAAGTACTATATAATATAGTATTATATAAGTACTTATTTATTTATCTGTACCACATTTAGGCATGAGCACACTGTTAATCTTATGAATGGGTTTAAAGCTGAAGCAATATTGCTTTTTAGCTATGCTTATCATTCTTAACATGACTCATGTGTGCTCTGTGCCGATACTGATTCATCCTGGGTATCTGTGGGAAAGGCTTGTTTCCATTTTCCTGCTTGCAGACACAACATTTCAAGCCTATTTCTAGATTTATTTTCACTGTGAAGGGAAAATAAATATTGTTGAATATATACGTCAAAGGCAACTGAAGGATCAAAAGGTAAAATATTTTCAGATTTTAACTGAAATTAAGATGAAACTCCTCAAAGGTTCCACCTAGCACCTTTTTATGAATATATGAATTTTGATGAAAGCAGGGACCATATTGCTGTTGAAATTGAAATATAGCGGTTCGGGTCTACTTGTTTGATCTCTAAGTTCGGCGAAGAATTTAATTTATTTATATGTTACGTTTGCCATACATACATGAAGCTATTTGCCTTCCAAAAGCATTGCGGGACTCGTTGACTGAATTATAACAATGAGGACGGGTGCCAGCCGCCTGCTGCTGCTAAACTAAGGAAAACTCATTCATGTGCAGATTGAAAGTTCAATATTTCTCTGAAGCAGCTGCATGTATTAAACCTCTTTTACATAAAATAATATATACTCCAGTTCCCTCCCATAGTCCCATGATATGCATGTTAGGGTAACTGATGAGTCTAAGTTGGCTGCAAGTATGAAAGTGTGAATGATTTCTGTCTTGGCCCTGTGAAGGCCCAACCACCAGTCCAGGAAGTATCCAGCCTCTTGCCTTATGCCAGCTGCAATAGGCTTCAGTGTCCCGTATATCTCTCCATGTAAAGCAGATATAAGTAATGGATGGACATATCCAGTGGTTGTAGTAAAGACTAATAAACGCATTCAGGTTGCCTGATGGCTGCACTGACACTACAGACAAATGGACACATCCGATCCCCTTGCAAATGAGATTCTGTGCTGTAAGCCTACTCATCAATAACTGGCATGAGAGCTAACACTTACCCCACCCAATGAGGATGTACCACCAGAAGTACTTTCTCTCAGAGAAGAAGGACACAGCTAACAAAGCATGAAGATAGAGGCCCTCCACAAGCAGCCAGAAGTAACTGGCCATGACCCCGTAGTGGAACAAAACCATCACTGCCTTGCAGCCCACCTAAAAAACATTAACATGTTATTGGCTTTACCAGAAATGTGCAAATGAATGTAGATACATATATAAATCTATTTTCATTTAAATGATTCACAAGGTTACTTGAGGACGTTTTTTAGCAAACTAATCCCAAGGGCACAAAAAATAACAATTAAAGGTCAATACACATGTGCTATCTTGTAGTTGGGCTGATTATACTGACAGAGTATTTGACCATTTAGATCTGTAATCTGCAGTAAATGTAACTGAAATCCAAGTTTAAAGCTCCTTGCTGCAATATTAGGAGAAACCACTGCTGATAGATCGGTAGGTTTAACATAGTCCACACTGACCCACTGCAATGTCTGCGTCATAACTTAGAATGCCAAATGGGAAAATGCTTTCAGGCAAATATTGTTATTGAATTAGCCAACCTGAGTTGAACAGAACTAGAAGAAGCCTAAAATTCACTCTCACTATCAAGACGGCCTAAAGCTGTTAATCAGCTGAGCTAAGCAAACAACTTAGGGTTAGAGTTCCAGGGCTGACAAATAAACTGGGCCTGGGGCAGTCGAGAACTTGGTAAGCAACAAAATTAGACAGATATGTAAAATATGCTTGAGTTATATGTTCCAGTCAGAAGTCTAACTTCAGCACTTTGAACCAACAGTAACTTGAAAATGAGCGACTTTCACAGTACAACATTATAACAAGTTCCAGCGTCGTGTGTCATTAACTTCTGTTTATTGTCGCTTATTGTTCTTTGTTTTGTTTTATTTGCTGTTCAAGATCTGTGTGTGGTCCTCTTTTCTCTTGTTTCTTTCTCCTCACCCTCAGATGTCTGCCTCTCCCTGGAGCCTTGAGGTGTCTAACTGTTAAAAGGGAGTTCTTCCTTCCCACTCTCACCAAGTGCTGCACATAGAGGACTGTTATACTGGAGATGTGAGCAGGACAGACGGAACAACTGACGGAAAAAGTGTGGACTTTATACCAGTTTTTAAATTGTGTTGATAGGCCATGTAAAACCAGAGTTATGATAAAAATATCTGCAATGTTTGGTTTTCTTCCTGAATAATATCATTGTTTATATTTACTGCTGGAAGAAACGGTAAAAACAGCGTTTTATAAGGAAAACGTTTGAAAGCACTCTCCGCCTGTGAGCAAAAATAAAACCAAAAAAAACTCCACCTTTTCCTATTGGTGGAAAAATGTACCATGTCGACCAATCAAAAAATGATATGGCAACATGGCATTTTTTTGTTTAGGAAGGGGGGAAGTTTTAGGAGTGACGGCGGCGTTTTGAGATGTGAGAGATTTGCAACGTTTAGCGCAAATCTTGTGTAGTTAGTGTGTAGTGTAGTCAATAGTTTTGTTGTGTGTGTCAGAACAACGAGGCGACTGCTGAATGTTACAAGTGTTACAGGACTGATACATCTCCTGTTGTCAGGCCTGAAGGTATCAGGCTGTTGTTCTCCTTTATCTCATAGTGGACAGAAATTATTTTTTGGAGTGGCACAAATAATTTGTGTGGCATCAAATTTGACTGCATTTTTAAGTAAACAGCTGCAAAAACTTTGTTTGCATAACTGAGTTACTTTTTTGAAGAAGTAACTATATAATTAATTGCCCAACATTTGTCATTATTTACTGTATTTTGCAGACAGAGAGTTACAGGACTCTCTCCCAGACCACAGACTCATAATATAAGTCAGAGCTTTATTTTAAAAAAAAAGAAAAGAAAAAAAGAAAGTTTTGTTTTCAAGATTTTCATTTTTTTTAAATTTTCATTTCAAGTGGGCTAAAGCAGTTAATTAAAAGTAGTCTAACATAAATGTAAATGCTGTAATTTGATTATTTTAATAAACCATGTAACTTGGATGGATTCGATGCTGGTGTGACCACAGTGCACACATCTAATGTTGCTCACAGTGGTCCAAGGGAGGAGGTTTGTGTGTTCGCTCAGACACATGAAAAATTAGAGGGAACATTGGTTATACCTCACAACATAAAGCACTTTCAGCTAATGATTGTGAATTGCAGCTATTGCTAAAAGCATATAATTCAGCAGGTGGCAGAGTGGAGTACCCACACAAGAAAGATGACATCACAACAAGATTTGTAAGCCGATCCACAATGTGTTAGATTCGCTTTTGAGACGAATAAACAGGAAGCACACGTGGGTGTCTCAGTTTTGTCCTGCTGTATGCACACTTGAACAAGGTTTCAAAACTAAAACCAGCTTTGTTTGCAGAAGTGTCCTAAGATGCTTTTATTAGATATCATGTTTAAAATAAATCCTTTTTACTGTGGAATTTGCCTTATTGTACAGCAGCAACATATGGTTCAATTCTGATGGCATTATTTACTTAACTTGTCGTTCATATCACGTTAAACACGGCTACAGAGATGTATTTTTTACCTAAAACATTCACACTTTAAAGGCATATCCAGAGGAAATGCATTGACCTTTAAAAAGATGAGGACGACATAACAGACTAGACATTTTAAACTAGCCAGGCCAGTTTTAGTCCCCGTGGGCCAAGCTAATAAAAAATAGGACTTGTTTTCTTGTTCAGAACAATGTGAATATTTAACATATTTAACAGACAAAGTGCAGTCAGTGTAAAACATTACACAGAACCAGCCTCTCTAACACTGTCAGGGAGCTTCTGTTCCACTAACATCAGGTTCATTCTCGCTTATCTAAGATAAACAATCACACTTGATACACATTAAATGCATTTGTTTGCAACTTAGTTTTATTTCAGTGTTATCAAACAATACTGTTGTTCTATTATTTTTCCATCTTCTTCATTGTTATCAAATGTAACATTGCTTGGTACTCTCTGTCCTGCTGGGTTGACGTTATTGACGCACTCTTCTGTGCAACATTGCTTCAGTTCATTGAAGTTTGCAGGCATTCATTTATGCACAGCTCTCTTAAGGGCCTAGTAGTGCTGTCAGGGTCCTGGGTTGGTGACCCAGTGTTTAGATTTTTTTATTATTATACACTGGTAGGATCACGAGAGGATGGGGATTAGTAATCTTTGGTTTCATCCTGGTGTATGACCACTAGTGTTTCGGTTTCTGTTTTGCATTTGTAGCTCTCTAGTTCTTCTGGGTTTGTGATTTCTAGTTCTTAGATTTAGTTCTGCCCTCAGGTTTATTCTCTTGTTCCCCAGTCAGTCATGTGTCTGAGTGTACGCGTCGTATTTCCTGTTTTATTTTCATAGTCTGTGTCCTACGTCAGTGTATCTAGTTTTGCCTTCCCCCGTCTCATTATGTCTGATTTGCCCCAGCTGTGTTTCCTTCCTGCTCCCCATCCTCTTGTCATCCTCTTGTGTATTTTAGTCCTCAGTCTTCCCCTGCTTGTTGTCACGTCGTTAACCTTCACACACCTCCTCAGTGCTGTGCGTTTCCTCTGTGTTCCTAGTCTCCGTAGCTCCTGATTTTTAGTTTCTTGTTTTCCAGTTCCTTGAGTCCTGAGTTTGTTAGCTCTAGTTATTATGCTTCGCTTTTTGTTTTCTGTACTCAAGATTTTTCCCAGGAATAAAGCTGCGCTTTAAGTTTAACCCTCTGTCTGTGAGTCCTGCATTTGGGCCCTCCTTCCTGCCTGCCCCACAGCACTAACCATGACAAGTGCATTTCAGTCAGGTTGAGATCTGGACTGTAATTATTGAAACCTTTTCTTTTTCTGCCATTCTGTTGTAGATTTGTTGCTCTGCTTGGGATCATCATCCTGTTACTTGGTCCAGTTTCAGCCAGGCTTCAGCTGTTGGCCTCACATCTGAGTCTAGAATACTTTGGCATGGTTCATGGTTCATGGAGTTCATGGTTGACTCACAAGTCCTGTGGCTGCAAAGCGAGCCGAAATCACGATGCTTCCTCCACCGTGCTTGACAGTTGGTTTTTAAAAGAAAGAGGCTTTGTCCTGACAATACTTGAACCCTGGTTCAGTCCTTTTCTAAATATACTGTCATGAACTTTAACATTTAACACACTAACTGAGGTCTATTGAGTTTAAAATGTAGCCCTTGGATTTTTCGCAGTTTCTCTGAGCATTGAACAGTCTACCTATCCATGTAATTCCTTCCTTAATTGGAAGCAGTAAGGGTGTAGTTAATTTTTACACACTGCATCTTGGATTTTGGTTTAAATTGTATTTAATATGTCATGTTTCATATTTCTTCTTAGGTTGTTTTTTAAGACCTTCTAAAGACCAGGTTTTTATAATGTCCTGAAATGACATTATTATTAAACAGGACATATTTTCATTTTATCAGGTCTGTCAATAGTTATTTTGTTAGCCACATAAATGAAGTGGTGACACAACATTTGATTTGTTTCCAGGGTTATATTAAAACTAGGAATGTGTGTTCTTGCAACTCTCTGTGTGATTTTGCACGAGGTTTTCCGCTTTCACCCCAACTGTATTTTTACAAGCTAAGTAGTGTGCCTTACACCAAGTAAACAAAAGTTTACTCCTTTTGTTTTTGCTTTTTCACTGAGGAGTTTAGAAATCTGTGAGATATTTAGCAGCTGTGTTTAGGTCAGGACAGCCGGTGTACCCTGAAGGAGAAATGAATGTCTAAACTCAGCCATTAAGCAGCAGCACTTAGCGATATAGTAAAGCGGGTGATTTACAGCGAGTTGATCCAGTCCTCTCTGGTAATAAAGTGGCAAGAAAACAGCACTAACGTTGGTGACTTGATCAATCACATAACAGGGAGCAATGCCACATCTAGGAGCTTATCTAAATACTTAACTTATCAGTTATGACGTTGTGGCATGTTGTGGTAATAAAGTCAATACAGCACTCTGAATGTGATTTATTGACAAAGCTGTCTGTACTTCAGGCTTAATGTTCAAGTTCAGGCTTAATGTTTGGCAAACAGGAACTCTCACAACATCCTGGTGCACAGATGAAAAGGGAAACATCATTTTAAGAGCAGAAGTGCCTCGGCAAACACTGCTACACCCAGAACGCTGAGTAAACTTTGAGACAAAGCATTAAAGTCAGAGTGGGAAAGCGGCTGCTGAGCAACGATGCCGAACTTCAGTTAGGCAGAGAGGGAAATCAATTCACGCAACCAGTCCAATAATAGAAAAATCATCCTGCAGAGCTTTCAGCAGCAAAGAGAAAGGACGGTGAACGGCGTACTCACAGATGCTTGGCAATCTGTCTCGCCGACTTCGTACAGAACCACGTCCTTGATGAAAACAGTCACAGCTTTCAGTATGAAAGACACAAACAGATGCATGTGGATGTAGTTTCTTGTGCACTGCAGCTTCCTGAAGAAGAATACAAATACACAGAAAATGAACAGACAAAGTACTCCTAATGCATCCTGACTGGTTACAATGAGTGAGCTCCTCATGTGTCTCGGAAATCATCAGAAAAAAAGCATATCAAGAAAATATGCACTAGAAACTTCACTGACTTAGTTCAGAGGAGCACAGAACAGATGTGCTTTTCAGCTCAGGACAGCAGCTATTCTAAGCACTTAGTGTACATGATTATCGCCTTGTCATTTCCTACCACCGTGCTCTGCTGTGCTGCTATCTAAAAGTCACAATTCATTTAAATTGTCATTAAAGGCTTTCTGCATGTCTCTCACTTTGGATGTAGCTTTTTCAGGGACATAATATTTATCAGGGATGCGGAGCAAGGAAACAAACAAGAACAAATCGGTGTGTAGGGGGAGAGAAGCAGGGGGTGCTGAGAAAATGTCACTAATGTAAATTCTCTCTTTTGCCTGCTTTCAAACAAATACCTTCCCCGTGACACGATGACCTGGGGTGAGTTGCGTAAACGCAGCAGGACAGTCGAGCTGAGATGAAGTATCGCTCAGCTGCATGTACGCCGCATCTGCACCCCGACATAAACAGCAGGCGCTGCCAACATCCTGCGTCTCCGCTCCAGAATGCAAACCCGATCGCATGTCAGAAAACCCAAAGAGTAAACACAGCGCTTGCTGTTTAGCCCGCGACACACAAACAGCCTGAAATGCAAGCACAGCCAGCTGATGTTTATTAGACGCTACACACACTTGTCGCTTAAACCTGTTCTAATGATCCACGCCAACAATCTCTCACATGCGTTTTTCTCCACGACCTTGTGACCTTAAGGTCAGGACAGTAGAATGGGAGGGAGAGCCTTCAGTTTTCAGGCCCCTCTTCTGTGGAACCAGCTTCCAGTTTGGATTCGGGAGACAGACACTATCTCTACTTTTAAGATTAGGCTTAAAACTTTCCTTTTTGCTAAAGCATATAGTTAGGGCTGGACCAGGTGACCCTGAATCCTCCCTTAGTTATGCTGCAATAGACGTAGGCTGCCGGGGATTCCCATGATGCATTGAGTTTTTCCTTTCCAGTCACCTTTCTCACTCACTATGTATTAATAGACCTCTCTGCATTGAATCATATCTGTTATTAATCTCTGTCTCTCTTCCACAGCATGTCTTTTATCCTGTCTTCCTTCTCTCACCCCAACCGGTCGCAGCAGATGGCCGCCCCTCCCTGAGCCTGGTTCTGCCGGAGGTTTCTTCCTGTTAAAAGGGAGTTTTTCCTTCCCACTGTCGCCAAAGTGCTTGCTCATAGGGGGTCATATGATTGTTGGGCTTTTCTCTGTATCTATGAAGCGCCTTGAGGCGACTTTTGTTGTGATTTGGCGCTATATAAATAAAATTGAATTGAATTGAATTGACAGAGCATACAGTGAATAACAGATGCTCATCTAAGTGATCTGACTTCACGGTTTGACTTAGTGACTGCTTGCAGCCACCCACATTTGGACGACTTCTCCCACTTAATCCGGTTACATTGCTGTGTGAAAAGACTGTAAGACCTCAATAAAATGCAGGAAGCATGGTAGGAAATGAGAGATCGACGGCGTTTTCTTGCTTTAATAGGTGTTTGATTGTCTTTATGTGGGAACATTGAGCAGTGTTACGATGGATCACCTTACCGGAAGAGACACAATATGACGATAGCGACTGTCAGAGAGATGAGCGACACGCTGTGACCGATGGTGTATCCCACTTTGATGGCGTGGAAGAATACCTCCTGTAACAATACGTTTCAGTACACAGTTCATCAGGTATGGGACATTTCACTTAAAGTTCCAGTTGCCACACTCACTTCATGGCTATCCATGGTGGTGTTGGGATTATATCCACAGTCTGCTATGTAGGAGTCCATGCTGACTGAGGTCCAACCATCCGCGGTGCAGGTCTTTGACAGGTTACCTAATGAGCAAAGGGACAGAGGAACAACACTGGAAATTATTCGTATTACTTTACGCCGCTCTTCCTGCTATCCTTTAACAGAACAATAAAGTGCTTGTTGAGATGGGAGTTGTAAGAGCTGCAGGGCAGACATACCACTGCATTTAATTAAAACATGCTGAGACTCATGTCTCCCTGGAATACACCCAAATAATCAAAGGAAGCAGAATGAATGACTGAAGGGGCTTAGCCGCCCAACTGGCTCAGAGATGCTGAGGCAATTCCCATGTGCACTTGCTTCCATCTGTTTCTTAATTACGTGAAGGGTGTACACACAAACACCAGGTGGTCATCAGTCAAGCAGGGATATTATGGTCTGTTCTGCCCACAGAGGGCAGAGGTGAAAGGTGCATTTAGACTGACAATTAAGAAACTGCATGACCAAAATGCAGTGTTGCAGATTTGCGGTAACAAAAGATAGAACTTTTTAAAATTAAGTGTAGAGTCAAACTTTCGAGAACAATGAAGTAAATGAGATTACAGCAAGATAAAGTAAGGCTTTTTGGGTTAAAGCTGAGCCCAGTAGTTGTCCGGAGTAGCGTACAGCAGGCCAGAGATTTACTGTATTGGAAGTGCTGAAGATTAGATATGTCTGTAGATCTTTAATCTTGAGTGAAGTGCTGTTCAGCAGAGTCCTGCTCTACAGGAGAATGGAGCTTAGCTTCGTCACTGCGAGCCTCCAAACATCAAACCGATTTGAACCTAAACAGAAACACATGAAAGGCAGTCCTGCTTGTGTATTAATCACCAGGAGATGTGGTATAAAACAGATGAAAGAGGCAAAGGTGTGGGCCATAGTCAGGGGTTAAAGTGGGCCTGCATTTTTATTTATTTTTTTTATTTTTTTATTTTTTTATTTTTTGGAACAACTGCAGGTGTCCATAAGTTATGTTTGTGGTACTTCAGCATCTAGCTAGCCCCACAGAAGGAATCTTTTTTAATTCTCAGGTAATTTCAAATCCAACGCTTCTATCAGCTCAACAAACATCAGCAAACACATAATTGTATTGGTGTATTTTACAGGAAGAGAAAAGAAAGAGCTAACTTCACTCAGAGATGGAGAAAGATAAGTAAGACAGAACAGGAAAGGAAGAAGAGGGGTTAAAGATAAGGACTGATCAGTGGTGTTTGATAAACTGGAAATTTAAAGCTTACGTGTAAGTTCTCACATTTTTAAATCAGATATCTGGTCTGTACACATGACATTATGTTTTTTCATATTGTGAAACCTGCTGCTAAACAAACTGACGTAGACTCGCTGTGTTATTTAAAGGTTGCATGAAAATCCTCTGCAGAATAAACAGGTTAGTTTGCTGTGAGGTGTTTAAAGTAAAGAACTGTGTGTGACTGGTGCACAGTGGCTGTGGTTTCATGGTCAGAGTTAGGTTACATAAAGTGTAGCAGAGATGAATCTGAAGTTAAGCTGATGATGCTGAGTTTCATTCAGCGAATTTCACCTTCATAACAATTTTATACCTTCTAGAAAAAAGACAGAATACACACTGTACTGTCAGTGTCGAGGATGGAAATCAGCCAAGACAGCTCATAAAACATCTGCTGACATCTGGTTGAATTAAGTTGTGTACATCCACAAAGAGCAGCAGGTCAGCTGGTCACAGCCTTTACACTAAGAAAATCTACTGGAGCTCTCAATAGAAATTATTGTGATCTATAATTTGTTTCCCCACACTGAGCCAACTGATTTCAGGGTTCCCCACATGCTGAATCCTCCCATTTAACCTCTTTCATGTTTAGAGGCAACGTCACCCTCTACAATGTAAGAAACACAAAATAGAGCTGTTTTTTCATTTTCTTTAATTTTCTCTGCTCATGTTCTACTTACCTGATTCAAGCTTTATTGGAATTCAACTTTAGACCGGAATAAAGTTTATATTCACATCTACTAATATTATTTTATTTTTACAATGATAGAGCACAAGGTTCAGATAGTGTTGCACAAAAATAGGTGGTAGAAATGTTCTTCAAGGAGCTACTTTTCACTTTCTTACTTTGAGTACATTTAAGAGCCTTTCTGGAGTATTTTTAACACTAGTATCTGTACTTCTACGTAAGTATAGAATGTCTATACTTTTGTAAATCTGCTTAGCTGAGTGCAGGACCCTGCACAGATAAGTGGAGCTCTGTACAGTACAGGTCAGACCTCAGTGCTAGGCAGATTACAGCAGAAAGTTTCTATTTCCAAAGTTTTGTGGAAAAACAAAAGCAAAAACAATTGAAAAGGCCTCTTTTTGGGTCCTATTTACATCCTCTACACTTGTTGCATATGTAACGGAAAGGCAGAATATGTGGCATATGGTATAGAGAGGATTTAGATTTTTACAGTGTGACGAAAGCTAGAAATGGATCCATGAACTAATTAGACCTGAAAACTCATGTCCCTCCCTTCATGAGCATCTAATCTTGAAGCATGGATTGACTGCTCTGTGCTTTTTGTTCAGTCTCTTATTGTGTCATACTTCTTTCCTCATCTCCCTTCCTACCAGTAAAGAATGGAAGCTCCGTGATCTGGTGACAAATGAATCCACGTCCTGAATGCTGCTGTGGAAATCAAAATGTAGGACATTCCACACATTGCGCAATCGTATCACTCCGCAGCCACTATCGAATCAGCACCGAGTTGGGAAATGACCAACAAGCCAAAGTCTTAGAATGTATTTGGCACCAAAATTTGGTTCGCTCACAAATACCTGAGCAGCGTAACGCAGAGAAGACGGAGGCTTAGCTTCCTCAAACAACATGACAAGACACAAAGGCGAAGCTAAGCCCCTGCTGTTTCAGCCCATGCCACCACTGGATTTAGCCTGTTTGAGGGATTGCCAGAAGAATGCTTTCATCATTCCCCAAAACATGACTGCAAGGATTTTCAGTGTTCAAGTTCATCACCCCATAATCATTTTTATTTTCTTTTTACTTCTTGGCTTTTCCCGCCAGTATTGTACAGTCAAAGCCTTATCCTATCGAAGTATATCCAAATGTTTGATCCATAGTATTATTATAAATCCACTTCATGTCAAATTCACATTGCAGCATGTAGGTGAACCTGTTGACAGCTGGGCACTCTGTCATTCTCAGCCTGTAGAGAGGGTGAGCGCTATTAAAAGAGATGAATGGCTACATGTTTGTGTTAGATCTGCTAGGTAAAGAGTTCATGAGAATGGCAACTCTGTCTCAACTAAATTTATGACCCCGAATTTCTATGGCGCCATGTTTCGCAATGCTTGTTTTTGTGTGTGAGGCTTATAAAATGAATAGCCCGGGATGTGTCAATACCTTCAGTCTTTTGCAACGATTCTCAGGAGTGAGGTTAAATTAGACTTCATGACATTCTGTGAAACACGCTTACAAAGAAGAAAGTATGCATCGTGTGTCTGTAACCTGCCAAGGCCTTAAAGAGCTTTCGACAACTAAATAACAGGAAAAATACACAGTGGTTCAATGACTTAAACGTTTTTTTTTTCCTGCTTTCTTGCACAGATATCTGGACCGTTCATCACCACTTCATTAGTCCTTCTTTCATGACCTGAATGTAGACCAGGTTTAACCATCAGAGACCTGTGCTGATAAGGTGATTTGCTGCATAATTGATATGGTCCACATCAATGCAGCACAACACTGCACAGAGGGGGCTGTTGATCCTGTAAACCTCCTGACATGTCTGTGAAATATGCCTCCTCTGACCTCAACCCCAAAGATCCAGTGATTCTTCATCTGCCCCGTCTTTTCCCTGGAGTGCTATCCGCTCTCATATCATACTATCTCCCATCTGGGCCACATAACAGCTTCCCACACAACCTTTCTTCCCCTTACTGAGTGTTCATGTAGCTGATATTTACTCGATGGTACAAAATGTTCTAATGTACCCTGCATAATCCGCAAGTACTGGCTAGATTACGGCTATAGGACCTCCTTTCCAGGTTCAGTATATGATACAAGCAGTGTTTTCATTAACAAGTACAAGTGCAGGTGCGCTACACCTGTAGCAGCTCATTTTGCTCTCCGCCTTTTTTAAATGTCAGGGGTTATATATATATTTACAGTATATGCAGCTGCTGACAGGGTAAGACTTTTGGCACACCCATCAAATATTAGCAAACATACCTCAACGTCTGTTCCAGACTGTTGGACAACATTTGAGGAAACCTATAATTCAACACGGAGATGGTAGCAAGACATCGCACGCCATTATCCGGTTATAGAACCGGATAATGGCTCTGGGGTTAAATGTGGGCGTAGAAAATATGCTGTACTGAAAAGTGTCCTGTACATTCCCAAAGACAAGCAGTGCACATAGAACAGAGCTCAGGCTATGTACCACTATGAAAGTGGGTAATACATGGGTGGATTCACATGTGTTGTTCAGTCTTGATTTTCATTATTTGACCCTGTTGACCCAAAAAAATTCACTTTTATGATATTATTATTACAGCTATACATCTATCTATACAAAATATCCAAAAGTGCTATTAGTCAAATTCATCTTTGATTAACGACTGAAGTGCACTCGGAGCAGGGGAGTCAGGATATTATGGGTAGTACTAACATGATATCAAATTTGAATTTTCAAATATTATGTTTACTGGTGTAGACTGACCATGCATAACATTATGAGCACTGACATCATCATTCATAAAGTGAATAACACTGGTCATCTATTCTTCATGGCTCCTGTTAGTAGGTGGGATATATTAGGGAGCAAGAGAACATTTTGTCCTTAAATCGTAAGGATTTGAGTGAGTTTGACAAGGGCCAGATTATGATGGCTACACGACTGAACGTCAGAACATCTCCAAAAGTGCAGCTCTTGTGAGGTGTTCCTGGTCTGCGGTGGTTAGTCTCTTTCACAAGTGGTCCAAGGAAGAAACAGTGGTGAACCTGCGACAGGGTCATGGATGACCAAGGGTTATTGATGCACGTGGGCACCGGTACAACAGATGACCTACGGAAGCTCAAACTGCCCAAAAAGTTTATGTTGGTTATGATAGAAAGGTGTCAGACTACACAGACATCAGTCGTTGTGTATAGGCTGTAAACTGCCAACAATGGCCACGCGAGCACCACATCTGGACCATGGAGCAATGGAAGAAGGTGACCTTAACTGAATAACTTTCTTTTACATCACGTGGATGACTGATATGTGTGCGTCGCTTACCTGGAGAACACCTGGAACCAGGATGCATTATGGGAAGAAGGCAAGCCAGCAGACGCAGTATGATGGTTTGGGCAATGTTCTGCTGGGAAACTTTGGGTCCTGCCATCCATTTGGATGCTACTTTGACACGTACTACCTATCAAACCATTGTTGGAGACCATGTGCACCCTTTCATGGAAACTGTATTTCCTGATAGCTGTGGCTAAAAGCAAAAATGGTTCAGGAACGGTTTGAGGAGCACAACATGTTTGAGGTGTTGACTTGGCCAGTTCTCAATCCAAACTAACATCTTTGGGATGCGCTGGACAAACAAGTCTGATTCATGGAGGCTCCACCTCACAACTTACAGGACTTAAAGGATCGGTTGCTAACGTCGATGGTTCAGGGTTGTTTTGGCAGCGTAAGGGGGACCAACACAATACTAGACCGGTGGTCATAATGTTATGTCTGATCGGTGTATAGCGTCTCCTTTAGTGCTACAACTTGGCCACTATGTTCAAAATATAGAAGAGAGAGGTTTATTCATATGTTTTCACTGTCTTATCAGCAGCAGGAGCTGAGCTAACGGACCAACCGCAACTTTACAAACACGAATAAATCAAGAAAATATTATTTTTGAAAACAAACAGCTCAAACATGCAGCTTTGTTGTCACCGCCAATAAATATTACACAAAGCGTGGTAAATTTAGCCACTGCAAACTTCTTCTTTTTTTATGATTAGCATAGCTTTATAAAGAGCCACACCTGGGATTTTACAGCTATGGCTGTTTGTTCCTGTTACATTTCTCAAGGCTCCAATTTTAAATTAAAGCCCCTTTGCCAGTCAACTACAAATAAACATCTCCATCAACTCTTACTTCATGATTAACTGAGGAGACGCTACGTGGCAATTATTGACAAATGGAGATGTTGAGGAAACTCGAAGGGGTACATTCCCAGGAACTACTGTACAGACATGGTGCAATTCAGCCAGAAAATTCCCAGGAAAGTGTTTTCCTTTACAGATAATTAGCACAACTTCCCTGTTAGGCTTTCACCAAATAAAGAACAAATAACCAGTGTGGCTCTTTAATAAGTGTATGGCGTCTACATGGGAAGTTGTTATCTTGTTTCCTGCTACTGTTTTGAATTTATTGTATTATTTATGATATTCAAGATGTGGTGGTAGAAAAGATAAGAGATTGTAGGGCCAAAATAGCATCATGGGTATGAGCCACTAGGACACTCCATAATTTCTATTTCTGGTCTCAGATATGGAGCGTGATGATACTGGCACAGGCTCAATAGCAGGGATATTTGGAACAATAACAACAAAATGGAAATTAAGGAGGGATCGAGATGAGCAGCACGCCAGCATCTCTCTGATTCATTTTAATATCCCATGCTTAACTCATGTTTCCATGAATACGCATTTAACTTCAGGTTAATCTCAGACTCAGGGATACAGACATAAAAAAGAAAAATGGCATTACGAGGCTTAGTAATCATGTGATGTACTATTTATAGGCTGTTTAAGACTGAAATTGTTTTTATTATGTTGAATGTGGCAAGTTTGCCAAACTACATTAAAATTCTCAGATAGATTTGTTATTTTTTAGAGACTTTAAGGCATCTTAGCAACTAAGTGACTATTCACAGGCCACTTTATTAGATACACCTTGCTAGTACCAGGCCGGACCCCCTTTTCCCTTCAGAACTGCTTTAATTGTCAGTGGCACAAGCTGAACAAGATGCTGGAAACATTCCTGAATTCACTGTCATGTTCAAGAAACCAGTTTGAAATGAGCTGAGCTTTGTGACGGGCCAAGAAAATGTCCTCCATCCCACTGTACCATCACCAGCCTGAACTGTTGACTTGCATGTTGTCTACACCAATTTCTGACCCTGCCATCTGAATGCTGCAGCAAAAATCAAAGCTTTATCAGACCAGGCAACATTTTTACAATCTTCTGTTGTCCAATTTTTTTCAAGCCTGTGCAAAGTGTAGTCTCAGTTTCCTGTTCTTAGCTGACAGAAGTGGCACCGAGTCTTCTCCTGCATTAGCCCATCTGCTTTCCAGAGCAGCAATTTGTGCATTCTGAGATTCTCATATGCACACCTTGGTTACAACAATAGTGCCATGGTGGTGGGGTGGAAAGTGCTGTTCTCTCACAGAAAAGAGGTCAAAAGTTCAAAGCCATTAACCTCTTGGGGCCTTTCTGTGTGTACCTGCAAGGATACTTTCTGGCTTCCTCCCACAGCCCCAAAACATGGTAGTTTAGTTGGAGATTCTAAATTACAATCAAGAACATTAAGAGTAAACTGGATGAGATGAAGGCAAATTATTCTTTAGCCTGAGGCTACCCTGACAACAGCCAGAAATACAAAACATAAGGCTTTGAAATTCAAATGGTCAACTGGTTTGTGGCCCTGTAACATCAACCACTGCAATAAAGATCATTGACATATTACTACGTTATACACAAAGTTAGCGAATGTTAGCAAACCACTGCATTCTGCAGATACTGAGTTCTGTTTCCGTCTGCATGACGAAAGTAAGACCAATATTTTCTGTCCTCTGAGCTTGATTTTGGTCACCTGCAATTCTGGGGGAAATTTCCTCAGACTGTTTCTACGTTCTGCTACTGGGGACTGAATGGATGATAAATCTGTGCATTCATTTGCTACAGGTAACGTTTTTTACTTTTATGACTTGATATTAGATTTGTTGTTTATATCAAAAGATGACTTAGAGCAGCTTTAACTCTGCTTGTAAATATTTTTTAAGTCACACATATATTTAAAAAATCACTGAGGTGCATGTTCAGTGTTGTCCGTCTGTCTGTCTGCAAGATTACTCATTCATGAAGCTTGATGGAGAGAAGAAGCAAGTATAAAGAAACTGCCCTTTAATTTAGTGCTGATGCTGATACCTTTGCAAAAATGGGCATTTTAAGATCTTCTATAATTTCTCTATGTATTTACCAATAGGTGTCAGTGACTTTCCACTACAAATGTATGGATTCTACCCTGTGCTTTCACTTTTTCTAGTCAAATAACTAAATACTAATTTATTACTGTAACCTTCTAAGAGTAAAATTAACTAATATGCCTTTTCTCTTCTAACTCTCTTTAAAACACACACCTATATGCAATGTATATTGCAAGCTTGATTCTTACGTTCACGATCATCCTCGGAGTGAAAGAAGAGAAATTTGGGGCAAAGGATGGTTACCACCTCTCCCACATCAGCACTGGGCCAGCAGGTGATTTTGTCCCAAATCCTACTGCAACCTAGAGAAGAAGGAGAGGGACCAAAAACAAGTATGTTACCTAAACTCACATGCCCAAAGATAGAGAGAAACTTAATTTTGCTCACATTTTGCTCAGTTTTTCACATATGAATCCCCTCAAGTGGGAAACAGCAGCCTGTTTAAGGTGAAGGCGGAGCACTGGCGTTCCCATGGCAGCCAAAACGTGTGAGTTTAGGTCAGCTGGCATTACAGCCATGCTGGGCCCATAACAGCAGATGACCTGAGTTAACATGCTGTCACGATGACTAATAAAAAAGCTCTGTGCCCTTCGTTACACGCTGTTATTTGAATTCAACAGATCTCCGTGTCTTTCCACAGTGTGTATCCTCCCAGGATGCACAATCGGCTCACGCCACTTTCACAGCGCACCTGCTCAACAGTTTGTCACAATGAAAAATCTCCTTACCAGTGTACATTTGCATGATTACCCTGAAGATCTGACAACATTTAAACCTATTGCAAATTTAAATTAAAAACATAATGAGAGTTTAATTACTTTTGCATTGCGTGGAAACAAACAGAGTCCCATAATGCCTCCAACAGTGTTTCAGTGACTCACAGAGGCTCTATGAAACACAATTATCTTCATGTACACAGTGTATTAACATTAGGACAACATTAGCATTTCTTATAAATGAAAAACGGGATCAGTTTTCTCTGTAACTGAACCTGCATATGTGACAAGGGGCTGACATTAGGTGGAAAACAGTGTTCAATCATGCAAGGTGTAATCTAAAGCCAGACGGGAGGCTTGGACAGCTTTTGTTGTCTTTGGAGTTCACTGTGTCACTTCAATCAGAGCTCACTTGTATCATTAGTGAGTTAAGATGAGACAGAATAAGTAGCTCGTGGTAAACACATACGAAGCATCTGACATACCAGTTGTTCTGTTTTCAATCTGAGACTCGCATATGATCCTCTCCTTATCGATTTCATTCATCATGTCGCACATCTGTGTGGCCACTGCAAACACCTGTGAAGAGAGTATTTGCATGTATTTTACGTACTTCTCTTTGGCCAGTGGTCGCCTTTTAAAAAGTGTTAGCAGCACTGAAAGGGTGCAGGTGCATGCAAAAAAAAAACTTTGGCACCATTTGACAAATCGTTAATCTTTAAAGCAAATGTTGTTGCAAAGATTTTTTTCATGAACTTTGACGCCTGAGATGACCCGTTCCATTATATTCCTCATTCCTCATGATGTACTGGGAATTATGAAGTGATTCGGGGTGAAATATGAGGATTTACCATTGGGACGTATACAGACCATCTGCAGGAGCAGAAGATTTACTGCTCTTACTTGAATATATGAGTCTCCTCTCTATCTCATTAATCAGTCGGTATTCTGTGGCTATCGTTAGCCATGAAATGAGCCCATAGGAATCCAGTTTCTCTCCATACAGAAGATGACTTCCTCATTTAGATTACGATTTATCTTGCACCTGCAGGCTCTGCAGCATCGCTTCACCCATGATGATGGCCAGACAACAGGTTGTCATTAACCAATCAGTGCAGCCTTAAGCAAGTTGGAGAGGGGGAAACTTTCATCAGCCTAATCATCGTTCTTATTATCAAACTCATGTGCTAAAGAGCCCAACAGTCTGTGAGTTTGCACAGATGATGATGTGCTGGTGTTCTATTGTAGGGTTTTTATCTAAATTCCAGTATGATTCATACATGCTTCTCTACATTAGACAGTTTGAAGAGAATCATGGTGAGGACCAGAGAGGCTGCAGAGGCAGACAAATGGGGCCGTTACCATGGTGTCCTGAAGGAAAACCAAGTTCATTGTTTCGCCTGGTAATGCATCTTAACCTTGGTCATAAAAGGACAATGAATGTCGCCGAATAACGATCCCAGTCAAGGACCACCGTTTTGTTTGTGCTGAAAAGAGAAACCTGGAGCGAAGAACTATCTGAACTTGAACTTCGTTCCATAAATTTAGGTTTAAAAAGAAAGAAAAAATAAACCCTTAAAAAAAAACCACCCAAATTAGTCCCGTCATCCACACATGCTAAACGGAATTAAGTTGCACACGGGGGCACAGCGGTGCGCCCTGCATCCACACCTCTGGAGGACCGCATGCGTATCAGCCCTGAACCCGTTTGCTGGCTTATCGCAGTGACCTGCGTGGTCAAGCTTACGCTGCTAAATCAGGCAAGCAGCTGTGGCACTGTTGACAGCGAGCCCAAGATCAGGTCATGAGAAAAAGTCAAGTTTTTAAGCGGAGTGTACTCACGGGTTCCAGCAACACGCAGGAGAACAGGAGGAAAATGCCATTTGAAAATCCCACCAACATATCCAGTGAAATATATAAACCATTAAAAAATAGTTTTAGGAAGAAAAAAAATTGGTGACAGTACAATGATAATCCGTCCCAGGACTGCAAGAGTGCACCGGCTGACTTTGTGCGGTCTTGCGCTCTGAGCGGCGTGAACTGCTCCGCTCCTGAAGTCTCCCTCCTCCTCCTCCTGCTCCCCCACCCCCTCCCACACAGGATTTACCTTGAACAGCCAACGAGTAACCAATGAAACATCACCTGTGAACGTCAGTACACGAGGGCGTTGACGCCTACAAAGAAAAAAGATTCAATTTACTGTATTTGTCGATTCAAATGAAGAAAACAATAAAAGCACTATGAAAATGTGGCTGAACTCTCAATGCTACCGTAAAAACGGGATATGACAGAAAGAGCTTTATCCCACTTAAGAACTGTAGACTTTTGAGAGACTTGTACTTTAGTTTTATTTATATTTTTGTTTTGTCTTTTAGACTACGTCATACAGATTGGGGGCAGTCAGGGGCAGTCATTATTTAGCAGGAAGATTTTGTCAGAGGTGGGGATCCCATAGAAACTGCATCCATGGAGAAGTTAAAATACAGCAGCTTGCATAGTACTGAATGTTTTCCTTCTGCTCTCATGATTTTTTTTTTTTGCATAAACTAACTAACCTGACCTTTAGGGCATCGCCAGCTGGAGGGATGGCAAAGAACTGGTAGAACTACTGTAGCAGGTGAATCCAGGCAATTTGAAACTCATATATATTTTCCACATTGCACAAGTCACAGTGACAGAGCTGCACAAAAGGATCTGTAAGGACCAATAAACAAGACTCACCAGCCTGTAATCTAACTCTGACCAAACTTAACACCAATTAAAATTGCGTTGCATGTTTGTAGCTTTCAAAGTGTTTCCTCTGACTTTAGTAAAGTAAGAGAGCTGCATGCAATTACCCATGTTGCATGGTTGCAGTAACTTCATTAATTATTAATGACCATTAATTATTCCCAGCATGAAGACAAAAATTAGCATATCAAAAACCAGTGCCTCCATACTTTGTTGTCATGTTTGAAAGCGGGTTTCCAACCACAACCAGCATTTTCCATTAACTTGTTTTTAACTCGATTGAGTTTGGTTGTGGTAGTTTTGAGAAAGTAAAGGATAGTAACTGATGGTCCATCAAAAATGAATAGTAAAATTATTGTCATTAAGGTGACTAACAACACTGTGACACAGTCATAGAATGGGTCACTAGTTTCACTGCATTAGGACGTCACATCTGTAGCCCAACTAAGGGCATGCTAGAGTCATCCACCCATCCATCCATCCAATCATCCATCCATCTTCTCCTGTTTATCCAATTCAGGGACCTGAAGCTTGTGGAAGGGGCAATTCTGCACTGTCACCGCTCTATCATAGGTCATTTTAGAACCATCCATGCATGTTTTCTTTAAAAAACAAACAGAAGAGCATAAAGAAATTCACATGACCTCTTTATTTACACACATAAAAATTATTTTGTTAGTTCCTGGAAATGAAGCCTGTCATAGCCAGCACACTGTTCCTAGATAAGATTCAGTAAACAGTCAAAGAATAGAGCTCATATGCACATGAATGTGATTACAGCATGTTGTATTGAATGTCCTCAAAGGATTGCAGATGAACGGTGCAGACTGAAAACACGAAGAATACTCACTGCTGGTATCAAAACCGAGACCAAGGCCTTACTTTAAATGTGCAGACTCTTCCAGTGGCACCACATGCTTTACTGTGTTTTTTAGAGTGTCCTTTACTTGTCTGGTTTTACTATCAGGAGGTGACTCACAAAGGCTTATGAAAGCTTTGATTGATGCCAGAATAACCTTCCTCTGGAAGAAAAGCAACATTTTGGGGCTTTTGAGTTCTGATAGGTAAGGCCTGTGGAATTTTAGAGACGATAGAAAGCTTTTTTGATTTTGAGCCTTTGGTGTTTATCAGGTTTGGGCTACGTGTACAGTCATGTTGCTAAACAGAAAGCTTTTCAGATAGCTCATTTGTCAGAAATGTGATGAATTATTAATACCTCTCTCATCGTAGTGACAAGTGGTTTCATTAGAGCAGTCATTTTGCCACTTTCCTAAACATGCTGACAGCAGTCGTCTTTCGTTGCTATTGTCTTGCAAATTAAAAGCACCTTTTGTCATAAGCCCCGATTCTCTGTTTCTTTTTGTTGGCTCACAGTAAAATAAGAGACATTGTACAGGTTTGTGCTATCAAGCAGTCCAACAGCATCTTGTGCAAAACCTAAACGTGATGTCAGGGTGAAATATGATGACAATCAGAATCCTCATTTGCTGCCATGAAAGCAACAACTGCTCCAAATTAAAGTGGGAGTTGCTTACTGCAGATAATTGCTATGTAAACTGCTGGCTTTAACACACAAGCTGAAACATAACTCCTCACAAGCAGCCTGTGAGGTTCATTTAATACAGACTTAAGCTGTCAGTTAACACCTTGAATTTTTAACACAGTCAGTGATGGTAATTATAAAGATACACCAGAGTCATTAGGTTGAAATTATGATTGGCAGCAGGGAAACTAAAAGCAATGTAAATCTGTTTATGAGTGCAGTATGAAGGAACTTTATTAATTAATCATCAGAAAGTGTGAGCACCTCTATGAAAGAAGTTTTGGCAATTAGTTGATCGGGAGCATTCAGGTGTATGTTAACACAGTGCCAAGGAAGAAAGACGTTAGCAATGATCCCAGAGAAGCAACCTCGGAAGGATTATAAAGCCACTTCCAAACAATCTAAAGTCTCTAATTCTACAGTGAACAGAGTATTCACATGTGAAAACAGACAGCTGTTAATCTACCCAAGAACCTCACAGCAAATTCACAGAAATGTCAAAAAACCCAAGAGCTCCATCTCAGACTCTCCATCCATCCATCCATCTTCATCCGCTTTATCCTGGGCCGGGTCGCGGGTCGGGGCAGCAGCCTGAGCAAAGAGGCCCAGACCTCCCTCTCCCCAGCCACCTCCTCCAGCTCATCCGGGGGAACACCAAGGCGTTCCCAGGCCAGCCGAGAGATATAATCTCTCCAGCGTGTCCTGGGTCTGCCCCGGGGCCTCCTCCCGGTGGGACATGCCTGGAACACCTCACCCAGGAGGCGCCCAGGGGGCATCCTTGTCAGATGCCCAAACCACCTCAACTGGCTCCTTTCGATGTGGAGCAGCAGCGGCTCTACTCTGAGCCCCTCCCGGATAGCCGAACTTCTCACCCTATCTCTAAGGGAGAGGCCAGCCACCCTTCGGAGGAAGCTCATTTCCGCCGCTTGTATCCGCGATCTCGTCCTTTCGGTCACTACCCACAGCTCGTGGCCATAGGTGAGGGTAGGGACGTAGATCGACCGGTAAATTGAGAGCTTCGCTTTTACACTCAGCTCCCTCTTCACCACGACGGACCGGTGCAGCGTCTGCATTACTGCAGCCGCAGCCCCAATCCGTCTGTCGATCTCCGGCTCCCTTCTCCCATCACTCGCGAACAAGACCCCGAGATACTTGAACTCCTCCACTTGGGGCAGGACCTCATCCCCGACCCGGAGTGGGCAGTCCACCCTTTTCCGGCTGAGAACCATGGCCTCAGATTTGGAGGTGCTGATCCTCATTCCCGCTGCTTCACACTCGGCTGCGAACCGCTCCAGTGCGAGCTGGAGGCCCTCACCCATCTCAGACTCTCTAAATGGTAAATGTCCTTTATTTGTATAGTGCTTTACTAGTCCCTAAGGACCTCAAAGCGCTTTACACATTCAGTCATCCACCCATTCACACACTGGTGTGTGAAAGTTTCTTGCCCAAGGACACAACGACCGAGACTGTCCAAGCCGGGGCTCAAACCGGCAACCTTCCGATTACAAGGCGAACTCCCAATCCCAATCCAAGCCACGATCGCCCCACACTCTAGGCCTCAGTTAGTAGCTTAAATGTTAAATGTCATGACAGCACAATTACAAAAAGACTGAAAGAGTGTGGCTTGTTTGGGATGGTTGCCAGGACAAAGTCTCATTTCTCTAAAAAGATAGCACAGTGGTGGAAAGGTGATGACTGACCTTGAGGGAACCTTGCAGTTCTTGAGCTGACCATCAACTCATCTCTGTACCAAAGTATTCTAGAGTCAAATGTGAGGACATCTGCACAAGAGCTAAAGCTTGACTGAAATTGGATCATGAAACATGACAAAGATCTCAAGCACAGCAGCAAGTCTACAAGAGACTGGCTGAAAGAGAAAACAATCAAGGTGCTGCAATGGCTATAGTCAAAGACCAGACCTCAATCTGACTGAAATGCTTGGAGAGCTGTGTATAAATCAAATCCTGTAAAATTCTGCAAAATGAAGCCGAGAAGTGGGCCAAATTTCCTTCATCATGATGTGAGAGTCATGTTATTTCTGCTAAAAGTGTCTGTACAAGCCACTGAAGCAATGTGTAAAAAACTAAGGACAGTTTTTTACACATTGCTTCAGATTTGTTTTCATTAAGGTCAAAGAGTTTGATATTTGTTTTATTAGACCGGTTATTTTGTTTCTCATGGTTTGAGAGTCCTTCAGGTGCCTTTTGACTACCTCAGGTGGACTGTTATGTGCCTTTTACTGAGCAGTGACTTCTGTCTGGCCAATGTACCATGGTCGTCCTTGGTCGACCTTCTGGAAGGTGTTCCTCTGTCCAGAGAACAATGCTGGAGCTCTGTCAGAGAGACCATCAAGTTCTTGGTCACTTCCCCGAAGAAGGTCCTTCTCTCCAATCACTCAGATTGGCTCGACGGCCAGCTCTAGGAAGAGACCTGGTGACTCCTAACTTCCTCCATTAACAGATGATAGAGGCCACTGTGCTCATTGAGAAGTCTGTAATAATCTTGTTTTGACTAATGAATTCTGAAAGTTCCAAAGCTACGTCCATCAAAAATCCAGCTGAAGGCCTAACAAGGGCATTGTGAGCAACACTGACGTCAGCATGCAACTGAAAGCATCACCAAGACATACAACAGCTTTGCAGAGCTCTTGCATGACTGGGAATTTTTATCACTACAAAACTGATATCACATAATTTCTGGTTATTTTAAGCAGAAATATTATAAATAGTAACAGCAGGAAATAAACAACCACACCAGCTGCCATGAAACAGTGTGTCTTCTACCAGTTCTCACTTTCCAGTGAAAGGAAAAGCCAAAGGGTGTGTGCAACTTTAAAACAAATATTAGAGGATTTAGTGATATGAAAGTAAGATAGCAGAATTCTGGAATACTTTCTGCTCTTTAAACAAGAACTGCAACTAATCATTAGCCAAAGGCGAGATTATGTCTGACTTTTTATTTTGACTGGACTGCACCATTCCTTTTTTTAAACGTCTTCATTCCCACAGAGCAGGGAATGCAAAGCAGTTCAGGTTCACAGTTTTCATCCAGTTTCGTAACTTAATCAGTTATCTGTGCCCACTGCTGCCATGAGAGCGGTGCGGCGGTGCCACTACATCCATTTGATTGGTGTTCCAACAATGTCAAAATTGACGTCACTACTGCGAGACGAATGCCATTTTCCTGCTTTCAGTGGGCAGTCAAGGACAGAAATACTGAAGAGGAAGCAACACCTGAATCAGGATGAGTATTAAGTACACAAATAAAGATACAAAAGAAGCTTTAAATGAAGAAATTCTTCTGCTGTATGTCATCTCTCGCCTCTCCTTGCTCTCTTTCCTCTAGCTTTTTCTGCACTGCTCTCTCCCTCTGTCTATGTGTGTGAAACTGAATGCAGAGAAAATACTTCTGTCTCGAGGAGACACATTTTCAGTTCTCTTTTCATTAACCGACAAATAGTCTGGTCACAATGCAGGAATGTGAGAAACAAATGGCATGAGAAAATATGAGTGTGTATTTAAAACAGGTGTGTATTCAGAGACAAATGTTGTTTACCAAAAGAGGATGTAGTGTTGTAATTAGCATTATGCAAAAGTGGAGAAAAAGGAAGCTGGCTCTTTGGCTGATAATTCATTTGTGGATCGGAGTGTGAATGAAGCACAGTCAGAGGCTTATCTGCTGCAGACAGGTGACCTGGCCCTCTCCAGGAAACACAAGATAAATCTGAGATCATTGACAGGTTAGAGAAGAACATGACCAAGAGAGAACAAGAGTGACTTTTCCCACCCAGAACACAGAATAGACAGTTAATAAACTTAGCACAACAGTAAGGAAACTTGTGTTTGTTTGGTTGATTCTTTCTTTGTTGTAACAACGCTTCTTGGCAATAAATCTTATACCACTTCAAAGCCTGTTTATTTCCTCTTAAATTGTTGCAGATTTGTAAGGAAAATGCATTTGAGTTTAGCAGCAGAGTTGAATATATGGTTTGTGCCCATGAAAAACTTGACATATTTTCAGTGCTAATGCCAAACAGCTTATTCTACTGTCTCACTTCTGGTTCTGGTACCCCAGGTGCTGACCTTCAGGTGTCTGATTAGCAGTGTTGGGGAGTAACGAAATACATGTACCGCCGTTACGTATTTAAAATACAAAATATGAGTAACTGTATTCCGTTACAGTTACAGTTTAAAAAGGTGGTATTTAGAATACAGTTACTTTGTTGAAATAAATGGATTACACGGCGGTACTTCCGTGTTTCATGTTGTCGTGGGTCAGGCCTGTTTGGGTTTTGTTTGACAGCTACGTTCTGTTGTTCCAGGTGGCAGCGTTACGGTTGCCATGGTTACACGGTGACGCGCTCTCTCTCTCTCTGCGTGTTTCCTGGGTGAGAGAGGCCTTTTTGTTGTTGTTGTGCTAAGCTAATAGGCAGAATGCTACAGCTCTAAAGAATGTAGCATCATAGGCAGTGTAGTCCGTGCTGCAGGGAGAATGGACTGCCATACACGTTATGTGTCTGTGAGCGAGGGAGGGAGAAAAAGGAAAAGTACGAGCTGTCATGAGCAAAAACGGGAGCTGGAAGCATGTAAATATAATAATAACCACTGCAGCCAAGAAGAGTGCCTGACGAGCCCAGTTGTAAGTAAGCTATTAAGACTCGACTGTACACCGTGTTCGTGTTTTCCTCCAAAAACAATAAGTTCTGTTGGAGCAGCCTTTCAACGCCTCTCTCTGTCTCTCGCTAGCAAAGTTGACCCAGACAACAAAGTAAAGCTAGTTTTCGGCTACGAGCCCGACACAGAACCCACCGTATTAGCCAGAGGTCCCTTTACTACGGTTCGGAGCCGCGGACCTTCAGTAACAGTAATAAATCACAACAATAGTACATTCATGTAGTTGTAAACAGCATGATAATATATTAAGTAATCCAAAGTATTCAGAATACGTTACTCTCATTGAGTAACGTAACGGAATACGTTACAGAATACATTTTGGGGCATGTATTCTGTATTCTGTAATGGAATACATTTTAAAAGTAACCTTCCCAACACTGCTGATTAGCAGCATCTGTGAAAATGGACCCTGCTATAGTGGACAGTGGGTGCCACATCTAACTGATCTGGATAGAGCCTAGAGCAGGGGTCTCCAACTCCAGTCCTTGAGAGCTACTGCGCTGCAGCTTTTAGCTACAGCCCAACTCGAACACAGCTGAATCAAATGGCTGAATTATCTCTTCAGTGTGCCATCAAGTTTGGTAAAGGCCTGGTAAGAAGCCATTCATTTGATACAGGTTTGTTGGAACAAGGATGCATCTGAAAGCTGCCAGACAGTAGCTCTCGAGGACAGAAATTGGAAACCTGGCCTAGAGCCATCTTTAAACTGAAGGCCAACAGGGGGTGACAGATACAGGCTGCAAAGTGGGCATCCCAAGAAAAAGTCACCACAAGAAGTTTCCTCACCCTGTCAGCCCTTGGGAATTTTAGGCAGCTGTCTATAGATTTGCAGTCAAGGTTTGCAGAATGATATGGCTCTCTATCCAGACAATCTCCGGTCTCATAGGCCCATCAGGTGTCGACAACATGAGCACTGGAACCTGATGGGCCAGATTCTGCCTATGGTGTTAGAACCATAGGGTCAAAGTGTGGAGAAGAAGTGGAGAATGCTTTTCTGATGGATACAATGATAAAGTGCAGACTTGTCACAAACAAAGCCTGTCATCATTGGAGGCAATCTAAATCCAGAGAATTATCGAAAACGAGATTCTGCAACTAGCAGTAACCCCACATCTCCACAGTCTGTGTCTGAACTCTATCCTTCAAGATGAAAATGCTCGCCCCCCCACAGACTGGGGTTTATCAGAGACTACTTCCAGAATTTGGGAGTGGGGAGGACGTTAATGACCTTAACCATGCTGAACAGTGGTTGGATCAGCTTGGGCGTGCTGTTTCTACCAGATTAACCAACACAAACACAGAAAGAAGCCATCTATGTTCACTGTGAACGACCATCTTTGAATAGACGGAGTGGCTTATGACACCAACTCTCTGCCACTTACAATCCAGGTTTGAGATCCCTTCCCAGGCGCCTTAATGCCCACTCATATCTTACATCAGTTGATCTCAGTGGATCACATGGTAGGGTGAGGCAATGTCTCACAAAGGTTTCACCCCAAACCTCTGCTGATAATGACCCACACCCTCTTTCACACCTTGGCTCATGTGATGAGGCACATGATCAACAGTGGGGCAACGACCCTATTAAGGGACAACTTCCACCAGGGTTAAAATCTGTGACTTTCATCCTAGAACTGAAGAAGCTTCTGAGATGAGAGGTCAAACGTCTCCAAGAAACTTTAAAAAGTCAGGTTGCTTTTCTTTCCAACCTCCTTATATAAGCATGATCTGGATGACTGAGAACTCACACAGACATAGTGCCCAAACACAAACTTGATTCATTTTTCTACCACGTTTATGAATATGCAACCAGTAATGAGAAGAGGTACAGTGTTTCAGCTTCCCAAATCCATCATGGCTCATGTCTGCAAATCACCAGGCATGACTGCATCATTGAGATTGGCAGCATTAATCAGTATAACACCACCACAACAAGCAGTAGTAAACATTTGAAGTTGTGTGAAGGACAAGCTGTCTTCTCAGAGAACAAGGCATGAAAAAAACACAGCAGGGCTTTTACAGGAAATGTAACTGATAAAAAGTAGTGGGATGCACGGGAACAAGTTGTACATTTTGAATTTGCAGTTAAAGGGGATTTTTGTCTTTATGTTTGATTTGAACCCAAAACAAGTAGGTCCAAGCTGTTATCCACAAAGTCAAAATTGTCTTATTTCGTGCCTGTTGATAATCTTGACCTCTCCTAGTCCTGCTGCAAGTCTGTAAAACCCACTGACAGACTCTGTGTCCATCAGTATTTGGTCATATAAATAAACCTGACTTTACATGACTAATTATGGGCATTTCATTATCCATCAACAGATTTGAGTTAATGTCACTATATAGTAGAATTATTATCAGTACTAATTGGACACTTTATTAGGTACACCTTACTAGCACTAGTTGAACCGCATTTTGCCTTCAGAACTGCCTTAATTCTTAATAGAAAAAAGATTGAACAAGCTTCAAACATAAAAACATAATGACAATACAAGGATTCTTCTTCTTCTTCTCATTTGTTGGGGTGGGGGGTAGTTTTAATGTTTTATTCTGTGTGTGTATTCTGCATGGCAAGGGAGTTGGACCCAGTAAGGCCTTTCCCAGCAAGCTATAACTGATGAAAAAAGTGATTTCTGTGATGGTTGGTGCTAGGGCATCTATTTCAAGACTGTTGCACCTGCACCTATGCATGTGATATATAAGTGGGACTTGTAGCCTGGGTTTAGTTTTTAGCTTTTAAAATCCCCTGGGATTGTCTTATTGTAAATAAATGATGTTATTTGCTAGTCTCGACTCATTGCCTACCACCGCCCTTTGATTTTTTCTAAACTTCTATCAGCCCGATGGAAAAGGACCTCCCTCTTCTTTCTCCTTTTCCTTGATTACACATCTGGTCCATATTTACATGACAGAATCAATCACACAATTCCTGCAGATTTATCAGCTGTGTATAATCTGAATCTCCTGTTCCACCACATCCCAAAGATGCTCGATTGGATTGAGATCTAGTGACTGTGGAGCCGCTGTCATGTTCAAGAAACCAGCTTGAGATCATGTGATATGGTGTGTTATCCTATTTATCTTACCTATCAGAAGATGGGAACACTGTGGTAAAAAAGAGATGAACATGACCAGCAACAATACTCAGGTAGGCTGTGTGCTCTCTTGGTAATTAGGGGCCCAAAGTGTGCCAAGAAAATATCTCTCACACCATTGCACCACGACCAGCAGCCTAAACCACTGATTCAAAGCAGGATGGATCTGCCTTTTCGTGTCGTTTACTTTTCACCCCCATGAAATTCTGACCCTACCATCCAAATGTCATCAGGCAACATTTTTCCAATCCCATGTGAACTGCAGCCTCCGTTTCCTGAGTGGTGCCCGATGTGGTCTTCTGCTGCTGTACCTCATCGGCTTCATGGTTCAACAAGTGTGTTCAGAGATGCTTTTCTTCATACCTCATACTTGGTAAAAGTACAGACATTCTGTCTTCATGTCCCACCGGGACGGGGCGGACCCAGGACACGCTGGAGAGATTATATCTCTCGGCTGGCCTGGGAACACCTTGTGTTCCCCCGGATAAGCTGGAGGAGGTGGCTGGGGAGAGGGAGGTCTGGGCTTCTCTGCTTAGGCTGCTGCCCCCACGACCCGCCCCCGGATAAAGCGGAAGAAGATGAATGGATCATTTTAGAGGGTGACTTTGCCTATAAACAGAAAAGTGTGTACAGTCAGGGGTTAAAGAGGGCTTTATCAGCTCTGTTCTAGGATGCCCTCTGGACCCAGTGGAGGTGGTGAGTGACAGGAGAATGGCGGCTAAGCTGTCATCCCTGTTGGACAACATCTCCCACCCCATGCAGGAGACTCTGACTGAACAGCTCCTTCAGTGGGAGACTGCAGCACCCACAGTGTGGGACGGAGAGATTTCGCAGGTCTTTCCTCCCCACTGCTGTCAGACTGTACAACAAAGACTCCAACTGATCAAACACACACATCCACAAATGTGCAATAACACTAATGTGCAATAATCTTTTCTGGCATCGTTGTATTTTTACTCAGTTGTATATAGCATTTGTATTCTATTTTTATCTTATTGTATATTTTATTCTACTGTATATAGTATTTTATTTTATTCTATTCTGTACAGTTGTGTACTGTATTTATTCTTATTGTATTCTAATTTTTGCTTCATAACTTTTGCACTGTCCACTTCCTGCTGTGACAAAACAAATTTCCCACGTGTGGGACTAATAAAGGTTATCTTATCTTATCTTATCTTATCTTATCTTATCTTATCTTATCTTATCTTATCTTATCTTATCTTATCAGGTGGGGAACCTTAAAATCGGTTGTAATGGCTCAGTGTGGGAAAAGAATCATATGTCACAATAATTTTTACTGAGAGCTCCAGTAGATTTTCTTAGTTTACAGGCTCTGATGAGCTGACCTACCGCTCTCTGTGCATGTACACAACTTAATTCAGCCAGATGTGAGCAGATGCTTCATGTGTTGTCCTGGCTGATTTCCATCTTCTACAGTGACAGTACACCGTTTATGTTGGTTTTTTTTAGAACATATAAAGTTGGTATGAAGACGAAATCTAAGCGTCATCAGCTAAAATCTATATGAATCTCTGCTACAGTTCATGTAACCTAACTCTGTTCTTTACTTTAAACCCATCATAGTACAGCAAACTAACCTGTTTATACTGCACTAACCTCCTGAGGATTTTCATGCAGCCTTTAGATAACACATCAGTCTACCTTAGTTTGTTTTGCAGCAGGTTTCACAACATAAAAAACAGACCCAATCTTGATTTATAAACATGAGGACTTAGAGCTTATTTAGTGCCTTACTTATGTAAGCTTAGCTTAAATTTTCCAGTTAATCAAACACCACTGATCAGTCCTTATCTTTAAATCGAACCTCTCCTCTTCCTCTCCTGCCCCCTTTTCTTATCTTTCTCCATCTCTGAGTGAAGTTAGTTTTCTGTCTTTTCTCTCCCAGCGAAATACAGCTAGCAACACACTGAGACAAACCACACACAGTTTATGTGTTTTCTGATGTTTGTTGATTTCTATGTTGCACATAGAATTATAACATTTGAAATTACACTTGAAACAAGTAATCAGAAAAAACACTACCCAAGTACAGATACCTGAAAACTGCACTTAAGACCGGTAAGTATTTGTAATTCATTACGTCCCACCTCTGTTCCTTGGTTGGTTACAAGTGGTTATTTGAGTTACTATTTCCTTCTCAACTCAAAGCAGTCTGGCCATTCTCCACTGAGGGTCTTTTTCCAGTACTTAAAACACCTTTCCTCCCCACTCTGATGCTTGGTATCAACTTCAGCAGGTGATCTTAACCATGTCTGCACACCTAAATCCATTGGGTTGCTGCTATGTGTTTGGCTGATGTTAATGAGCACAGTACAACTGTGAATAGCAAAATGTAGTTTTAATGACACAGGAGAGCTTCGATAGGTGCATCTGATTTTCTTTTTTTCAAAGCTCTCAACAATAACGACATAGAACAAAATATAAATCATACAAGCAACAGTACAAATTCTCAGAAGGTACATAAGTAATAAGTAAATAAAAACTATATAATAAACCTTTCAGTCAGAGGTGAAGCTGTTACATGTATCTGTGTACAGCTTTAACACTGCAAGGTTTTTTGGACCCCAGGAAGAATGATGCTGAGTTTAACTAATATGATTACATGTACATTTTCCACAACGGTTTGAAAAACGTTAAATTTAATGGAATCTGGTCAAATTACATTTACCTGATTGGTAAGTTTATACCAGGCACACCAATCATTTGATTTTCTATATTTCAGGTTTTTTGTTTTGTTTTGTTTTGTTTTTTTTAGCCTAATAAACTAACCACATATGTCGTGCTGCCACGAAGCGGTCAAACGGCATGATTGCAAAAAAATCCGCTCACGTTCTATTGGTTAATTAAACGTGACGTAACCCGGTAAAAACGGAAGTGTAGACGAAGTAACTAACAGCTTTTGTTTTCTGTTGCTTCAATAGGCAAGTGTGGCTCTTTTACTTGGTAGTTTTAACAGGTAAGCTTTGTGTTACTTCTCCGCAATTTTTTGTAATGACAGTGCAGCATTATAAGATGTTTATAGGCACACTGCGAAGGCAGAGACGTCATAAAAGAGAGACATGACAGTCAACCAGCACTGAACTGAACTCTATGGAGTAATCCTGTAGCAGTAAAGATGCTGATAAAATGATATCTCGCAGTGGTGCTTTAAAGGGGTTTTAAAACCAAAGTCACCGAACATTTTCAGAGGTTTTGACAGGTGGTTCTGTACGTGCTGTTTATTTTTTCTGTGTTAACGAACTTTACAACCTGGAAATAACTTCCTGGACCCGTTTCGTTAAGGTCGGGGTTGCCAGGTGCAACAGTGACACTGCTCGTCACTGGTTCACTGGATCCTGTTTCCTTTCCACTCAGCTGTGTGTGATTTCTCCTCACAGCTACAGATATGAGCGACCTTCCCGTGAACCCTCTGGTTCTGATTGGTATCGGGTCCAGCTTTGCCTTCTCCGGCCTGTTTTATCACCTGTACAAAGAGAAGGAGAGAGAGTTGAAAGCGCTAAAGGCAAGTGACATGTCTGCTGTAAACCTTACATACAGTCTGGCCTTTACCATTCAAATCAATCTTCTCCATTTTTAGGAAATCCCTGTTTTCAGACCAGATGAAGATTTGGTCAGGGTGCTGAATGCCACTCCCCACAGGCGGCTCCAGTATGTTGCTGTTGAAGGTAGAAATATGTCAACACACTGAATGAGCTCAGTCCTGGAGAGATAGTTTTAAGAAGACTTATGATTTCCTACATATCTGGTTTAAGGTCAGGTCCAGGCAGATGGGGAGCCTCTGACCAGCCAGTTCATCCCACGATGCTACGGTGTGATTCAGAAGATTGTTACAGTGGAGCATTGGAAATACTGGGACCCCAGTGCTGCGAAATGGTGAATACCACTAAATAATACACCACAAATGTCTGTTTATTAATCTTCTGCTCTACTGAGAACGCATTCTCTTACAGGAACTCCCGGATAGGGTTTAAAAAAGAGAGCAACAACTCTGTGCCCTTCAGTCTGATCAGCCAAGACGCCTACATCTCTGATGCAAGTGTGAGGGTGCACAACCCTTTAGAGGCCTCCGGCTGCTTTCTGAAAAGGGTTTATTACAGAATGAGAAATGCTGAGGAGGACCTTGTGAACGCATTGCTGCAAACCGTGGGTGGGGAGAAACCAGTGTCGAAGGAGGAGACGGAGGAAATGCTGCACGTGGGGACCACCATGACGGGGTTCGGCGAGGTGGTGCTGGAGCGAGGCCAGGTGATGAGGCTACAGGCCCCGAGGGGTGGCCGCAAATACATCCTAGTGCCCACTGACCACAATAGCTTTTTGGACAGCCACAGGTCGTCAGCCACCATGTGGAAGGTGCTGTCTGCCTTTACTGGGATAACTGGAACTGTAGTTCTGGCCTGTGTCATTCGTAGCTTGATGGATAAGCGAGACGAACGATCAAATTAGGGCAGAAGACGATGGGTTTGGTGCGGGTTTTACCGGTTGCTAAAGTTGTGTCACAGCCTTTTCAATGCCTTTGGTGTTCTTTCATAGATTCTTTAACAAACTATCAGTGCTGACATAATTCTCTTGCATATTTTGAGTAGTTACAACGCTCATGGGCAGTTTCCTGTCATGTTCCAAGGCAAGCTTAGGGATTTCCAATCATGACCATGGGTGTGAAAAATTAGAAACACTGGTGCGAATTAAACTTTTCTTAATACACATAAACAAAACTGTAAATGTAACATCAGTAAAACAAAAGAAGCCAAATTCATAATAGTTCTGCATTTTAAAACGCATTTTGAAGTATTTTGTCCCTCTCAGCCACCGTACTGAGCTGAATACTTCAGATCTGCTAAATGAAAATTGTAATAAGTGTTCTCTAAGTTAATTAGATAAAGATTCAGTTCAGAAGCATGTAAACATGCTTAAAGAGGAGTTAGACTGGTTTGGTTTGTTACAGGCAGGCTGAAACCTGTGCGCTACTGTGATTTTTTTGTTTTGTTTTGTTTTGTTTTGGTGACATTTCATGTAACATTATCTTAATCAAAACTGACGTTTTATTTTTGTCATAAAATTGTATTTTTCTAATTAATTGAGATTAAAGTAAGTGTAATTTTACTCTTGGGTTGTTAACACACACACTGTACATTCAAGCTGTTATTTGTAATGATTGCAGTTTATGCTTTACTTTTACTGTTGGTGCATTCCTTATGCAAACTCTGTCCTCTGCTGACCATGAAATCATTCCACCTCCACCATAAAGAGGCTTCAAGTATCTTTAATACAGCTTATGGTCAAAAGTAAAGAGGTGTATCCTTCCATGCACCTCCTACATCCTTGCATAGAGTAGCCAAGATGGAAGGAAGCATGTTCGCATAAAGAGAAGCGTTCTCTGAATCTGCCCAGAGAATTAATGAAATGTTGTTTCATTTTTGTCAAATGTTGACAGGTGAGACAGGGAGGCTTGAAATCTTATTATACTACAATCTCCTACCTCTTGGATACTTTCCTTCTGTTCTGTTTTTAAAGTGAACAATCAGTTTCATTAAATAAATAAAAAATGACACAGTTGTCTGTTAAAACTTTTATTCCAAGCAGACCACAGGTCCTTTATTTGGATATTGACATTCACACCAGCCTTTACACGGCGTGGCATAATGTGATTAAAATATGTCCACTTCAGCTGCATAGAGCACGTCCAGATGGTAACTAGATGCAGAAGGGTAAAACAAGGGTCATATTTGACCCCATGGGTTCTCCAGGGTTAAACTGCTCGTCATTACTCTCCATCCTCCTCTGAAGACTCCTCAGCCTCTTCCAACCACTGGATGAACTTCTGCAGCTGTTGGAGATAAATAGATAAATTGTTGTTAGAAACCATGAAACTGCTGCAGAGGCCGTGAATGTAAAGCTATACTCAGGCTCAGGTGTGAGTAAATGAGGAAAGAATATATATATCAGTTTATAGGCTGTTTTCTCAAACATACATACAGCACCCTTTGTTCTGTTTTCTATCAAGATGATCCCACACAGCTTCAATAATGTTAGATCCGGGCTCTGGGGAGGCCAGTCCATCATAATGATAGTGTTTCACTACATGTTTTTGTATCCAGGTCTGGATACACAATTGTCGCAGGTGTGTTTTTGCTGCTTTGGTCGTGTATTTGAGATCATTATCATGGTGAAAGATTAAGTTGTTGCCAATCAGATGCTACTGCATTAGAAATCAAAATCTGAGAGTACCAATTTTGACAAGATCCCCAACACCACTGGGAGCAATGCATCTCCAAACCACGAATGAGCCTCCACACTGTAATACAGATGGCTGCAGACACTGTTGTACCTCCATACATACTGTCAACAACGTGAACCAGAAAGTTTCAAATTTGCATTCATCAGTCTATAAGATCTGTCACCAATAATTTTCAGAGCACTTCTTGTGTAGTTTGGCAAACCTCAGCCTTGTCTCCCTGTTTCACTTCCTTAAGAGTGGCTTCTTGACAGCCACTTTTCTACTGACAGTTTCTTATGAGGCTTCATGAACAGTAGATGGATCGACTAAAGGTTCTCTCAGTCACATCTTTGCAGGATATATATCTATATAAATTTAAAATGGGTTCTTTGGTCTGCTATGTTTAAACAGCACTGGTTTATAGTTAGATGCCTTCACAGGTTATAGGTTGGTGTTAAGTGGCTTAACAGACAAAACGGATTCCTCTGAAAAAGATCAGTTACAAGGACTGGACTACAAGTGAGTGAAAAAGCAGCCAATGTCTGAAGAAAAACAAAGAGTTTCAGAAAGCCTGGAGAATTAAAATATTACAGGAATGTCTGGGCCTCTTCGAAAGACAATATAAAAAATTGGGGGGTAGCTCGACTGTACATTTGCACAGTACTGTAATTCCTTTCTTTGCATATACATACATTTACACTAAACTTGTTCATAACGTGAATACTGAGCTTAAACTTTGTTGCTGCTCTGTGCTGTCTCCTGTAGTTCACACTGTACTTACCCCTTGGTTTTTGCGGAGCTGTCTGCTTTTGTCACTGGTGGCTCCCTGAGAGAACCAGCGCAGTATCATTTCCTCCTCCAAGATTTCCAGCTCGTACATATTCATGAGGACCTGAGTTACAAACAAAGCAGCATATTCATCCTCATCCTAACAGGCTGGATAAAGACACAGCAAACAATTCAAACCATTAATTTTAACAATGCAGTTTTGCACGTATCAGTGCTCATTGCTCCTGACCTTGACCATAGCAGCCCAGTGGCTCTCCTGCTCCAGGAAGTGTTCCTCAAAGGCAGACAGGCAGTCTAGATGGTCCTGTGCTCTCTTCACATAATTCTTAAACACTGGCGCCCATTTCTTCAGTAGCTGACAGCAGCACAAAGAAAAAGAAGAAAAAAAGAAATGGAAAATAATTAAGAGTTTTTTGGGGGTTTTCTGAGCTTCTGTTTTGTCATATTAAAAGTAATAGACTTGTATCTTATTCACCGGCAGAAGCAGAGTAACGTATTGTGAAGGGGTGAGATCTGGGCCCTGCTGCTGGAAAGGGTACTCCAGTACCACTCGGGTTAAAATCTGCATCACCTCTTTCAGACTGATATTGTAGGCATACCTGGAAAATGAGGGGTTGAAGGGGGAGTGGGAAATGTCAAACTAAGCAACAATCAATGCAAAGACGAGCAACACAGGTGTGAGTCAGTTCCCCCTTACTTTAGAGAGTTGATCTCAAGTACGAGGTTGTCACAGCTGATGTTCTCCTCCAAACCTCTCTGCAGGGTCCCGAGCACCTCCATGTGGAAGACTACATAAGGAAAAAAAACATGTATTAGTATCATTATTCGTTTTGCAGTTTGTGTTGTCATTTTCCAGCCAGTAGGGGGCAGTATTATAGTTCCACATGCAGGCTAGCTAAATGAGACATGCCCTCTCACCTTTGACATCGTCCATCTCAGGGGAAGGAATCACCGGGTCATCGGGGTCATCAGTGTCGCTGTCTTCACTGTCACTCTCAGGGTCTGGGTTCAACACCAAGCCTGGGAACACACGAAAACAAGCATGCTGGGACTTCAGCTGAAGCATCATGGGAAATGCCAGTTCCATGACGATGAACTGCTGCTCTACCCCAGAGGCACTGCGACAGCTCCTCTTCCTCTGTGTCATCCAGACTGCTGGCCTTCCAGATGTAGCCTTTTCCTTCTGCTCCAACTTCTGCAGGATTGAAAACTGGAAGACAGGAGAACATTCACATCAAGCAGCTTGATAACATATAAACATATAAACGGATCTAATACACACCTTTCTGTTTGGTTTTGTCCGATCTTTGGCCAACCTCAGCGTCATCACTGAGGAATTCATCGTCATCCTCCTCTTCCTCCTCTGGATGGTGCATAGACACCACGGTGCCTTCTGGTAGAGAGATGTTTGGTCCAATTACCACCTGTAAAACAGTTCATAGAAACATTCAAATACGCAGATACTGCAAATCTGACTTTATATCTGATGATGGTTTACAAGACGATCACTGAATGCACGTCCCTGCTTTCATGCATTGAACTAAGCGCGTGTACAAATAGCTATATATTTGTACTACTACTGTGAGTAATTACTTAGCTTTTGCAGCAGGAAGGTGCAAAGGAGCAACAGCAAGCAGACTGTAAGCCAAATCTGAAACCCTGTTTCCAGTTTGATTAAGACTAGTAAAATCATTCTCTTTTAGCGTAAATCAAAGCTACTTTTGGACATAAAAAAAGAACACAGAAGACTAAATATGAAGGACACGGGCAACCAACTGATTGGCTGAACTTTGCACAGACGCTAAAACCAAAATTCCTCTATCAGTACTGCTCAATATCTGACATAGTGTGGCATTGCAGTGGATATATGTCAGATTATTTTTTTGCCCATTTGCCCAGATTTGTGGCATCTCTACTAGACTCCAGAGTGTCACAGCTACTACACTAAATCCAGTTAAGAACCAGATATTTGCTGTGGTTATATTTCTGCAATAACAAGCCATTTTAGATCCTTTCAAAGTTTTTGTCAAATCTGCTGATGTTTTCTCTAAAAAGGAGCAAAAAAAATGTCAAGAAAAATGGAAAATTTGCCAGTCTTGATGGCAAAATGCAATATCCTTAAACGCCTTTAAAATGCAACATCACTTTGCCACCAGACAGTTTGCTTTGCAATCAGATATAAAAGATGATGTGGAGCTTACATCATATGCTAGAACACACTGTTTCTTAAGAGTCACGCCCTCTTTGACCTCAGCCTTGTTGCAGATGACAGACTGGATGATCTCCACATTACTGGCAATGTGAACATGATTCCAGATGTAGGCATGATCCAGGACTACATTGTCACCTATTGCAGTGAACCAATAAAAAAAGAAAAATGTTAACTACACTTCTATAACTTAAAAATTGAAGCACTGAGTTTGAGTGGTGCTGGCCAGAGAGCTCACCTATGATGCAGTTGTCACCGATGACACTGTTCGAGATGTAACAGTTGGCACCGATGCTGGTATCACAGCCGATAAGAACGTTCTCCTCCATCTGGCTGCCATGGCCCAGGCTGACACCAGATGCCCTGTAGACATTGTGGCGAGAGTATGTGCAGCTATGTCCCTCCTGGTCTGTGAAGTTGGCCTCGGGGGTCAGGGGATAGACCCACCGCCGCACAAGGTCAGACGACACTGAGTCATACATTAGAAGGTTCGACACTCGGACACCATATCCGTCCTGTGTGACATGCACGTGGATCTGGTTGCCCAGAATCTAAACAAAGAAAATGAACAAGGGTCAGAAATGCTCTAAATATTTTTTGTGGCATTATTCAAATTTCAACATAATAATGCTTCCATAGTACCTCTTCATTGACCAAAAGCCCTCTAACAAAGTCATCTCTAGTTTGGTAGTCAAAATTGTCAGTGAAAAGCTCAGCAACCTGAAAAAATGACATCAAAAACAAAAATGTTACTGCAGCCAACAATGACAGTTAAATAATTCCCCTGTGTGGACCAAAACCGACCTGCGGGGAGCAGATACTGATGTGGCTGTCCAGGAGGTCATGTCTGATTTCAAATTCCTCACTTCCACTGTGGAAAATATTCTGCAAGTACGACAAAGACTCAAAAAGTCAATCGAACCCCAAAATGCATCAAAGATATAACAGACTGCCAAAGATACAACCGTTTACCATTGGAAACTGTAGCTTCTTGAGCCCTTGTGTCTTCTGATAGTGTAAAATCTGCTGGCTCTTGCTGTCCACTGCCACAATGACATCGTCTTCCTCACAACGAGACCTGTGACCCGGCGACGACTCTTTAAAGATCATGGTCATCACTGAGATGTTCTTGTCCATCTTTCGGCGATGCCTTAAGTGCACAAAAACACAGCCTTGTGGAAACACTTAGATCAACACCATTTCTCATGTAGAAAAAGGCTGGCCGGTGGACTTTTACCTGTGCTCCTGCAGAGCCTGGCTGGTATCAATATTGGATACCACATCTCCGTAAACCAATATAAAGTCTGAGCGCACCAGGGACTTTGCATCAACATCCCGTAGCACATCCCCAAGGGAGCGGTACAGGTCCGAAGTAATGATGTGGACTGTGTTTGGAGAACTGGGTCGACACCACTTTGATTTCCTGTCAGACACAATATTCATAAGTTTTAATACAATAAGCTTCAGAAAACAAAAGCTCACACACACAGTAGCAGGGAACTCACTGCAAGTGCGCCTTGATTTTACTGGCCATCCAGCAGCAGAATACAAATGTTTCCTGCACTCCAGTAGAAGTGAGGAACTCCAAGGTGTAGTCGATCATGGCAACGTTACCCAGCGGCAGCAGCGCCTGTCATCAATGAAAATGTGACAGTTAACTGGAGCTAAACAATCCGAGACTCGCGTGATTCTCTCATTTTAGCAACTACTGTACAGACAGCAACAAGCACGAGTTCAAATTTTGGTTGATTAAATGCTTTCATCATCCGTGTGAGTGATGCCCTGTCACTGTTTACAGCATGGACACAAGCTAGCCTCCATTAGCATTCTGGTTAGCTTAGCTCACTGCCTACCCGCGGCTGGTCTTTGGTCACTGGGAAAAACCTGCGGTTGAAGCTGTCAGCGACTAAAACCGCCTGCAGCGGCTGTTCCTCTTCCTCCTGGTCTCCTGCACCTTTTCTACATGAAAGACCAGACGCCGATCGACTTTGTTTCCCCCCCTTACTAGCCATGTTTGACTCCCAGGTAGTAGGTACCAAACGCTTTCGTCAGACACAGCTACGGCAGCTGTAGCGGATCAATTCTATTGTCGAGGTAGACGATCCCCGCGAGAGCGCGTGTGTGAAGAAAATTACAGTTTACAGTGGGTCACATACACATGTGGCCGCACATGTATGAATAACGCATGTATGATAACAGTGCCAAACCGCAAAGTTGAAACAACTCCACTTCCATATATATATATATATATATATATATATATATATATATATATATATATATATATATATATATATATATATATATATATATATATATATATATATATATGTGTGTGTGTGTGTGTGTGTGTGTGTGTGTGTGTTAGATTTAATGTGTGTGTGTGATGTATATGTGAAATAAATATAGCACCGACATCACCACACCAGGGATATCAGCGCATACTTACTGATTTCAATCAGGCCTGTCCACGGTGCTCACCGCTTCTCGCCCTAAAGTAGCAGAGTTCCGTTGATGAGGTGGGACCAAGTCATTGTTTTGCAAGTCTCAAGTAAGTCTCAAGTCTTTATCCTCAAGTCACAAGTCAAGTCTCAAGTAATGTCAGGCAAGTCAGAGTCGAGTCTCAAGTCACTGGTGTAAAAGTCCGAGTAAAGTCACAAGTCTGAAACTTTGAATTTCAGGTCCTTTCGAGTCTTTAAAAAAAATGAAAGAAGAATGCTGCAGTTATATGCTAAATGTAAATATTAGACCATGTAATTTTAAAATCGGTGTTTTTCTCAACACATGACGAAATAGTGAACTTAGAAAATATACACAAATTGTGAAATTGCACCTTTATAAAATGCAGCTCAATTAAACTTAGCTCCAAGAATAATTTTCACGACAGTTCTGAGATAAGCTGCATGTTATTCTTGGATGCGCTTGTAGGGCCGGCTTTAAAATCTCATGACAAAGATATCATACACATTAAAAAAAACTGTATCACCAACGGAGCCTGGACAACATTTGCTAGTTAGCTGAAGTCAGCTATCTCATCGTAGCAAAAGAGAAGGACCACCTACCGTTCTTTATGCAACTTCAACTGTCGGAGAAAGTTGGAAGTTGTTCCACCTCTATCTGTAATTCTCTTCTTGCATGTTTTGTATATTGAATTTCGGTTTTTTGTTGACTACTTCATAGTTTATGTACCTGAAAAAAATAACTCCTTGCAGCATTTTTGAGGGTTTTTTTTTTTTTTTTTTTTTTTTAATCTGGCTAATTTGATTGGCTGTGCTACAGCTCACGCACACATACGTACGGAGTGTGGTTTGAATAAATGAATTGAATTAATGGTGCACACTTACTATATAATATGCGTGTTAAATTTTATATTTGGGGTGAAATATCAAGTCTCTTCAAGTAAACCGGTTCAAGTACAATTCAAGTCCCAGGTCATTGTTGTAAAAGTCCAAGTCAAGTCACAAGTCTTAGAACATTTTTTCAAGTCAAGTCTAAAGTCATAAAATTAATGTGACTCGAGTCCACACCTCTGGGAACCAGATGTGCAGCCTACCAGTTCCAGATGCACTAATGCACCCTCATAGACCTGATCAGAAAAATCAGGTTTGTGAACTGAGTACTGATGTTTTCTTTTCCAAAAATAACTTTGAAATCTCGATTAGTCTGACCACAAAACAGGTTTTTTTTTACTATGTCTCACTCAATTTCAAAGGAGCTGTGGCCCCAAGAAGATTATAGCATTTTCACCTGTGTTTGTGGATGGTACAGTGAGCTGTGTTCACAGTGATTTCCATGACAGAATCATGCCTGTTTTTAATGCAGTCCCACAATTCTCTGTTTCTTGATATTATGTGTTGTAGATGATGCGATATTCAAAGCCATTAGGATGAAAATTATTATGAAACTGTTTCACAATTTATAGTTGTTTTTTTTACATAGTGGTGAACCTCTGCCAACCTTTACTTGAGAAGCTTTGCTCCTCTAAGATACTGTTTTTATTTCCAGTCCTGTTAATGACCTGTTCCCAGCTAACTTAATTAGTTCCAAAATGTTCCTCTACCTGTTTCTTTTCAGTGCCACCTACTTTTCCAGTCTTTTGTTGTCCTCATGCCTACCCTTTTTTGAGACATGCTGCTGTCATCAAATTTAAAACCTTATTTTTGTCTTAAAATGGCACATCCTCTCAGTTTAAACATTTCATATGTTCTTTGTGTTCTGTGAATAAAATGTGGGTTTATGCAGTTTTCAAATCAGTGCGTTCTGTGTTTAAATACATTTCACACAGCGTCCTGTTTTATTAACTAATTTGGTGTGGTTAGAGATTTTAAAAGAGATTACAAAATATTCATCTGGTGTAAATGAAATCCACGCTCGAGCTGCTGAAATTTTTTAAATTACATAAAAGAAAAATGTGACCTCCATGTGGAACATGGAATCTCAGTATACTCATACAATCAGCTCCTGTTAATGTTTTATTAATTTTATGATACTGGCACTGGAAGGCTAAGTACAGCAGTTTATTTCAGCTTCAAAGGAAATTTTCATTCAATACTAAAAGGAACAGATATGTGAGTTATAAAAGCACACTGTAAAATAAATAAAGGAAGGTATTATTTGTGTTTTTATTGATGGCCTTTACATCTCTGATGTGCTTCCTGCAGTTTATGGGCTCTTCATGCAACTTGTGGCTTTACATAAATGCAGTATTGAATATTGGAAAAACAATTTGCAAAAACTGTGGTGCATGGACTCTTTTTCTCTAAACTCCTATATTTTGTGTTGGACCATAAATCGCACTGTCAATATGAATAATGCTTAAATGACACATATATAGCCCAGAAATAGTAGTTTAAACAGTAATTCATTTTTATAATAATGATCTTTACCATATCTTCTCACAGAACATGTGAACCAACCCGTTTTACTTCAACAGAAACAAAAACATCTGGCTCCTGCCATCCAGACATTTAAACAGGAACCATCATTCGCTGTTCTGTCAAAGCTCGACAGTTTGTCACACCGTTTTCTCTAAGCCTTCTTAAAAGGCATTACACTGACAAGTGTTTGGTTATCTTCTTGGCATGCTCCAACACCAAGTCGTATTGCAGGGTCTTGGACTTCCAGGACTCCGGGATTCCTTCAAGTCCGACCTAGAAAAATGAGAACAGAACATTTCATAAATCAGACTTAAAATATGTGCACGTGAATATATTAGATTAGCAGACAGCCCCACCTGAGCGCCAAGACAGGCTCCTATGAAGGATCCTCTGCTGCAGGTGCATCCCCCGCAGCTCATGGTGTCTCTGACAGCCGTCTCATAGCGAGTGGCTGTCAGGACTCCGTGCAGCGCGGCTTGGAACGCACCCGGCAAACCTGAAACATCAGAGGCAGATGTGAATGACATGAAGGCATTTTTCCTGGTTTGTCTCACAGCTATCCAAATTACACATACTGCTTTTTTTACCACGTTACTGTTAAGGACTACACTGATGGCAGAGGTTGAAGGAACTCATCAAAGATACCTCATGCATTTGTGAAGACAGAGGGGATCAGCTCTTGCGGAGTTTTGGATAAATTCTCCTTCACCTGGTGGATGTGTCCTGAAATCAGGCAGAGAGGGTGCAGTAGTGAGTCACACATAAGATGAGATGTTAACTAAAATACTAAACATAACTCTCTGCATATCTCTTTATCCTATCATCGGTATGTCACATTGGAACTGAACCTTCAGAGAATAAGGTAAAATAAACTCCTTGATCACATGAGTCGGTCTCATGACTTTAACACAGGGAAGGAAATATGCTGCTGGCCTCACGTACCAATGACTGCTTTGTCTAAATCTTGAGGCTGCTTTCTGTTTGGGTCATTCAGCTGATTGAGCACCGCGTCCAAGGCTTTTGGATCTGGACCATTCAGGATGAAATGTTCCAGAAACCTGGGAAAAGAAGTCAGTGTGGAGCATTTCCATTTAATGTTTTTCTTTATACATCTTTGTAGAACAGTATTAAATATGTGTTCTGATTTTGCCTCACTACAGAGAACGGTGTAATCAACCATGCAGCCAAACTGGAATGATCTTTAGAGACGCTCAGCTTTCATGTGGCTGATCAGTTTATTAAATTGTGAAATGTGTTCTCTTCCCTATTTTTATACTCTCTGCTCCAAATACTTCTTATTATGCCCAATTTTAATTACCAGATCTAATAGTCTATTGTGGTTTCCAGGTTAAAAACAACGTTTTATTATTAACCCTTAATTAGCCAATTCTAATCCAACATGTGTAAATAAGTGAAACTGGTGTGCTGGAAGATGTCCTGACCTCGCTGCTGCTAGAGTCTCTGCCACACATTCATCATTGTTCTGGGTGACACGGATAGCCTGTTCCACCTTCTCCAGCATATCGGGCTGTCCTGCATAAAAAGCCACTATAGGAGCCAGTTTGGCTATTCCATCAATCTGACAGTCGTTCTCACAACCTGAAGGAAACCAGCACATATTTAGGTTAGAGATGTTTGTCTTCATAACGTCAAACTGTGAATAATTTCAGAAGCTTTACCCGTCTCCTCTTTGCCTGCATCCACATTCTTCAGGAAGCTCTTTAAACTTGCATGTCTCCACGGCCCATCGATGGGCAGCTGAGGTCTTGGCCCTGCAGAAGTCCAAATTGCATATTTTGTCAAAAAGGTAACGGACCTCAGGGATATCTCCAAGATTTCTCTTACCTCCCCTCTCTCTGTAAGGATCATTGACGGGCGTGTCATACTCTGATCCTGGCCCAAAAACCTTCAGTGTGCGCTGCTTCAGGTCATCAATGTTTAGACCTGGTCAGAGAGATCAGGCATCTTAGACAGTGTGTGAAAATTCCCTACACACTGCACGAACCGAGTCCCTGCATGCAGAATATGTGGATCTAGAGTAATGCGTAATATTTCTTTGAGGACAGCCCACTTTCTTATATTTTCCTTATATCACTTGTACAGATATGAGGCAATTTCATGTGTCCAGTTCTAGTTAATCCCTTTTATGTTGGACCAAGTGCTACTTCTGGTAGAATTTAAAGCAAATCCATCCATAACTTTATCAATAATTCTACTGACAAACAGAAAAAACAAACTGAATCAACTGCCTAACTTCGCTTGCTGTAGATAGTAGTAATCTGAAACCTACTATGACCTATAGAAATGTAAGTTTAGTTTAATTTTAGGGATAAAGTCAGCAGCACTACCTCCACATTCAGACAGGGACTCCAGCAGGACATATGCCTGGTCTCCATAGCAACTCTGCTTGCCAGTCTCCCTCCTGTAAAAAGGGTTAGCGGACTCAGGGTGGAATTCTGGGTTTGGATTCAGAGCCAGGATCCCCTTTAACTTCTGGAGGTCGTACACCCAGTGGAGAGGCTGTGCTGCAAGAGACAAGATAATTACACTCTGAATCTTGACATTACTCAAACCCTAAGGAGATGTGTTAAAAATAAGAAAGGACTGAAAATCCACTTCCACTCGTACAACCTGAAGATCTGAGTACAACTCAAACCAGGAAACTCTCAGCTCAGCTGAAAGATACCTGCTAACCTTATGACAGCTCAAAAGTTATAGTCTTGACAGATTTGACAGGCGACAGAGTTTATCAGTCTCTTACATTGCTGTGGAAGAAATCTGGCCCACTCTTCTTTACAAAATTGATTTAGTTCATTGATGTCTGTTTTCATTTATGCACAGTTCTCTTAAGGTCCCATAATCGAATGGCAATTGGGGTGAGGTCTGGACTTTGACTGGCCCATCGCAGCACGTGGATTCTTTTATTTTTCCAGCGATTTCTTTTTTAAGAGATTTGCTGCTGTCCTTGGATCATTGTCTTGTTGCATGATCCAATTTTGAGGTGCCTGAGGTGCTCACACTTGTGATGATCAATTAATCAGGTGCACCACTAAACTAACCCTGCCATGGAAGTAGTATGGTGATATTGAGTGTTTCACAGGACGGCATTTCAGTCCCCTATAAAAACTGTCTTTCCAGTTATTAAACACAAGCATGATTACTTTCATAGATCATCAATGTAAAACAAGTGAGACACTATTAATACCTGCAGCATCTGCCACTGCTGATCCCATGATGGCTCCTATTGCCCTGTTTGCCAGAGCTGAAGCCATCTGCACAAATGTACAAAGAATTAAATACATTCAAAAAAAGAAATTTTAAATAAAATGAACAGTTAATTTCATTATTTTGGCAGAGTGGACTGTTTAAATTTTCTTAAAATTAACAGCTCTTAAAATTAACATTTCCTGTTTCCCACTTTTGCAATGTGGCTAAAAATTATTTTCTATTGCTCACTATTTTATAATGACAAACCATTAATCCGTTATTCAAAAGCTTAAGCTTTGAGCAAACATAAGAGAGTTAGTGACCGCTTACAGGGCATTTCTCTTACTATATTTCCCAGCAGTCGGTTTTCTACTGTAACAAAACTCTCCAGCTGATAAGCGGTCATATCGATTTCATCTGCGCTCGACTACCTTTCCTAATCATCTGACTAATCGAGCACAGCTTGGCGGAGCTTTCACCAACTTGTAGCCTGCTAAATGATTAGAAGCTTGGTAGCTACTCACAGAAATATAGCACTTGCTGTTTGTACTCGTTTAAGCTACAGCCAGGACCCTAGCAACCATGACAGCAGAGTGCTAGCTAACATACTCTTAGCTAGCATAAACTAGCGAGTTGTTGAGGCATAAATAAAAGTTCATAAAGAAAAGTCTGACCTTAGCCTGCGTTATATGTAGTCCACAGCGTACCGTAATTCGTTTAAAACCTTTTACACCAGCAGTACCACGACACACTTTGATTCTGAAACTTGTTATGAAAGCTTCTTTCTTTCTTTCTTACAGTTGTATTGGCGGTTGGCAAACAATTGAAAGGTGCATTACCGCCACCAACTGGTATGGAGTATGGTCTGGAACGACGCTCAAAAAAAAAAAAAAAATTAAAAAAAATCCTCAAATCCTTCCAAACAGGTTCCCCTCTTTTAAAAACTGAAATAAGGCCTGATAACTTTTACTTCCCGATTCCTTTCGCAACAAATCAACCAGATCCAGTTTGATTTTTAGGTTACTAAGATTTTGAATCAAATGTCTCCTCTCAACCTGATACCTCTGACACTGCAACATGACATGTTCTATTCCTCCACCCCACAGTAATCACATTTTCCAGTACTATGTTTCCTTATCATGAATAACGTATTATTCAAGCCAGCATGTCCAAATCTCAGTCTGGATATGATCACCTCCTCCCTCCTAGTCCCTTCCTTTCCTCCACCCACTGCTTTTGCCATCTTGCTCTCATATCTTGCCTTACCATACTCCTTATCTCTGCTTGGCCAAAACTAACAGCCATGTCAACCACCCCATGTTTTACGGCCTCCTTTGCTACTCTATCTGCCTTTTCATTTGCCCACACGCCATAGTGTGCTGGCACCCACAAAAACACGACTGCAAGTCCCATCATGCGTATCCGGAAAAGTGACTGCTGAATTTCCACCAAAACATCTGCTCTACTGTCTGAGTGACTATGCTGTAGACTGACCAATGATGAACTTGAATCTGAACAAATGACAGCATGTAATGGTCTCACGTCCTCCACCCACTGAACAGCTAATAATATTGCGATCATTTACCCAGTGTACACAGAAAGCCCATCACTAATCCTTTTACCCATTTCCACCGAAAACTCTGGGACCACGACTGCAACACCGGTTTGACCGGTTGTGTTCTTTGAGTTACGAAAGCTTCGGCACCACCCACAATGAAATGTCTCAATAACCCGGGCCCTCCTCCTGCGGACTGAATGGAGATTATGTGGAGATTGCAACAATTAAATAATAATTGTGCTGCATATTAGAGAGAATGTATAGAGAAGGTCAGAAAGAGTTGCACGGTGTCATTGTGGATCCAGAGAAAGCGTATGAGAGGAACTGTGGTCCTGCATGAGGAAGTCAGAAGTAAAAGAGAAGAGTGTGAGGGTGATGAAAGACATGAATGATGACAGCAAGACAGTAGTGAGGTCGTCTGTCGTAGGAGCTACTGGTAGAAGGTTCAAGCATGATGTGTCATTACATAAGGGGCCCTGAGCCCCTTCTTGTTTGCAGTGGTGATGGACAAATGAGGAAATGAGGATCACAGGTTAAAGGTGAGTATGGGGCAGATGATCTGCTGTGGTGACCTCCAACAGGAACAGGCAAAAGAAAGAGATTAAATATTCTTACGGTTTGAGGAATCTATCCAGAAACTGGAAGCTGCAGATTCTACAGTACACAATCTGTAGTTACAGTAGATCAGAGAGTGCCATCTCCTGGCCAGCAGCGGTAACTGCTGCAGACATGAAGAAACTGGATGAACGTCATTCTCCCTTTGTCAAAATATTACATTATTAGTATTAGAAATGTTCTATTACAAATTAGCAAATAAGCAAATAGTAATTCAGAAAAAGAAAAAAAAAACACCAGCTAGCTATTGTTTGGACTGCAAACAAATAAACAACAAGTAAAAGTCTTTATTTAACCAGGTTCCAGGAGACCAGCACAGAACAGAAGAAGCTTAATTATTTAGCAGTATGCCTAAAGTCCATGAGACAGTGTATCATACACACTATACATCAGTTCTACAGTAGATAAACTAGAAGTTTCAAAACTTACAAGTTATAAGCTTTTGATTGCATATGTGTGTCATAAAATGAATAGTAGTATGAATTTAACAGTCTTGCATGTGTCCTGTCCATCAAAGGATAAATGATCTATAAAATAGAGGACTAAATGATGGCAAATTGGTTTTGCTTTTTCGAGCATACCTTAATCCAGGATTGGGCGATTCATTTTCCCAAGGGGCTACATGAGAAACTGGAACACACAGGCACAGCACCACAGTTCCAGTTTCTCATGTGGCCTCTCGGGAAAATTAATGTTCCAACTCTGCCTTAATCAGTGCTGGCACAGTGCATGCTCTTATCACCATTGTCAATAAAAGACTGAAAGTGATATCACTGACTGAATTATGGCCAGAGGAGTGAAATGCTGAAAGCAGAGGTGCAGGTGTTTGTGAATGAAGAACTTAATGACAGTTATGTGCTGTGAAGCAAAGTAGTTTGTAGGCTGAGTTGACACTAGTAACCATAGGCATACAGCACATTGTATGCCTCTGTTCACAGGTGTGGATTTGGAGTAGGGCCCACAAAATTGGTTGAGATCTAAGCAGAACACCTGCTTAGATCTCAACTTAATGTGCTCAAACATTAGACGCACCCAAGCCACGCATGCTCGAGCTGACTGTCACTTTTTCACGTTTAAGGCTATTAATGTAATCAGGACTTCAAACTGTTATGCAAGCTGTCGCTGCATGGTTTGCAAAGGAAGCACACTTGAAACCAACCCTCGCATATCCTTTTATTAGGTGTTTACAGTAACACAGCTGACCACAGTTCAGCTCCATGTTCTACAGTTAAGCCACACGCAGACGCGCATGGTGCACCTTTTAAGCCGTTTGCTTAGACCAAAAAAAATGTCTGCGTTAATGCTGTAAGCTTGCATGTCTTGTTACAGAAAAGAAGGGATGTGTTACCTAAGTGTGAGTGTTGAGAGCTGGATGAAGTATTATGATAGCCTGTATTTATTTATAGCTTACCTCTTCCCTCTCAATTCGTAAAGTAATATGACATGGCAACCATCTCAAGCATACATGCAAACGCTGCACAGGACACATGTGTTCAGTGTGTATCAGGGTCAGATTCACAAGGATTCCAATAAAGCTTCCACATGCATGCCCAGCCCCTGTAAAACGCTATGTTTCACTTTCTTCTTGAGTCAGGGCTAAGTGACCCCTGTGCACTGACTCCTCAGCAAGTGCACCGCCCTCTCCTCGTCTCCTCTCCTCTCTCACTCCAGCTTCATGTCCCCGAGTGACCCTGCTTCACATTCTAGCACTGCACGGGTGCCAGCAGCAGCAAATTAGACACCAGCACCCGCTCCTGATATGTACTTCTCTGTCCTACATCCATTATTTTTAGCTGGGATCCAAGCCTTCATCTTCACTTAATAAGGGAAAAGAATCCCTCATATTTGTACCCACCCCTAAATCCATCATATCAAAGTTCTCCTTCATCTGGCACAAAACGGACACACTCACACACCTATGTCCTATTCTATATGATGCCTTCTCTCTTTGCCCACACACCTCCTTCCATCTCCACAGCTGTCTGTGTATGTTCTGTGTTGCATGCAGAGAGCAGGTTGGTCATCTCCCCCTCACTCCACCCTCTTTCACTGGTTCCTAACATACACTCACGCACGCACACACACACAGAAAGCTGTCACCCCAGCCCTGCCTCATCTTCTCCATGCTTAATTACGTGCCACATAGGACCATGGTCACACCTATGTCAGACTAAGCCCAACCCCTCTTGCACCCTGAGCCCACTGCCAGTTGCCCATGTGGGGTTTTTAATAAGGCGGATGCAGGAGGCTGTCTTGCTCTCTTCTGGGTGACGCGGATTGGAAGGGGTTCTCCATACTTTCACCAAACTTTTTTTTTTCAATATTTTTCGCCGCTTTCATTTACTTTCTGAAACTGTAAATACATCCACATTAGAGAGGAGCCATGAAGTGGACCTGGGTGCTTGTAGTAGTCTTGCTGTCCTTTGGGAGCATTTCACTGGGCAAGGAGAGCTTGGACTTCCCTGACTACGATGGCAAGGACCGCGTTCACGACCTCAACGCCAAGAACTATAAGTCCGTGATGAAGAAGTATGACATTATGGTGGTGTACTACCATGACCATCCCGGATCCAGCCGCGCCGCCCAGAGACAGTTCGATATCGAGGAGTTGGCCCTTGAGGTGGGTTAAGATAAGAACTGTGGATAGATGGTGATGAGGAAGCTGTAATATTGGTACTTTATTCATGAGCACATATATGTGCTTTCAGCATATTTAACTGTGGTTTTAAAAAAATGGACTGAATAAACTCATTTCCTGTCAGTGACTTGCAAAGAGGAAGTTTTTATGGAGAAAAGGAGATAAGGCGGTAGAAAATAGCTTTGCTGGATTCAGAAATGCTGAGAAGTGAAGTCCCAAAAATGTGTCACAAGCCTACGGTGTGTCGTCATGTCGACCACCCTGAGGCAAAGAGCTGAGCTGTGAGGACCCAAGGTATCATTTATTTTGGCAAAGGCTGAGCCTGTGTAGAGGATGTGTGTCTGTTTGTGTGCGTCTTTGTGTGTTACTGTGTGTGAGGCAAGCAGTTGATGCACTTAACACTCCCTCATCCGATTGCTCATCAGGCCTCACGCCAGCCTGGTTCACATTCCCTATAAAAACACACTACATCCCTTTCCACACAAACTTTTCTGTTCACTTGTTTACTTATAGTTTACTTATAGTAAACAAGTAAACAAGTGAAAACCACATTCCATTTTCCAAGAAAAGTTCAATTTGTCACTTCAAGCAGCTGACTCCATGTTTGCAGACATGCTGATTATTTATACAGAGAGCAAAATTCATTTTTACACTATAACGATCACAGACACAATGCAGAACTAAGAGGTGCCCAGAGAACATTTGAAGACACACTTGATATTGTTTAAAGAAGCAGTTATTTGAGAACTGCACTGAACATTGCAGTTCTGAGAAACCAGGTTGATTTCTGATTTATGGCCTGCACTAGATCACGTAGCAACAGTATTATATGGCATTTGGCATGGCTAATGTACAGTGTAATGTCAAGGCTGCTACCCCATATGCTTGTTGCATTATTGTAATTTGCAAGCCTGGTTTGTTGACTCCTGTTTAATTTTTTTTTTTTTATGACAACTCTAGGCCAAAAAGGATCATATAAGGAACTCTCAACAGCCCCTAAAAATAAAAACTGTGACAAATATTCTAACTTTGCCTAAACAAATATAGCAGAAATTGTGTGCAACAGATCTCATCAGTAACCAAATCTCATGTGAACAAGACAAATGAAAAAGGATGAAGGGCTAAAAAAAATAGTAATGAATAGCAGTAATGAGGAAAATATTAATAGCAAATCAGACAGAGAGAGCAGGAGAGTGAGAGATACGAGAGGCTGCTCTCCTTGGCGAATCACATCAAGACCCTCTGGTGTCTGCGTATAGGGCACTGTTGCTCAGCCTTGGGGCTCCAGGCCAGCGCTTGAGGTACTGGCTCCAGTAGTGCCGGCTCAGCTCTGCGCTGTGATTGACACTTGCAGTACTGTACTTGTCAGCGGATCCCAGAGTACTGAGCATCACTGCCATCTCACCAAAATAGTCCCTGGGGCTGGTGTTGCTTCTGGTGCTATATTTATCCTGAGCTGCTTTTGTGGTGGGTTGAGCTCCAAAGGCTTGTGTTTCTCCTTCTGAATGTATTATGATTTACACTTAATGAAGCTTTATTTATGGTAAGAGGCAACTGCAAAAGGTGCAAACATTTCAGAGGTCAAGGAGCCCTGTGGGGGTTAGTGAAAGTCAAAACATGACATTGTGATGGTGATAATTAAGTGCTTTCGTCCATGCCGTTTGAACTTAGTTGATTTTGTTATTAAAGTGACCTCTCAGGTCTGTTACGAATGCTCTGTCAAGGGAAGCGCTGTAGACCAATGTAAGGAAAAGCACCTGCATTCTCCAGACAGATTGCAGGTGCTTTTACACTTAGACACTGACGGGGTGTCAGCAGGTCAGCCGCTAATCAGAAGGTCGGTGGTTCGATCCCAGGCTGCCTCCTGGCTGCATGCCAAATATCCTTGGGCAAGATACTAACCCCATGTTTGCCTACTGGTGGTGGTCAGAGGGCCCAATGGGCCCAGTGTCCGGCAGCCTCGCTCAAAATGAGCAGATACAGTCAGGTGCTGCACCAGCTGAATATCACTACAGTCTGTAACATCTCAGCCAAGAACAAAAACTGAAAGAAATGTACAGCTGCAGTGCACGCAGACATGAAGCTATGAAATCCCACCCCAGATACTGAGCCTGCTGGTTTAACTTTACATGTAGTTGGGGAGGTTCAATTACTCTGAGCAAATGATCTCACCCATGTCACATCAAATACACATTCAGAACACCCAAGCTCCAAAAACAACTTTGCATGTTTCAGATTAGGAGGAGCAGGCAGACATAGTTTGTTTTTGCTTTACATACTACATACTACTACTAACTAATTTAATTTTACATACTTTAAAGACATTTGCAAAAAAAAAATTATCTGGGTAAAAATAATGTGCTTTATTCAAATGGACATTTAGTGAAATTCACTACTAGGTACTACCAAAAGAATGTATACATGTATATATTTTTTGGGGGGCTAAATATGTTTATAGACTAAATATAGCCTGTAAATATATGCCACAAAGTAAATGTGATATATACAACGATGAAGCATTAATCCATTTGCCTGTAAGAAGTTTTATTTTAGTCTGTGTAAATGCCAAAAGGGCACAGTCTGCAAAAAAGGTATAGTGCAATGAAGGGAATAAGTCTGTATGATGTGTAACTTAAAACTAAGCTGCAAAATTTAAACTATTTCACTGTGCTCCACTCATCCAAAACTCCAGTCAGGTTAAAAGAAATTCAGAGAATTATCTGCACAACAAACTGCAGGACAGCCTGGTTGGGCTAACTATTTATGCCAGTAAAGCAGCTGCTCAAGATTTCAGACACCAGTGTGCATGTATGTGCGCGTGTGTGTCTGCGAGAGTTTGTGTGCACTGTTTACCCTTCAAATGGACTGAGACAGCTCTCAAACAACTTCCTCAATGCAGCTGAGCTGCAAGTGTGATGCTGTCATTGGTGGACCCAACTGTCAGTCACAAGGTTCAAGTTTCATACAGATTTAGAAAGTGCATAAGCGGCGCTCTGAAAAGCAGGCTTTTATGGTAATGAAACTACTGAGTGAGACAACTTTGTCAAAAGGTGTAAATAATAGTGTAGGGGTGTAATAGTGTAGCCTTCCAAATGAGTAAAACACACTATCCCACCACCCCACCCTTTTTTGTGTTGAACTAATAAATTGTTTAATTATTTATGTGCAATGTTTTACAGCTTGCAGCCCAGGTCCTGGATGAGTTTGAAGATGAAGATATTGGAGTTGGTCTCATTGATGCAAAGCACGACAAGGCTGTTGCAAAGAAATTAGGTAAATACAGCTGCAGGCAGTTGGTACATGGCTTATTGTGCAAAAGTCAGACTAGCCAAACTATCACAGTTAAGTTACTGTAACAGAAGTTAGCTGAAATATAATCTGAGCTAACCTGTCCAAAAGCCGCATGGTTAAACACAAAATGTTCTTTCCCCTTAGGCCTTGACGAGTCTGACAGCATCTTCGTCTTCGTAGACGATGAAGTCATAGAATATGATGGCGAGCTTGCAGCTGACACTCTTGTGGAGTTCATCTATGATGTTCGTGAGGATATAATCTCCCAGTTAATAGCCTGCCTTATTTTAGCAATAAAATCTCTAAATACTCATTTTGCTTCCTTTGAAGATGACCCACAGAGCTTTATTCCAGTTTATTCTCCTGTCTGTCATCTCTGTTGTCTCTCCCTTTTCTCCTTTTCCACAGGTTCTCGAGGACCCTGTGGAAATAATTGACAACAGTAAGGAACTAAAAGGCTTTAAAAACATCGAAGAGGACATCAAATTGGTGGGCTACTTTAAGAGTCACAAGTCAGAACGTAAGAATCCTGTGATACTGTAATGTCATGATAGCCTGTATTGTTTTTAGATAATTCCACATCAAGCAAATTAAACAGCATCCTAACTCTAGGATAATTATCAGAGTGTTTTCATTGCAGTTGCTACTATTTGATTTAAGTGAGCACACAAAAACACCAGTAATGATGAGAACAAGAAGTCTACATTCTTAGATATTTCATACATATAGCAATCTACTGAAACAACTTGATGGATGCCTTTAAATTTCAGATTTTGACGCTTTTGCTGATGCTGCTGAAGAGTTCCATCCACACATCCTGTTCTATGCCACATTCAATCCCAAGGTGAGTAATCAAAGTAAGTTACTTGAGGCTACTATGTGATTAGTCTAGTTTCAGCTTTTGTAATAGCACAACTGATAAAGCTAAAGTCTTTTGAGCACTACGGATATGGGGATTGTTTTTGTAAGGATGATCAGACTCAAAAATTTAACTCAAACATAGAAACATTAAAATGAATTTCTTGGAAGCTGTATATTTGCTTGCGTGTTTTAATTAGCTGAAAACTTTTTTTTTTTTTAAAGTGGCAGAGGGCCCAAGATTGAACTCTGAGGCACTCCATATTTTTATGTATCCAGTTTTTATGTGCAACTATAAATACAAAAGCTTTCTAAAAGAAAAATCTGAAAAATATTTTAAACAAGAATTTTAGATTGCCCCTCCCTTTTTTTCCTCCCAATCCTCGGCTGCCTCCCTCTTCCCGCTCCAACACACCCACCCACACAAGTAGGGCATTGGGGTGCGAGTGTGTCACCAGGGTGCAGGGGAGGGTATAGAGTTTGTTTGGGGAGTGTGATTGTGTGTACAGTGTCCATGTATGTCTATCCCTACGTTGGGTGAGTGCTGAGTATTTGTATATGTGTGCATGAGGGTGGGAATGCATGTTTGTGCTTGTGTGTGCCTGTTTGTCTGTGTCTATATGTCAGGTTGGATCTTACACTCCACCTCTCTGGGAACTCCCAGGCCCTCCAAAGGCCTATCTCCCCTCACCACACTCCCTGCCGGTAACTGATGCCCTCAGGGGTCGGTGCGTTGGTGGTTCTTGGTGTCCGGGGCTGGGCGCTCAGGTATGTACCAGCTCACTCCCGGTGACTACTTGGCGGGGCCTGGTGCCTGTTGCTTGGTCAGGCCTCTTCCGGGGCAAAGGGGGCCCTCGGGCCTCCGGCCTCTGGGCCTGCGGCTCAGTACACTCTGGCACAGCTGGCTGCCGGCAGAGCCGGCGGGCACGCCACTGCAGCCCCCTCTGGCTTCTGCTCCATGGCTACTGGGTGACCCCTCATCTGGGGCTCTCCTCAGCTCTCCCCAGGAGGGTGGCACAGATGCCCCTCCGATGCCCCTCCGATGGTCCTCCTTGGGCTCTCGCACTCTGGGGCCTGGATCTCCTCCATGCCTGCTTCATGCCCTGGGGGATGGGGCTATGGCTCTCTACATCCTCTAGCAGACCCATACATGGGAAAACCTTTTGAATACAAGCACCTGATCCACACAGGTGTGCACACGGGTGTTCACTGTTCATAGACATAAACTACACCTTTATTGGCTGCTATTTCCAAGCACATTGTGCGCTGTCGGTCCTGCTTGCTACACAACAACATTCAATATTTAGTATTTACTGCTGTTTACACTTAGCTAGATTAACGTGATGGTGTTGTGTTTAGTATGTTGCTCTGTTTTTTTGCTTGTTTTCTCTTCTTTTTCTCTCAACAGGTGATCCAGGAGATTTTTTTTCTCTTCTTTCTCTTTTTAAGTGCCCTTTCTCACTGCCCCTCTTCCCTTCTGTTTTTCTTTTCCTTCCTCTTTCTTTCTCCCTTTCCTATCCCTCAGTCATGTCTGTCCCGTCTGTAACAACGGAAAATAAAATAAAATAAATAATAACAACAAAGGTCGATCAAATGGACCAATACGGCAAGGCCATGATGATCCATTTGGCAAAGTAAATCCATTGGGTATCCTTGTTGGTCTTCAGACAACAATTCTGACGGCTAAAGAACCAAATGGGAGACGCAAAAAGAAAAAAAAAATTAAGCTCTTGTGACGGTCGTATAGGGATCGAATGGCCCGTTGCAATGGGCCAGACACCCCATACTCCCGCAACACCTCCCACAGGACACCCCGAGGGACACAGTCGAATGCCTTCTCCAAGTCCACAAAACACATGTACACTGGTTGGGCAAACTCCCATGCACCCTCAAGTATCCTTGAGAGGACAAAGAGCTGGTCCAGTGTTCTGCAACCAGGACGAAAACCGCATTGTTCCTCCTGTATCCGAGGTTCGACTAACGGACGAACTCTCCTCTCCAGCACCCTGGCATAGACTTTCCCAGGGAGGCTGAGATGTGTGATCCCCCTGTAGTTGGAACACACCCTCCGGTCCCCCTTCTTAAAGATGGGGACCACCACCCCGGTCTGCCAGTCCAGGGGTACTGCCCCTGATCTCCACGCAACATTGTATAGGCGTGTCAACCAGGACAGCCCTACAACGTCCAGAGCCTTCAAGAACTCGGGGCGGACCTCATCAACACCAGGGGCTCTGCCACCAAGGAGTTGTTTAACTGCCTCAGTGACCTCGCCTCCGGAAATTGGCGGGTCATCCCCCTAATCCCCAGACTTGGCTTCCTCCTCGGAAGACGTATCAGTGGGATTAAGGAGTTCCTCGAAGTATTCCTTCCACCGCCTGACAATTTTCTCAGTCGAAGTCAGCAGCGCTCCGCCAGCACTATACACAGTGCAGGTAGAGCACCGCTTTCCCCTCCTGAGATGCCTGACGGTTTGCCAGAATCTCTTCGAGGTAGTCCGAAAGTCTTTTTCCATGGCCTCTCCGAACTCCTCCCACACCCGAGTTTTTGCTTCAGCCACTGCCCGAGCCGCATTCCACTTGGCCGGTCGATGCCTGTCAGCTGCCTCCGGAGTCCCACAGGCTAACCAAGCCCCATAGGACTCCTTCTTCAGCCTGGTGGCTCCCTTCACCTCTGGTGTCCACCATTTGGTTCGGGGATTACCACCACGGCAGGCACCAACCACCTTGCGGCCACAGCTCAATGCAGCAGCTTCAGCAATGGAGGTGCTGAACATGGTCCATTCGGACTCAATGACCCCAGTCTCCCTCGGAATGCTGTTGAAGCTCTGCCGGAGGTGTGCGTTGAAGATCTCACAGACTGGGGCCTCTGCTAGACGTTCCCAGCACACCCTCACTACACGTTTAGGTGCACCAGGTCTGTCCAGCGTCCTCCCCCGCCACCTGATCCAACTCACCACCAGGTGGTGATCAGTTGACAGCTCAGCCCCTCTTCGATTTGTCACCAATTCTGTTCATAATTTTTATGGACAGGATTTCTAGGCGCAGCCAAGTGGTGGAGGGCTTTCACTTCGGTGGCCTCAGAATCTCATCTCTGCTTTTCACGGATGATGTGGTTCTGTTGGCTTCATCGGGTGATGGCCTCCAGCTCGCACTGGAACGGTTCGCAGCCGAGTGTGAAGCAGCGGGAATGAGGATCAGCACCTCCAAATCTGAGGCCATGGTTCTCAGCCGGAAAAGGGTGGAGTGCCCACTCCGGGTCGGGGATAAGTTCCTGCGCCAAGTGGAGGAGTTTACGTATCTCGGGGTCTTGTTCGCGAGTGATGGGAGAAGGGAGCCGGAGATCGACAGACGGATTGGTGCTGCAGCTGCAGTAATGCGGACGCTGCACCGGTCCGTCGTGGTGAAGAGGGAGCTGAGTGTAAAAGCGAAGCTCTCAATTTACCAGTTGATCTACGTCCCTACCCTCACCTATGGCCACGAGATGTGGGTAGTGACCGAAAGAACAAGATCGTGGATACAAGCGGCAGAAATTAGCTTCCTCTGAAGGGTGGCTGGCCTCTCCCTTAGAGATAGGGTGAGAAGTTCAGCCATCCGGGAGGGGCTCAGAGTAGAGCCGCTGCTCCTCCACATCGAAAGGAGCAAGCTGAGGTGGTTTGGGCATCTGACAAGGATGCCTCCTGGGCACCTCCTGGGTGAGGTGTTCCGGGCATGTCCCACCAGGAGGAGGCCCCGGGGCAGACCCAGGACACGCTGGAGAGATTATGGAGAGACCCTGGATAAGCTGGAGGAGGTGGCTGGAGAGAGGGAGGTCTGGGCTTCTCTGCTTAAGCTGCTGCCCCCGCGACCCAGCCCCGGATAAATCGGATAAAGATGGATGAATGGATGGAAGAATTTTAGATGCATCTTAAATTGCATCGTTTTGAAGATTAAAGTTATGGTTACATAATTATTTGTCCATCATGTGATCATCACGCAAGAAATAAAAACACTGTGTGATTACCAGTATTTGTGAAGCCATTGAATCAGGGGGCGAGCCTTTCCAAGGTATCCTTAATCAATTCATTCAAGTTAGTGAGGCCTAAGTGATCTTTCATATATCTAAATATCAGACAGATCTTCCACTAAGATGTTAAGTATATGTTAAGTAAAGCATTTTACACTGTTGTTTCTCTTCCACCCATTGTACACTCACAGATCAGTGGTGGTGAAAAGCGCAGAGTAAGGTACTAGCTGAACTGCTAAATGGAGTGACTTAGGCTTGCAGTGTTTTGCTCAAGTACATTTTAACATATGGATTGAAACATCAACCCTGCAATTAGTCACAAATCTTGGCTAACTTACTAAACACAAATATACAAAAAAAAAACAAAAACAAAGTTAATAACACTTTTCTTTTTTGTTAAGCAAAAACAAATAATAAATAATAAACCATCAATATATCCTTTATGGTCAGATGAGGCTTTGAGTTCTTTGGCCCTGTCTTACAGGTCGCCAAGGCTCTGGACCTGAAGCTCAATGAGGTGGACTTCTATGAACCATTTATGGATGAACCAATTGTTGTCCCAGGAAAACCTTACTCTGAGAAGGAACTGGTGAAATTCATTGAAGCTCACGACAGGTAAGTCCTATTTTTGCCACATTAGAAGGATCTCGAGAGGTACAAGCTTCATGATCTGAGTTCCAAGTAAAGGGCATTAAGATTTGAGTAATCTTTGCTTGTTAGACCAACCCTGAGGAAGCTGCAGCCCCACAACATGTACGAGATCTGGGTGAGAAATTATAAACTTGAATTATATTTCCTAGACATAACTTTAATAAGATTGCAACCTACTGTTTTACAGTTTCCCTGAAATTCCGGCCTTTTTTCCCACAGGAAGATGATGTTGGTGGTGAACATATTATTGCCTTTGCAGAGGAGTCTGACCCAGGTAAAGGAATCTTAAATGAAGTATAAAAACATATATGAGCATCTGTAATGACAGTTGTTTCTGATCATCCTGTAATGCTGTTTAGTTTTTGTTATTTAGATAGCTGTTTAGCTTAGACTGCGATGTACTTTTCCACTACTCAGACGGTTTCGAGTTCCTGGAGATTCTAAAGGACGTTGCCGAGGATAACACTGACAACCCCAACCTCAGCATTGTCTGGATCGACCCTGATGACTTCCCTCTGGTAACAATATGAAGCAGTGTAATATGCTCTTTAGAAACAAGAGGCTGTGAGGCACTCTGCACAGTTTTACTAACAGCAGTTGGGTTGATAACAGCAACTAATATTTTGCTTACTTTCCCCTGCAGCTCCTGCCACACTGGGAAAAGACTTTTGGAATTGACCTGTCACACCCACAGATTGGTGTTGTTGAAGCTGATGATGTAAGTAATATTTTGAGTATGACCTTATTACCAAATTCAAAACATTTCTTTGTATTGTTCCTCTGATGTACTGTTATAGGGGAGACCGGGGATAGTTGTAACGTGGGTCAGTTGTAACACTTCCAATATCTCCAATCAGGGCTAAGTTTCAAATGATGTGACTCATCCTGTGCATGCCCAATTCATTTCTGCTATCACATGTGAAAAATCAGCACATTTTGTCAAACACAGACAATTTAACACGAAAAAAAGTAATTTGTATACCAAAAAGTAAGTTTTTCTACTTTATTTCAATTTCTAATAGCATTATCTGCTTTGCAGTTAAACTCATCAAACTTAAATTATGTTATTTGTATGTCTACGGGGATATATTCTGTGTAGGTCTTTAGTGCTAATGTTTTAGCCGTTGGCTGTAATGTTAGCTAGTTCATGGCTATAGGAGTCTGGGTCAGTTGTAACAGCAACAGTCTGGGTTAGTTGTAACAATAATGCAGATGTTACAACTTACCACACTATTACTTTAACTTATATTAAACAAGTTGGGGCAACGACATCAGCAGAGAGAGGTTCACTGGTCGCTTTTGTATATGCGGTTAATGCCATTGGCAACACAATTCCTCCACTGTTTGTGTTCCCACACATTCGTTATGCAGACCACTGTGTCAGAGATGGACCAGTAGGAAGTATTGGTAGTGGAAATAAATCAGGATGGGTGCAAGAAACAGATTTCCTCATCTTTCTAAAGCACTTTGCAAACCACACCAAGGACAGCCATGATAAAAAGTAATGGAATTGCGATGCTGGTGAACAACTACATTTTTTCAGCTTCATTGTTATGTTCATTGGTGCAAGAGTTGTAGGTTATAATGCCCACTGAGCCAATGAGGCCAAACTCAAGGAAGACCAACCAAAATTAATGAAATATTCAGTTGCAGAAAATTCCATAATTTGTCTTTTTTGGGGGGTTGGAATATGTTCAAAAGCTAGATTTCTGCATTCTGTCACACACACACACAGCTACATAAATGGCTCTAAGTGCATTCATGTGTTGAATAAACAAAAATTACATGTTAATGTTTTGTTAGTACCCTTATTTCATTGTGTTACATTTCACCCCAGGATATGTTACAACTAACCCAGACTATGGGGTTAATTGTAACATTTCACTCTTTGTGTTTGAGACCATACCATGCAATGGGTAATTGTGCTGCAGAGAAAATAGCTGCACTATTTAATAGCCGAGACATGTAAATACTTTGCATTACATTTTGAATCCACTACCTTAAAAGAGCTCTAATTTACAGACAGAAATGTCAAAAATGTTACAACTATCCCCGGTCTCCCCTACATTCTTTTTATAGTTCAATTCAATTCAGATCGAATTCAGATTTCTTTATACAGCACCAAATCACAATAACTGTCGCCTATTATTAAAGGTTACGCCCCTAGTCTAGGCGTGTAGAGACGCACATAAGATTGGAGGAGAGAGAGACAAATAGCCGCCCTGGTTCCCAAGCCAAACATTCAAAACCAGTTGTGAGTAAAAAAGGTGATTTTATTGAAGGTAATGAAGCATAGCTCCAGGGTGAACTTAGGCCAAAATAATAAACAAAACCAACTAAGTCCCACCAGAGAAAACTAACTAAACCCTAAGAAAGAAACAGAACAAACAAATGACAATACTAACCCTCGCTCCCTAACCCGGGAAACAGGAGAAAACTGTTCCAAAGAAAAAGGCGGCTCACCCCTTCCGCTTCAGCCTAAGGGTGCCTAAGCACTAATACAGCAGGAGCGGCTCTCACAGATCACGCTCACACAAATACACAGCAAAAGTATAGGCTGGAAACCAGGGTCAGGACCGCATTGGCTGTCAAACTACTCGCTCGCTCGCTCCACTCTCTCTCTCCGGCGGGAGCTGTCAGAGCGGCTTTTTGAACGCGACCACGTGTTCCACGGTCCAATCAGCTGCTCCCTACTCTTCATTAGGGGAGGGACCTGCAAAGAGTCTTAAGCACAGTAAAGAGACACAGAACAAAACAGTGTTCTTATGGGCACAGCCGTAACAGCTTTATATTGTAAGTTAACGACCCTAAAGTAATATAGAGAAAACCCCATCAAACCACCCCCTATGAGCAAGCACTTGGCAACAGTGGGAAGAAAAAACTCCCTTTTAACAGGAAGAAACTTCCAACACTACCAGGCTAGGGGAAGTGCAGCCATCTGCCATGACCAATGAGGAGAGATTAGTTATTAATTTGTAATAATTTGTTCATTTTCAATGTAATATTTTTATTCTTAGACTCTAGATCATCCTTATGTCAGATACACTTTAACTATGAACTTTCTCAGTTAATGGTGTATCTGATACAAGCTATTTTAGTTTCATTTTTGGAAAAGTTAGTATTTATTAAACCTTTTGACATTAAAAAAATGTATCAACTTATTGCTTTATAATGTTTATTAATGTTTTGTGGGAGAAAATTACAATGATGATGAAGAAGTCTCAAAAATTTTCAAAAACTCACGTATCAAATAAGCTGCACTTGGCATTAAGGCCACCAACCTAAGCTTGCTTTGTTTGGCTCTCACAAAGAGAAAGACCTGAGAGCCGGTGGGAGGGGTTGTGGTCAGAGCCAGTGGTATCTGTCTCAGATAACCAAATAAGCAAATCCTCTCTTTGACATCACACAGAGCCAAGACTAGAAAGAAATGTTTGAAACTGAGGGAGTATGAAGCTGGGATTTTGGCTTACATGGATTACAACAGTCATTTTTATTGTTAGTGTCCACTGTGGCACACCAATGCTGTACCTGACCACATAGTTCACTCAGTACACTTTTTATTTGGTTCGTGGTTCTTTCTGCACACGGCCACAGCTTTTCAGTTGTGTCCCACACACACACAACAACCCCACCCTCAGGTCCCGGCACGTGTCATGCAGGGGAGGCATGATGAACTGATGGAGCTCTGGTGTGTCAGCCTCCCCTGCAGCCGCACCACAAACCACGCCCAGCCACATCCACTAATGTAACAGCTTACACTTGACAGAAAAAAGGGAGGCATATGGCCATGGTTCATTCAAGTTTAGGCTCATCGTGTCTAGGTACCCTGAACAACAGCGTTCCATTGGACCATAAAACCAGTGGTTCGCAGACTTTCACCTTTTCAGAGAATCCACAACAGAGCAGTTATTGTTGGTTTTTTGCTCCCAGGCTGACAGCGTGTGGCTGGACATGGATGACGGTGAGGACCTGCCCTCTGCAGATGAGCTGGAGGACTGGCTCGAGGATGTTCTGTCAGGTGAAATCGATCCTGATGACGATGATGACGATGACGATGATGACGACGATGATGACGACGATGACGATGACGACGACGATGACGACGATGATGATGACGACGACGATGATGACGACGACGACGATGATGACGACGACGATGATGACGACGATGATGACGACGATGATGATGATGACGACGACGACGATGATGACGACGACGATGATGATGACGACGACGATGATGATGACGACGATGATGACGACGACGACGACGATGATGACGATGACGATGACGATGACGACGATGATGATGATGACGACGACGATGATGATTATTAAACAATTAAGTCATAAATTACTTTTCAAGTCTGACCAATGCAGTTTCAAGACTCAGCGTCACTAACTCTGTCATATCATCCTTTCTTGAAACCAGTTATCATGTTGATATCTCATCTTCTCATCACCCTCCCTCTGCATCACATCAGAACATTATTCCAGTAATCATTTGACCCTCTCACCTCCATATCCTCTAATCCTCCATGTAACAAAGTACTAAGATGCCACAGTGCCTTTATCCCCACATGTAAAAATTTAAAAAAATTATTTGAAACCTTGCAATCTACTTCTATTGATTTTTATACTATTAAAGTGTTTATTTTCCTAATACTGGAAGGGTTGCATTGTTTTATGCATTATGTCTGAATCCATCTGTGGAGTCTGTTGCCGTCTGAATGTGTATTATTTATGTTCACTTCGTTTCTTGTTTTCCCCACAACCGAAACGACTGAGGTCAGATCCTAGGGTGCTAACAAGCTTTTGTTACAGGTCTTGAATATCACCAGCCTACTCTGTAAAATCAATGTAATGCTGTACACTGAATGTGCTGTACATCATATGGATGTTTTCTACGATGATGAATTATGACAACAGCCATATTCTATTTTTGTAACAAGAGGAATTTAACGTACTGTGAAGTCTTAAATAAATGACAGCTTGGACGGAAACCTCACTACTGTATAGTTTTTAAAGATGTGTATGCGTGTGTGCATGTGTGAAATATACACGATAGCAAGTCATGAATTCTCATCCTCATCATGAAAACAATCTGAGGAGTTCTTCATCTCATCAAGTGTGCTTAGACTAAATAGGTACAAAGAAATCACTCTCAGCACTTAAAGCTACAGTGTTAAAATATTACTAAAGAAGATACAGTTTTGATAGTTGCCACTTCATTAGGTACACTTCAATGTTGACATGATAGCATCATGCAGTTGCTGGTGTTACGGATTCCAATATTGGGGATGGATACAAGAGGAAAACCAAAATAACAACACTGGTCCGGCCAGGTCAAGTCAAACGATGATTTAATGAACACACGCGTGGGAGATGGACACCATACAGCATCAGATCTCAAAATGGTGGAGCCTTGGTCAAACTCTTATAGCCTCTAGTGGCCCCCACCTAATCATAAAAGCCTAAACATTCACATTCTTTCTCACACAGCGCCCAAGCTACGACCTTGGCTCCCTGTTTATCTGCTCCTGCTGAGATGGGGCAGAATGCTCTGTTCTCTTCTAACCATACAAATAAGGCGATGACTTTCTGCAAACAGTATTTCTTATAACTCAGCAGTATAATGCATCATAAAACAATATCATTCATTCACAATAAATCAGCAGTCTAATGTAATGCAGATCAGTTTAACAAATGTAATAGTTATCACCTTCTTCTAATTCAGGAGAATAATGCAAACTAAAACTACATAATAATTCACAATCTTTAATTAGGGGTCTAACATGGCATAAAATAATATTATAATCCAACACTGGAGATTTGTTGACTGCACATCCATGATCCAAATCTACCACTCCTCTACATTGCAGAGGTGCTCTACTGGACTGAAATCTAGTGACTGTGGCCATTTGAGTACAATGAACTCACTGTCATGTTCAAAGAACCAGTTTGAAATGACCTGAGCTTTGTGACATGGCACATTATTCTCGAAGCAACCTTCAGATGAGTACACTGTGGTCATAATATGGTTACCACCAATACTCAGGTAGGTTGTCATGTTTAAATGATTCTCAGCTGGTACCAAGGGGCAGAAAATTTGCCATGATGATACTAGACCTTCCTCTAGTCAGCCACCTCCTCCAGCTTGTCCAGCCGAGAGATATAATCTCACCAGCGTACCCTGGGTCTGCCCAGGACACACTGGTGGTGGGACATGCCCAGAACACCTCACCCAGGAGGCGCCCAGGAGGCATCCTTGTCAGATGCCCGAACCACCTCAATTGGCTCCTTTTGATGTGGAGGAGCAGCGGCTCTACTCTGAGCCCTTCCTCAATGGCTGAACCTCTCACCCTATCTCTAAGGGAGAGGCCAGCCACCCTTCGGAGGAAGTTCATTTCTGCCTTCGAACAGCCTGTAGCAATGGGCAAGACACCCCATACTACCGAAGCACCTCCCACAGGAGACTCCGAGGGACACGGTCTAATATCTTCTTCAAGTCCACAAAACACATGTAGACTGGTCGGGCAATCTCCCATGCACCCTCAAGTATCCTTGAGAGGACAAAGAGCTGGTCTGTTGTTCCACAACCAGGATGAAAACCGCATTGTTCCTCCTGTATCCGAGGTTTGACTAACGGATGGACTCTTCTTTCCAGCACCCTGGCTGAGACTTTCCCAGGGAGGCTGAGGATTGTGATCCCTGTATGGTTGGAACACACACTCCAGTCCCCTTCTTAAAGCTGGTAACCACCACCCGGTCTACCAATCCAGAGGTACCGCCCCTGATCTCGTGTTCAGATCCGAGAGGTCATTCCTTCCAATCACACCCCTCCAGCTCTCACTGTCATTGCCCACATGAGCATTGAAGTCTCCCAGTAGGACAACAGAGTCCCCAGGCGGAGCACCCTCAAGCAACCTGACCGGGGACTCCAAGAAGGCTGGGTACTCTGAACGGTCACTCGGAGCATAAGCGCAGATGACAGTCAGGACCCATTCCCCGACCCAAAAGGCACAGGGAACAAATCCTAATCCTAGGGAACAAACCCCAGTGTACAGTCAGTGAGCCGAGGGGATACTAGGATACCCAGCCCCTCCAGACTGAGATAGAGTCCCTCCCCTCTGCAGGAGACTGGTTCCAGAGCCCAAGCAGTGTATTGAGGTGACCCCAACTATATCTAGTGGGTACCTCTCGACCTTACGCACTAACTTGGGCTCCTTCCCCACCAGAGAAGTGACATTCCATGTCCCAATTGCTAGTCTTGGTACCTGGGGATCGCTCTGCCAGGGCCTCCGCTTCTGGCCACCGCCCACCAGACAATGCACCCGACCCCTACGCCGCCTTCTGCGGGTGTTGGGCGCCTGCAGGAGGATGGACCCACAGCCCGAAAAAGGGAGATGCATACCCTCAGTCACCCTCCCCAGTCCCAGCTCCAGGGCGGGGCCCCCGTAAACCCTATCCCAGGTGGCATGAACTGTTCCCTTGATGTTCTACTCATGGGGGTCTTCTGAATCACTCCTTGTCTGGTCCCTCACCCAGGACCAGGACACAGCCCCTGGGATCCCTGGGACACACAAAACTCCTCCACCACGATAAGGTAGTGATTTACAGAGGTGGGATAGAAAAATATTTTGGGGGAATTCAAAGGGTTTAGGGCAGGGGTCCCCAATCCCAGTCCATGAGGGCCGGTGTCCCTAAAGGTTTTAGATGTGTCCTTGATCCATCACAGCTGATTTAAATGGATAAATTACCTTCTCAACATGTCTTGAAGTTCTCCAGAGGCCTGGTAATGAACTAATCATGTGATTCAGGTGTGTTGACCCAGGGTGAGATCTAAAACCTGCAGGGACCTGGCCCTCGTGGACTGGGATCGGGGACCCCTGGTTTAGGGGATTAAATTCTCTTTGAGGATTTTCAGCTTGATTCCCTGTGGGAGTATTAGAGGTCAAGCTACTAAAAAGATATCTCCAGTGATGAAGAGGTAGACTTGATAAGTTAAAATATATTGATGGACTCTATTTTGCCCCCTTCTGTTTTGTATTTCCTGTGTGCTTCTGTGCAGAGTCAGTGTGAACTTGAAAAAGCTTTCTTTCAAGAATGAAAACATAGCGTTACTCTGGGATGGTGGCTGTACTAAAAGATAAAACCAGAGTGAATTATGTTTATGATGAGCACTAATTACACTGTGGCAACGAACCAGAAACATTGCCATAATATTTTCATACTCCAGCCTACCTGTTTGTGCAAGGGCACGAGGTCTTTAAGAGCATACACCCTGTGTATCCTGTTTTGACTGGCGGGAGGGATAACGGTGGGACAGAAAAATTACATTTTTGTTTATATGAGAGTCCTGGGTGTGTCTAAAATCTGTAATAAAACTCTGATTTCAGTTTATTTCTGAAATTCCTCTTACAGGAACACCATGGAGAGCCACTTTAAAACTATAAGCGCTAAGCCACAATGTTATAACCACCTACCAATCAATGTTAAGGTCCCTAAAGTGCAGTGAATCCTTTGGACCAGGCTTATTTTGTCACGTCCCACAGAAGCAGAATCAGGTCAGAACATGAGGAGTTTTGAAGCATGGGCGAACACTTCATGTTCTTTTTCAGGTTCCTCGAGCCATTCCTAAACAGTTATTGTCTTGTGTTAGCAGTATCCTGTTGCCAGAAGCCACATTGACACAATGAATGTTGACCTTTTAGTGGCTTTAATCTTGTGGCTGATCAATGTATATATTAGAGCTGATCAGAAGCTGATTATGGATAGTCACTTTATTAAACACCATCAAAAAGAAGAAGCAAGAAGGTTGGACATAATCCAGGAGGAAGTTTTGAGATGTGATGTACTGACAAAGCTGTTCCAGAATTCTTTATTTCTAAGTTTTATTTAACTAAGTAAAATTTTGGTTATCAAAACTGTCCATTATCTGTCAGTCACCTCTCTTTTGTCTGAGCTTAACTCATGGAAACAGTATATGCAAATCATATTAACAAGTAAGGCAATGTTGAGATTCAAAATAAAAATGAAACTGCACATGGACACAAAAAACAGAAAAGGGTGGGATAATTAGGGAAAATGAGGAACATTTAATATAGAATTAAAACAAATGAGAGGAATACAGATATAGGAATACAGAATAGATATACCAGGGGAAGATTGCAGTATTTTCACATTACATCCGCAAAAAAGGCAGATGCTCAGATATTTTTAGGGGAAATTGCATATTACAGTTTTCAGCAATTGTTTACACACTTTCCTGAAAGAATGCCTCGTATTGTCAGAGCTCTACACACAAATAAAAAACACACACACACAAAACGGGCAAAACCCTTCAATTCTCCTGTAAATGAAACGCTACATTCAAAACGATATAATTTCTTGTCAAAATGGCATTTTGTTTTCAAATGACACACACAAACATCACATGAATAGACATTTATTAGAACCAATTGAACACTGATGTGCTTAATGTAAAACACTATGACCATTCTTCTACCAGTCATCATAATGACTTGCTGTACACCTTTTTTTGTTCAGAGTATGATTACTGTACAGTACTGTAATTCATACAGTGTTGAGAGTATGCATCAATTGTGGGATTGTGTGGGACTTACTTGCATACAGTTGCATTGCAATTCTTTGACTCTTTCTGAATTGCGTTCAAATGGCACCCTGGTTCATCCTCAGATTATTTCTGTGCAAGAGATTGTCCAGTGTTGATAAGCTGACCCTATCAATATTTTGAAATATGTCGTTGTCTTCTATTATTTTTCTTTATATTTGTTATGAGGGTTTTTTTCTAGAAACCATGTTTATCATTTCAGTCTCCTGTTCAGGAGACCACCTCATGTTGGTAAGCTTTCAGCTCTGCAATAAAAACAGTATACTGTAAAATACTGCGACGTGACGTCAACTCCAAAGCCCTATTACTGTACTTGTACTTCAAACACAATGGCTACGACATGTAACTGATGCACTAATCCCCTGAACCAATTCTGCTACACTGCAAGCACGATTCCTACTTTTTTAAAACACACTTAAAAAAACAGAAAATACTGTAAAGTATGTGGAAAATGTACTCCTACTTTGTATTCCTACATAGTAGTGAGTAAACAATTGGGATTAACTAACATAGATTATAGAAGTAGGGCTTCGACAGTAACCACGCTAATCCACAAGGTGGCGGTAATGCACCTTAAAGGTCTTTGCCGGCTGCCAATTAGCAAACTGAAAGAAGAGGAAGGCCATTCCTTTGGCCACTCCTCCCCCACTAGTAGACACGCCTCTTCCCTCTGTAAACCATGTGGCTATACGGTTGGTAAATAAATACTTCTTCTAAATTTTAACTTCCTTTACGGTGTGAACTTCTGCACTGCAGGAACAGGCAGCATGTCGACGGTGGCCGTGAGCCTCCAGGCGCAGGTGGAGTCGGTGCTAGGCTCGCTGGTTAAAGCGGCCTCGGTGGAGTTGATCAAACTGTTCGAGAGCAGATACCGAGCAACCGAGGTGGACCTGGGCCGCGGTGAGGACGAGAAGGGAAGTGAAACCTCGGATGTTTTATCGAGCGGGGACACAAAACGGAGCATCGGAGTGCAAGTGGGCGACAGCTCGGAGGAGCCGTCGTTGCTTCATGGTTCGTGTTTCTGAGGCTTTAAACGCCGTTACTTCCTGTTTGTGTTCACAGCTCTGCTGCAGCTCCTGGTGCACGAGTGGGGCTTTAAGCGCCAGTAAAAAATAAATAAATAAATAAAAAACATGTTTGAAAGTTATTCCAACAGAGTTCTGTGACGTCGATAAAGAAATAGTTTGATGCATGTTTGCATATCACAAAGCAATCTTGCACGAAGCTGAAGTGTAGTTGCCAGCGTTAACCCTCCCCCTCCTCTACTCTGTAGGGCTCACTTTTGTCTCGGATAGCGATTATGTGAGAGAGTGCAAGGAGGTGGTGATGGAGGGTTGCCTCATTCCGCCAGAAATCCCCTTGGCTGAAGATAATGGGCCTGCTGACCCCGAGTGGTCATCCCTGAAGGATCCGGTCAGTAAGAATTTACAGGGGCTGTAAATCACCTGTGGAATGAAGAACAGGCATTTTATGAAGCCTGGTCTGCTTTTCTCTGTTGCCCGTTTTTTTTTTATTACTGCGATGCTTCAGGTGCGGTATGCATTGCACTTGTCATGATGCATGCATGCAAATGTGTCTTGTTCCTTCTTTGGTCAGGTTGTGGATACGGTGGAGTTGAGCGTCCGTGGAGCAGAGTCTCCATTGGACTGTGGTGCTCAGACAGAAGTTGATTTGCATGGTAAGAACTTTGTGTTATACTGACACAGTGGAAGCATGAACACATTATGCATGCTAGATACACACCATGCATACTACATAAAAAAAGACAGATTAAATAGAATGCTCCAGGACCAACAAGGTGTCAGCATACAAATGATCTGGCTGCATAACTCATTTGTTTTGTTTTTTGTTGTTTTCTTTTATCTTGAAAAGGGGCAAGGGACATGGGGCTAGCTTCTGAATGTGCGAGGACCCGCAAATGCTGTAAAATAATTCATAAATAATTGATGCAGTATTCTGATCTACCCCATGCACAGCTCTGTTTGGAAATGATCCATTCATCATAAGCAATAGGATTAAGTTATTAAAGTTATTTTTTGTAACTTTCATATTCCCTCCACACATCATAGCAACTCGCCCATGCATGAGTTGCTTTGATGCTACTTTCCAATAGACAGTGCCTGCAGGTACATATACACACATACCAGATAAATACTATGACAAGTACCTGGATTTCTGTCTGATGTTAAGTGTCATCAGTAAAGCTGTGGCTTTTTGCTCCCTCAGACCAGTAAACCGCAACATTGAGAAACCTGTGTGTTCCTCTATGATGCAGGATGTGTATCGCACCCAAGTTGTAATGCGGCATTATTCTTGCAAATATCGATTTTTAGCACCACGCGATAGTTTAATAATGTGGTGGAGCAAGTAGGCTTAGGCTGAATGCTTTTTTTATACGCAGAGTAGCAATACAAACGTTTGACTGAATTTTATTTATACAGCGCCAAATAACAACAACAGTTGCCTCAAGGTGCTTTATATTGTAAGGTAGACCCTACAATAATACAACAGTGTATCATGAGAGTGTGCTGTGCTAACACTTGGAAACACTTTGTTGTGTTGCTGCCGTGTCGTGCTAACAGCAGCGATACTTGACCATTTCACTTCACAGCTACATGAATTAGCAAGAACACTAGCTCCGCTCGTCACTCACTGCACTCTGTCGCCTGTCTTTAATAATTACCGTGGTTAAAGTTTGTTAAATTTCAGAACGTTGTGCTTCCATCATTGCATTCCCATGAAGCACATCGTGCACTCACTGATGTAGTCCAAGAATTTGGACGGGGTAGAGCTTAGATCACAAACTGCAAAGTTTGAGTGCCAGTGTCACGCTGTTGCATTTTGTGAGCATTTTTACATTTTATGGTTTCAAATAATGTCAAATTCTTCAGTTGTGGGGATTATTTAACATACATACAAACATACAAAAACAAGGTGAGGACACGTGTAATGACAGTGTTTTAAATACCGTATCTGCCCCTGTTATTTGATGGCTCCTCTTCTATTATTTTGCATGCATAGCATCCACTGAGAGATGCAGAGCCATTTTTGTAAGAGTGTAAAGGGGTTTGGGAAGCTTCATGAAAGGATGGTGAAAATGTTCAGTGTCATTAAAGATGCATGTGATCTGTTTCAGTCTCCACAGAGACACGGACAGAGACGTCAGCTGATCAGAAGCCTCTTGTAATTCAGCCTGACACGAACAACTCTGCTTCTGGGGAGAAGGTGAAGTTTGTTTGCCCGCTGATCCTTAAGCTGGAGTCTCCAACACCCAAAGTTGATCAATCGGAGAAGCCTGCTCAAGCCGAGCCTCAGCAGGCCAGGGTCAGCACAGCTAAAGGCACTGCCTACAGTCCATCCCCATCTGATGGCGCTGCGACTCCTGCACACACTGGAGTGTGGGAGTGGGTCCACGCTCAGAAGGAAGCAAAGAACCATCTCCAGATGAAACTGAAGCTCACATCTCCAGATCCAAAGCTGCTGCGTCCCTGCGCAGTGCAGCTGGTAAATGTTCTCACGTTGCCTGAATCAGAGAGTCAGGGCGACGCTGCCAAAGCTCACGGCGTTGACCTCAAAAACGGTTGGCCTGTGCCAAAAGATCTCCGCCGTCATCAAGGTCTTCACACTGGCCATCGCCTGTGCTGCTTCACCAGATGCGCAAATGACATTTGGCGCCTCCAAACGGTCATCAGTCGCTCCCGAGATGGATACTCTTGCAGTATCTGCGGGAAAACATTCAGCCGGAGGAAGATCCTCCGGCGGCACAAGCGCTTCCACACCGGAGAAAAGCCGTACCCGTGTTCTGTGTGCTCTAAAACGTTTGCCCTGCGTAAGAGTCTCCGACGCCACTCGAGGTTCCACACGGGGGAGAGGCCGCACACCTGCACGCAGTGCGGTAAAAGCTTTCGGCTGCGAGACAACCTAAAAGCGCACTTGAGGTTTCACTCCGGAGAGAAGCCTTTCAGCTGTGCCACGTGCGGCAAGACGTTCAGGATCATGAGGAATCTAGAGAAGCACAAAGCGAACCACTGTGAGCTCTTCGTTCCTTCATTCAGAACGATCGCCGGCTTAAAGCTGTAGGAACAGCTGTGAGCAGCCGCACGGATGTCTACCTCACACTGAAGACACTATAAACAGAAGCTGTCCCGAGAAACTTAAAGAAGAGACGTGAAAGTCATAAGATTGCTTGTGTTGATTGTTTATTTGGAGTTGTCCTAAAATAACTGGGGTTGTAATTGGATCTTAGGAGCTTGAGAAAAGAAGGCAGCTGGACTTCTTTAGGTTTGGAAAGACGTTTCTCATCCAAGAAGATGTCCCGGGTATTGAAACCATAGTGGGGGTTGTTGCTGACGTGGGACATTAAGGGTGAAACCACCTCCCAGGGCCAATAACCCCACTAAGGTTTACCTGAGGCTCTCCACCTTCTTGTTTTTGAAACCAAAGCATCTTTCCAAACTTAAAGAAGTCCAGCTGCCTTCTTTTTTTCTTCTGTCTTACCTCCTATGACGACCAATGACCTGAATGACTGGCTTTTTTTTTTTTTTGGGGGGGGGGGGGGGGGGGTTGTACTACTAATTCTTTGTTGTTGTTGTTTTTTTTCTGCTGTAATTTGTGTGTTTAGTTCATGCCATAGTTTTACTTTTTGTGATTGTGGGTTATTAATGGGGCTGCAAGACTGCGAGAGTACTACTACACATTACTACGCGTTTTGGCATTAAACCTCCTGAGAAACGCACGATCAAATTGCAGGGAAACCCACCCGCCACTGCGCAGTTAACCAGCTTACAAATGCTCTGGTGCTCCTTGGAGATGTTATAAATGTCTTGAAACACAGCATTAATGGGTAGACCTGAGATATCTGGTGGTTGTCTGTATTGGAAAGCCTACGGTTCTCCACCTCTCAACATTTCACGTTAAATGATGTGCTTTTATACACTCTTACCTTTTATAGATTTGTTTTTCAAGTCTTTGTTTTTGTTTTAATTAACACTTATCTCACTTATTACTGACTCTTTGACTTTGTAGCACGTTACGATTATTCGCCGTCTGTAGATGTCTTGCTCTCCATGACCTGTATGTTTCATGGTGACTTTATAAGTTAAAATGTAACAAATGTGCTCTCGTCTTCATTTAAGAGACGAGGTTTTTTTTATAACTACATGTTAAAACACTTGTTTTCAGTGTTTTTAATAACTTTTTCTGATGAACATTTGTCTCTTGGATCAATAAAAAAAATTAAAAAGAAGTTTATTTTGTGTGTGAAGATCAAAGCATTCAAACCAATGTAAATACAAAATGCTGATTTTAATGCTGATTTCATTTATTATTGGGAAAGACAGCTATTTAAACCCACTTTATGAAAAACTAATTGCCCCATAAACCTAATAACTAGTTGTTCCACTCTTGGCAGCAAGAACTGCAATCAAGCCTTTGTGACAGCAGGCAATGAGGTTTTTAGATGACAGTGGAGGAACTCTTGTTTGTATAATTAATTTAATTCAGCCACATTGGAGGAGTTTTGAGTATGAACAGACTGTTTAAGGTCAAAACATCGCAAACTGATGCTTTTTAATATTTGGGTCATTCAGAGGTGGACTTGCTGATGTGTTTTCCTGGTAGAGAGCAGAATTCATTGTTCCATTAATTACAGCAAAGCAGCCCCAGACCGTCACACTACCACCACCATGTTTGGTATGATGTTATCTTTATGATGTCCTGTGCTTGTTTTATGCTGGATGTAAAGGGACTTAAACCTTCCAAAACCTCTTGTCAGTCCACAGAATATTTTGCTGTTGACAGATGTAAGACGATCCTTTGTGTTCTTTTTAGTCAGCAGCGGTTTTCTCCTTGGAGCTCTCCAATGGATGCCATTTTTGCCGAGTCTGTTTCTTATTGCATCGTGAACACTGACCTGCACTGACACTGTAATTCTCTCATCACCCACAATCAGTCATGACACATGGTCGCCTCTCCCTGAGCTTGGATCTGCTGGAGGTTTCTTCCTGTTAAATTTGAGTTTTTCTTTCCCACTGTTGCCAAGTGTTTGCTCATAGGGTTTTTTTTTTTTATTGTTGAGGTCTCTATTATCTGAGGGTCTTTACCTTACAATATAAAGTGCCTTAAGGTGACCTGTGATTTGGCAGTACATAAATAGAATAGAATGGAGCTCAATGAAAGTGAGGTTTGCAGTTCTTTTTGTGTTTTTTGTGACCACCTGGAAAAGTCATTGATGTGTTTGTGGAGTAATTTTGGAAGGCCACCACTGTTCCAAGTTTTCTCCATTTGTGGATAATGTCTCTTGCCCTGATTCACTGGAGTCCCAAAGCATTAGAAGCAGCTTTGCAACCCTTTCCAGATTTATTGTCACTGAGTTTGCTTCTCAGGAAAAAAAAATAAAATAAAAAAAAATTAGGAAGTGTGAAATTTCTTTTTCCACCGCATCTTATCTCAGTTATAAGGCACTTTTAGGTCACAGGGTTATTACTGGGAGAGGTTATCTGCGTGTTTAACCGGCATGTTCTCTACAGAGTTTTCCTGACAGCGGAGGAGAAGCGCTGACATGAACCGGACGAGTAGATCAAAGTGGAGGAAGGACATGTCTTTCAAAGAAAGCACCAGGACCCTGTCCTTCAGTGTGCACGGTTTAATCTTAATATATACTCCCTTTTATTAATCAGTTAGAGGTAACGTGAAATTACCTATGACCACTATTTCAGTTCATTCAGCGGGTTTCGTTAGTAAAATGTACCATTTTCTTTATTTTCTTGTTCGTGCTTTTTTTTCTTCCCACTAAGTGTAACTGAGCTCATGTCGGTAATTAACTGAGTCGGCACAACTGACTGACGCTTTTAGTTTGACTGGGTTAATTATCTGAAAAGTGTAAAAACACGATGGTAAGTTAGGGATAAGTAGGCACACCTGGAAATCTTTGACTGACAGTTTAAAATCTAGCAACGACATTAACAGAGTGTGACTCGGTATTTTGGTATTCTGGACTGGAGCCACAACACTGATGCTCTTTACAAGAAGGGTCAGAGCAGACTCTACCTGTTGAGGCGACTGAGGTCATTTGGAGTACAGGGGGCGCTTTTAAAGACCTTCTATGACTCTGTGGTGGCATCTGTCATTTTTTACAGTGCTGTATGTTGGAGCAGCGGTTTATCGGCAGCTGAGAGGAAGAGGTTGGATAAACTTATCAGGAAGGCCAGCTCTGTTCTGGGATGCACCCTGGACCCAGTGCAGGTGGTGGGAGACAGAAGGACTCTGGCCAAAATGACATCTCTGATGGACAGAGTCTCCCACCCCATGCATGTAAATGTTGCTGAACTGCAGAGCTCCTTCAGTGACAGACTGCTGCATCCTCGATGCATGAAGGAGCGTTTCCGCAGGTCCTTCCTCCCTGCAGCTGTCAGACTGTACAATCAGAACTGCTCCCAACAAACAAAGATGTTTACATCTGCGCTGTAACTGCAATAAGCTAATTAACCGATTCGCACTACAACCTGGTTTGCTTCTTATCTGTAGTTATTTTTATTTAATTTAATAACTGTACAGTACTCTCTGTATATAGTAACCACTGTCCTTAATGTAAATATGTAAGAAAAATTGTGGATGTTTCTGTTCCGTGTCCTGTGTACTGTTTGTTTGTATATGTGTCTTTTTGGCTGCTGTTACAACCAAATTTCCCCTTGTGGGACAATTAAAGGATTATTCTATTCTATTCTATTTTAAAAAATAAGGCTACGTTGACGCAACCGGAAACACGTAACGAATAGTCCACGTAAGCCACGCCCACCAGGAAGTATGAAACATAACACTGAGGTGCTTTCACTTTTAGCAATGTATGTAGCGAAGACAGAAAACGAATAATACCGACAAGCCTCCGACACCTTTTGGATAACGAGGTGGGGATTAAATCTTCGAGTGCCTTCATGCTGAGGTTGATGGTTTATTCAAAACAAACTCAACAGGAAGTGTTTAGACCCACAGTAGTGTGACGCTGGAAAAAGTTTGCATGTCACGCCTTCCTTCTTGCTCTTTCCACGCTCGCTGTCACTCTTATTCTTTCTTTTCAGAGATGGAAGATGCAGAAGAAAGCCGGATGGAGGAGATGCTCATGTGTCCAGTGTGCCAGGACATATTCAAGGATCCTCGGCAGCTGCCCTGTGGACACAGCATGTGTATGACGTGCCTGGAAGGCCTGATGGATCACTCCTCAGACGTCCCATTCAAGTGCCCAGACTGCAGGGCGCATTTTGGTCAGGTTGTTACTGTGCAGAAGAGCTACGCGCTGGCCAGCATCGCAGAGGACTTCAGGCTGAGCAGGAGGACCAGGGTGCTCACTAGATGCACTTTTTAAAATCTCAAATCTGTTTGGCAGTCTTAAAAACTGTAAACAACTCTGCGTGACTGCAATACATCATTCTTCATGTCAATATCTGACATTTTCTCCCCAGGAAAAGCAGACAAAATGTGTGTACTGCGACTACTGCCCAGAGAAAAACATCTTGGCTGTCAAGACATGTACGAAGTGTGAGGTGTCGCTGTGCAAAGAGCACGTCAAGGACCACCAGGAGCTGCCAGTGTTCACTGGGCACCCTCTGGTGGGACCGCTGAGCGACCTCGCAGAGAGGAGGTGCCCACAGCATGAGGATGAGGTGCTGAGGTACTACTGCAAGTCATCCAGACGCTACATCTGCAGCATTTGCACACTGGAGGGCAAGCAGCTTAACGTGGCCACTGAGACCTCCACTGTCCTACGGAGACAACTTACCGTGAGTTTAACAACCATCTTGGACTCAATGTTGCACAATCAGGTTATCTTGATTCATTCATTGACCTCTTAAAATCCACCTGGTCACGGGCAACCAGTCTAGGGTTAGGGGTAGGATCATTTCCAGCCAGACAGCTGTACTGCTAAAATGAATGTATGAGACTAACAACTTCATATCTGCAAATATATCTGTTTAATATGTGAGTAAAAGAAAATGAAAATCTGAATCACAGCCTAAGACTGATTGCTATTTATAGATGTTAAGGCAATTTAAGGTAATATTGTGTGTGCATTTAACAGGAATACATGGACCAGCACTTTAAAACGCTCATGGATCAAATCACAGAATCCAGCAACACTGTAAGAAAACTGCAAGAAGACATTCATCATAACGTGAGTCCTGTTTCCTGACATCTTAATATCTCATTTCAAGGTGTTTACAGTTTGTTCCTGTGGCTAATGTCCTTTTCTTTGAACCCAGAAACAGAAAATGAACCCCGCTAGCTCCATCAACGGCGTCACCATAGTCCTGCTCTTTCTCTGGTTCATAGTTCTCTATTACGGTAATAGAACCCCGAGCCCCTTGTTCTTGTGTTACTTTTGTGTCTATGTGTAAACTCGCTCACGTCTGCCTTTTCTTTCTTTCAACCAGCCTACAACTTCTCTGTGGAGAACCAGACGCTAACAGAAGCGCTGGACGAGCAACAGAACCGCGTGCATGACATCTATTCAACCATCGCAGGTAAGGAGGGTTCAAGTGTCCATTTCACTGATGGAGATATGCAGTGCAAATCTTTCTTTGTCAGCCCTGCATTGTTTGCTGCGTGCTAATCTAGACGCTACCCCTGCTTCCAGTCTTTATACTAAGCCAGGCTAACTTTCTTCTGAGTCTTTTTTATGTATCATACAGACACACAGCAGCTTTCATATCCATCTCCTGGCAAGATAGTGAATACCGTATTTCTTAAAGTCAAAACGTTCATGTCTGTGTGGTAATGCAGGGCTTTTATCTGCTTTTTTGTCAACTATAATTATTAAACTCTAATTCTGTTCCACTCAGAAGTCTGAATAACATTTATGTATCCCTCCATAGAAAGTTTGGTTTATCATCCCATGAAAAGCTACAGACCTAAAGAAACAGAAGATCAAGGTAGGACTGGCACGAGCTTATTTTTTTTGGTAGCATTTGCGTGTGTGTGATTCTGTCTGTTAAGTTTGATAGCTTGAAAAGTTTTGAATGAATTCTGGTAAAGCTTTACAGGGGTGTACAATTTGTTTGGCTTACATCCATCAAGGTTTTCAGGGTCAACTGATTTATTGGATGAAAACTAACAAAACGTGTTATAACTTAGAAACTGTGTACAATGTGGTGTGTATTCTCAAGATATATAAAGTACCATATAATGATTTAAAGTCATTCAATTCAGTTTCACTTATATGGTGCAAAATCACAACAACTGTCACATTTGACCTCTGACCTCACTTTTACATTTGCACTGTATTGCTTGTGTTGAGACAACCGTGAGTGTGGCAGAATTAGGAGAAACAAGAATATTGAGATTGAGTGATTGAAAGTAAGACTGCAACATTTATTGGACGGAAAACAAGATTGAGAATTAGGAAAAGCGCAGGTAGGTCATTTGGTGACCTCCTAATGGTTAGCTAGCTTTAGCTACAAAGCTAAGGTAATTGCTTTAAAGTCTTAATAGACTTTGATTTTGTCTTATTTGTTCTGTAAAGTGTCCTTGAGTGTTTTGAAAGGCACTTCTAAATAAAATGTATCATTATTATTATTATTATTTTAAAATTGGTGTAGCAACAAAACGCTGTATGTAAATGTACTTATAGTCGTGTGTCTGTTTGTCAGGAGCTCTCATGTTGGACCTCAACACTGTCAATCACGTCCTTGGAGTCTCTGCTGATCTCAAAACAGCTGAGAGAGTGAACGCAAAGCTGGATTATCCCAACAGTAACAGCCGTTTCGATGAAGCCCCGCAGGTCCTCTCCTCCCAGTGCTTCTCCTCTGGTGTCCATGTCTGGGAGGTGGAGGCTGAGGGGCACTGGGACATTGCTGTATCCTACAAGAGCATCCAACGAAAGTGCAAGAAAACCAGCGCCTTCGGAAACAACACCGAGTCCTGGAGTCTTGTGCACAAAGGCAAAGGGAACCTGTTTGCCTGCCATAACAAAACCAAAACTCCTGTACCTCGTGCCTTGCAGAGCAGCCGAATAGCAGTGGTGGTTAATTTCGAGGAGGGCAGCATCTCATTCAGTGCTGTAGATTCCACCGTCACACAGCTGTACGAATTCAAGGCTGAACTAAGTCAGCCAGTGTGTCTGGGTTTGGGGCTTCATCACGTGGATCCACCCAGCCGAGTGTCCATTGTCAAAGCTTCCTGAATAATACCGCACACTGACCCAACATTCAGACAACACTGTGTGCACACTGCCTCCAGTTCAGTGGCCTGAACCAAAGAGAAGATGCCTCAAAGCCAAATCACACCTCAGGAATTTATTTTTATATTGTGAAGCTTTATATGACGTGCAAAGTGTGTTAAATATTTGATTTTCTGGTTGTAGATACTTATTTTTAATATAAATCTTGTTACAAGTCTTGAATAGCTTCCAGATATACAAATTGTAAGAATTTTAACAACTGACAATTCATCGTGCCACTTTTGCAACAAATATGCACCTTAACCCCGTCAGTTTTAAGTACTGGATTATCGCTATATTTAAAAATACACTAAATTAAAGCAAATATAGCTGCAAGAATATGATTTAAAACCTTTGAACTGATTACTTGTAAAATGCAGTTTGATCCATATCTGAGAGATATAGGGGAACCAGAATAGATGACTTCTTAGACAACTGCAAGAAATCCATAAGTTTCGATCTCAGCCTTCCTTCTCTTCACGTCAAATGTGTCAGCTCACACATGCACTGAACATGCACGATGAAGAGTTTTGCAGCTTTTGCTGAGAAAATAATTAGCCCAAAACAACCTGAATCTGTAACCTTTTCTGAATAAAAGCCATGAAGGGAATAACTGTGAAAGCCAAAGTGTAGTTTTGTCTTGGCACAATTCGATCAGAGTGAAAAGTCAATAAATTCACTAAAGATTTGCCAACACAAGCTAGAACAGTCAAGTTAGGGCAACAGCACCAAAAACTGCATGTGTGGTTAAGTCAGCCGTGTATTTTTGCCTGCTCCCTTTAGGGGTCGCCACAGCAGATCCTTTCCCTAGCATCCTTACCTGCCACACCACATCCATGAAGCTCCTCTGAGGTCTTCCTCTTTTCCTCCTGCCCTGCAGCCATGGTGTGCAATTTACAAGCAGGACAGTTAAAAAGCCTTTGTGAGCTGGCATTGGGGGAAAATATGGACAGAAACAGAAGTTTGAGCGATTTGTCTCATTTATTAACAAAACATGGAGCTTGAACAACTGTCTGATTATTTTTGAAGAAAAAAAAAAAGGCAACAATCAGTCTGGCAGGCCTCCGTACAAAACAGGTTATTACAGTGATACAAACGTTTTCTGCTAACAAAACAAGATTCCATTCAGTTACAGTTTCTCTCTCTTCATACAAAAGGAATTAACACTTAAAAATGCCAAACCATTGATTTTAAACCTTGATGTAGAAAATCAGTGAGCACCGAACGAGTTGTTTTTGTCCTCTTTTGATCGTCAACAACTTGTAATAAACAACTAGAAACTAAGAGAGAGAATATTATTGTCTTGACCGTATCACACACTAGCTGCCGTAAGGCCCCTTGGTGCCTCACTAAAAATGGCACACATACTCATATCACACATTTATCTACACTGCATACATGCCTTTAGTAACAAGGTTAACACTACTGGGCTGTTCCATTACAGCAATACCAGCTGTCCTGAAAAACAACTGTCAGACCTATGTTTCGTATACAAATCGTGAAATGCATTTCTCTAACGCACCAGTTCTGCATCCACCCTACAGCTATCAACACATGTTCCTTGCGAAAACGAAGAAGTCTGTTGATGTGATGGACAGCAGCAGCTGTGTTACTTCACTGTTCCCATGTTCTGATTCTTTATGGAGCACCACGCCTTAAATACATCTCTGAAAGACAGAAAATATCATGTAAAAGAAAGTTTCTCTACATGTTGCTGAAAACAAAACGACTTCAGCTTTCACCTCTACACACCTGCAGTGAGTGGCCACACATTCATTACTGCAGTATTCTTTGTCCCAGTCTTCACTCTCTACTGCTGGGTTGTTGCAGCCTGCCCTTACGCACACAGTCTTCACTGCAGCGGTGTCCTGCGACGCACTCACCTCCATCTCCTGAAGAAAAGGATTAAAATCAGCAGATTTTACACAAGTCTAGGTTTGCCGCAGCTGTTTTTTCTCCATGTTACAATATGTTAAAATCAGAAGTGAGAATAAATCTTTAATTTTGTTAGTTTTATTAAGAAAACTCTTGTGTCAAAGTCAGCAAACTCGCTGATATACACTACCAGTCAAAAGTTCTCATTTAATGGTTTTTCTTTCTTTTCATGACTATTTACATTGTAGTTTCTCTCTGAAGGCCTCAAAAACTATGAATGAACACATAGGATGCTGTGGTAGCCATGCTGGTCTAGTTTTGAATAAATCCCCAACAAAGTTGCCAGCAAAGCACCCCCACACCATCACACCTCCTCCTCCATGCTTCACGGTGGAAACCATAAAGCTTGGAGACCATCCATTCACCTTTTCTGTATCGTGGGCAGAACCAATGATCTCAGATTTGGACTCATCAGACCAAAGCACAGATTTCCACGGGTCAAATGCCCATCCCTTGTGTTTCTTGGCCCAAACAAATCTCGTCTGCTTGTTGCTTTTCCTTAATAGTGGTTTCTTAGCAGCTGTCTGATCATAAAGGCCTGATTTGCGCAGTCTCCTCTGAACAGTTGATGTAGAGATGTGTCTGCTACTGGAGCTCTGTGTGCCATTTATCTGGGCTCTAATCTGAGGTGATGTTAACTTCACTGGCTGGTGACTCGGATGAATTTATCCTCAGCAGCAGAGGTGACTCTTGCTATTCCTTTCCTGGGACGGTCCTCATGTCAGCCAGTTTCATCATAGTGCTTGATGGTTTTTGTGCCTGAACTTGGAGACCCATTCATAGTTTTAACAATTTTCCAGACTGACTGACCTTCAGTTCTAAAAGTAATGGTGTACTGTCGTTTCTCTTTACTTAGCTGGTTGTTTCTTGCCATAATATGAATTCTAACAGTTGTCAAATAGTGCTGTCAGCTGTGTGCTAAACTGACTTCTGCACAACACAACTGATGGTCCCAACCCCATTAAGAAGGCAAGAAACTCCACAAATGAACCCTGATAAGGATCACCTGTGAAGTCATCTCAGGTGACTACATCATAAAACTCATTGAGAGAAGGCCGAGGGTTTGTCAACAAAGCAAAGGGTGGCTACTTTAAGAAATATAAAATATAAGACATATTTAGAGTTATCATTTTTTTTTGCTTCATACATTTGATGTAGATACACCCCCCGAAAAATTTTATGAAATTACTCAAGCAATGCAAATCTGCATAGACTGATAAATCAAGCAGGAATTTGTACTTTCCCCAAGTTGTATATGCTGTACTACAGAGGAGGTGAAAATCAGCAAACAGTTGTTGAAGAGTCTTCCACTGTTCTTCTCCAAATATGGACGGGAACGCTCCATTATTTACATTTTTTATTCATTCATTTAAAAACATGTCCAACTCAATTTCTGTGTGAAACACTCTGCAGAGTTTTAATTATTTTTGGAATTCCCTGCGTTTTGTCGAGTATTTCGATCAATTTGTAATAATAATAATAATAATAATAATGATATTTAGATAGATATTTAATCAGAGTAAAAAAATGCAAAAACCTATGATGAAATCTCTGCTGTCTGCAGAAACTTGTAGGCAAAACAATAGGCAGAATAAATGATTGTTAGAATATTTGATATTAAAACATTAATTACAGTATTTGTTCTTCATTGGAATGAACTATACTCACTGAAGGGATATTATACCCTTAAAAAACTGAAACATACCTGTTAATTAAATCAACACAAATTGGTCAGATGTGCTAACACCTGTAAAAGAGGATAAACCCCAAATTTACTGAATCTTAAAAAGAACTAGCTTTACCTCTTCTGAAGGCAGCACTTCTGTAACATCGTCGTCGTCATCGTCGTCTGCGTGGCCTGACGTCTCAGCAGAATCGTCCTCTTGCAGCAGTGACACGACAGGTGGAGCCTGGGCAGATGTGGTTTCAGTAGATGATGAGGCTGCTGTGCTAGGGACAATAATTGGCAGCGCCTGTTTGCCCTGAATGGGGGCAGGAACGATTTTTATCTGAAGTGGAGGAGGCGGTGTAGCTGTCACGGACACAGGGTGGCCTGGTGTTCCCTCGCGGGGTTTGGCCTGTAAAGGTGGGGGCGCTGGTGCCATCTGCTGGAGCCGAGGTGGAGGCGGGGCATTCTGCATCTGCAGCAATGGAGGCGGCTGACGCGAGGCGTTCGATACCACGAGGGTAGGCTGCAAGGCACGGACCCCTCCAGGCAACACGGTCACCACCTGCCCGCCTCCCTGCAGTATGTGCTTGGGGATTATGATCTTGGTGATGGTCTGTGTCGGAGCGACTGAAGCTGCTGGAGCAGAAACTTTGTTTGCCCCCGTGCGGGAACGTGTGGTCACCTCTGGGACGTCCAGGATGATGTTGGAGGCACAGATGTTAGTAATGGTGTTCTCTTCCATGGTGCTGTTTGCCACACGGGCTCCCTGGTGACCGGCAGAGGGAAGGGCAGCAGGAGTCGAGTTAACCACAGGTGGAGGTGGCGAGGGGGCAGTTTCCATCTCCTCGGTAACAGGCTAGAATGAGGCCATATTAAATACATGAGAAAAGTAAGTCCCAAGAAGCACAGCGATGGACTGGTTTTCTTTCAGAGACAACATGACGTTACCTGAGAGAGCTGGTTGGCTCTGTAAGCTGCGAGTGCTTTCAAATACTCTTTTTTGGCTGCTTCTGTCTTTCTCTTGTACACCTTATAAGAAAGAAAAAGAAGTTTGCTTGTGTTATATTGATGCAGTTTTTTCTAAATTATTATAATAAATGCTGACATGCTAAAAAGGAATCATTTTAAAAGGGGGATTCTACATATTCCTTCTTTGTTTGTCAGTGAAGGCATAACTATACGCACACACCTGTTTCTGTTCCTCAGCCAGGCTGTCCCACATGGAGGCCACGATCTTCGACACCTCCCCGAAAGAAGCATTGGGGTTCTGGCCTTTAATCGCTGCCTGGGTGTCTCTGAAGAAGAGTGCGTACGCTGAAACCGGCTTTTGGGGCTCATTGGGGTCTTTCTTCTTCCTTCCTTTTTTCGCTCCAGCAACCACATTCGCTGATGCTAGTGTGGCAGGTTTACCCCCACCCCTCCGGGCTGTAGCAGGAGAAATGGATGATGGAAGAGCCAGGTGAGACGAAATGTTGGGGAGACCAGAGGAAGAGGAGAGAGACAATGGAGAGTCCACCAGAACACTCTTCTGAGAAGGGAGAGATTCAGTTGGAGAGATGGGAGAGCAGGCATTAGCTTCATCATCTCCAACACAGCAGTGGCTGTTATTCACAGTGCAGGTAAAGTTTTCCACCTTCTCTCAATTTCTTCATGTAACTCTTACTATATGTACTGTGTCAGATGTTCAAAGAAATTAAGTGATAAATGTATGTCAAGAAAAAAAAACGTACATCACTGAAGCTAAGGAGTAATTGCCAGCCCCCAAACGTATGAGCAAAATGTGGCACATTAAGCATCAACAACAGCAATCAAATGCTTTCAATAACTACAGATCAGTCTGACATTGTTACTCTTCTTTGCATGATTGCATTATTGAAGCCACATTGGAGAGTGTGTCAGTCTGAGCTGCTCTTCTCAGGTCAGAAACTAACTGTAGGTATTGTTCCGGTGTGAAACCAGTAGAGGTGGGAATCACCATACATCCCACGATACGATATTATCACAATACTTAACGCACGATACGATATTATTGCAATTTTTAAAAATATTTTGCGATATTCAGATTCTGTGCATAAAGGTAAACTTTATCAATATTCATTTTATCTAATATCAAAGTCTCACACTCAGTCTTTCTCTCATTTCAGTTTTATTGTTGACAAACTGAACGGTTTGTATTACAGTCTAGTCCAACTTAACTGAACGCAACCATCTGGTACAATTATAGCTATTCTGAACTATGCAATTTGTGAAAACTATGCAGCCCCTTCAGCAAGTGAAGAATTTGAAAGTAAATTAAAACAAAATATAATTTTACATTAAATAAAAAAGTTTTAAACTTAATCAAAATAAAACATGTCTTAAATTAAAATAAGTAAACTGTCATGTTTATTGCTGCCAAAAAAAAGTTAAACACATTTGGACAGTGAAGGAATGTCAGGATTCTTGCTCAGAAAAAGGATCAACATGCTCTGAAGTCAGAGCACAAAAACCTTTTTTGTAACAAAACATCGATTTTTGCTGTCCCTGTATCGATACATTATTAGCAAACAAAATATCACGATACTACACAGTATCGATTTTTCCCCCACCCCTAGAAACCAGTATATAAAGAATTAATTTAGCATTACCTATTATTTTCAATCTTAAAGAAAATCAGATGGAGTTTATTCAGGTTAAAAGTAAATTAAAAATATATATATATTAGTCGCGTTTAAGAAGATTTGATTTCCATTAAAACACAACTTTCCACAACATCCTCCTGAGAACCAAGGAAAAAAGAATATTCCCATTTAACTTTTTTTTTTTGTGATTTCCTTCCTCTTTGGTGCTGAAAGAGGCCCCCCAAACATATGAGATACCAATGGAAAGCCCAGGATGTCCTCTACTTAGTATATCAGGACTTAAATGGGGGCTGAAATAAGTCAAAAGATATAGACCAAAAAACCGAGGAGATAAATGATTAGGCTGGTTCTCAGGAGGATATAACAAGCCTCTCTGGCAGATGAACTTCTCTTACGTACGGTCTTTTTTGCAAAGTTGTGAAGCCATAGCATCATTAAAAGGTGATCGGTTCATTCCAAGAATGGTCCTGGAGCAGTACTGATTATGATTGTTTATGTTACCAACAGGCCAAGATCATATTTTGCACCACCTTCTTATCCCGGAGTGCTACTAGCAACATCTGCTTCTGGAAACAGATTAATCAAGTGCTAGGCAGGCCTGGGTGTTTTTATTCTAGCTGCAACCAATTATCTCAACATATTTTTGTTTATTAGGACTTATTAATGGGACACTTTTTGTTCTTTTAAACTGGACGCAGTGTTTACTCAAGTTACCTTGTTTAATTTTGTGTTAAGATAAACACAAAATTTTATATGTTTACTTCACTGTAAAAGTTGGATTATAACTAATATGCAAATAGTTTGTAATCTAAACTACAGTTCCAATAATACGTTGAAAAACGATCCAGGTGTTTCTTATTACCTTGAAGTCATCCATGTCCTCGTCCTGTAAGGAACCTGCTGGGGATGGTGTTGCTGACAGAGGCTGCTTGGGCGCCTCTGAAGGGTGGCCAATGTTTTCACCTCCCAGGCCCAGTGAAAGCTCAGACTGGTTAATAGTAGTAAGGTGACCACTTCCCAAAAGACTATGACCAATGTCACAGAGCTGAACATCGATGGTCATGGGGGAAGAACTGCTGAAATGAGAACCACCAGAGTTGCCCAGTTCCTGTGGAGACACAAAATACAAAATGTAAATAAACCTTTACAGCACTCAACAAACAGTATCGTGCGTGCGAGTCCACAGGTGAGGTACTTACCAGGGCTGAAGAGCTCATCAGGGCTCCTCCTCCTGACTGGCCCATTCCCCCGAGGCTCTGCTGCTCCAGGCCTTGAGAGCCAGAGTTTACAAAGGTGGAAGCAAAGGAAGGGTCATTGGCTTCTACCACAAGGTTGCTAACAAGGCTACGGGAGCCCGAAGGTCCCCCGGTTCCCTCTGACCCATCTGACAGCTCAAAGTGGGCCACCGCATCACTGATACCCAGCGATGGATCTGGATCAAGGGAAATCGGGGGGATCTCGAAAACTTCATCCCCCAGACTAGGAGTATGAAATGTCTGCTGTATGTGCAGGAGAAGAGGTAACGAGTTAGTAACTAATAGACTGACGAAGGTTCGGTAAAACCAAAACGTGTGACACTGTACCATCATGCAGTTTCATGCAACCCACTCACCTCTGAGGACAAAAACGGGTGTCCTGCTCCACTGATGGTGAGATAACTGTCACTGCCTTCCGAAAACTTAAAAAACAAACAAGCCAAAAAACCCCACAGATAGTTAGCTCTAAACTGCCGGTTCGATACCGTTAGTCTAAGAGACCTTTCATAAAAACACCGGTGTCGGTAAGTTACCTTATTTCCTTGGGAGTATCCACCATATGCTTGGGAGTCCAAAAACTCTGAGTCAACATTTTGAGCACAACCATCCGAGAGCTCAGAGTAGAAATTGAGATCCATTGTGAAATAAATTATTAGGTAAAACTACCCCACACACTGTTCAATTTGTTTAAAATGGGATATTTCTTTTAAACTCACACCAATTTAGAGCAGCTACGCGTGTAGTAACTAAAGGTGCTAGCCGCTAGCTAGCTAAACACTGCTGACTACCATCACGTTGAGTTCGAAGAGATGTACCTTCGTCGTGAAGCTCGGTGGAAACTAGGATAAGGGGAGTGATTCAAGGTTCGTAGGAACCAAAAACTCCCATATTAGTTAAATATTATGTGTTATATCATAGCCTCGCAAGGCAGAGTTTATCGGAGGCCCAAAACACACCCATTCAAACACCGGAGACCTACTGCTACTGCTGTGACTAGCGCCCCCTCCTAACCGACAGCAGTATGTCGTGCTAGATTCACGGGCCGTGGGAAAAATTGTAACTGTCACGTGTAGCGGTGCCTGTGTTTTGTGTTTTGTTTTGTTGCAACCTGACAGCTATGAACGAATACCACATGAGCTTGTTTAGAAAACGAAAGAACAGGTGTTTCGCTTTTTTTTGTTCTGCGTATAGATTTTTTGGTCTAGAGGAAAGCACTCAAATGTCCAATGAGTCTTTAACCATACCTCACACCCGATGTCCCTAATCAGACTATTCCAATATAAAAATGATATATCAGGATTATTATAAGGTAGTATTTTGTAGGTATTACATGTAGTGATTTAAAATTAGTTCAAAAGTCACTTCCAAACAACCAGTGATCCACTTCATTAACTAGTTCAGTGCTTGTTTGCTTTCATTTTATTGGCTCGGTTGTAATATTCATGAGCCCTTTATTTCATGTCTGTATTTCACCTTTCTTTACAAATTTAGAAAAAGACCAATTCAGACTGAAGTCATCACAAATGTAAAATCTGTCTAAAACAAATGCATGTTTCCCAATATTATTTTTAGAGATGCAATTGTCTGCTCTAAACACAAAACCTACATTTACTGTCTTGGTGCTATTGCTCATCTTTAATTCTTTGTGAATATCAATATACTTCTCAATTCTAGCCTACTTATAAAACTATGGTACATATCCCAACATAATGGACAGTAACAGTAATTTGAGAAATGCAGGAAGTTTTAATCACCCCTCACCTATTTTGTAGTTTTTCTCAAAGTCAGCAGCAACAGCTTGAAAGATCCCCATTAACCACTTTAAACATTACTGACGTTGGCTAAACTTATGTGATTTCTATATGCAAAAAATATGTCCTTAAAGCAGCTAATCTAATTTGGATATTTGCTCGATTCCAAGTTCTTTTATGTGTGAGTCATATAGGTGGGAATCACCCGACAGCCCACAATATGATATCACAAACATGTAACTCAGGATACAATACCGCAGTTGTTAGCATTTTGCAATATGCCAAGTGTTGCGCTAACATATATTGCAATCTATCACTTTTTTTGAAATTGCAAATTATGTCCTCAAAGTTAAACTTTGTCAATATCTATTTTATCCACTAGGATAAATTTCAGTTATTTTTTTGACTGTCAAACGTTCCAACACGGTCACTAAAACCGGCCATAAACGTTGCCATAAGCCAGAGTCAGCCTGCAGTTAGAGCGGCAATTACATGCCATCTGTTTCTGATAATACAACAATTAACTGTGAGAAATCAAGGAAATATTACAGTTGTCTAAATAGACAGAAATTCACATTTAACCACTACATTTTTACTCAGCAACCTTCCTGTTTTATAGAAATATAACCAGCTGAGTTGAGTTCACTTGAGTTGTCTTTGTTGACAAAGACTCATTCAGACTGATGGCAACACGTTGGCAATCAGTCTGCATTTATCAAATCAAACAGTAATTATGTGCAATCCTTTAACAATCTGAGTGTGACAGTAGCCAGTGCAAGTCACACTGTGACCGTTTGCATAAAAGTTGCATCCTATCAGGCGAGATGAGGCCTCGTTTGTAATGTTCCCAGAGTATTTTAATGTATTTTACAAAACATTACCGTATTGATACAATATTACGATACCACGCTGTATCGACTCTTTTCCCTTCCACCAGTGAATAGTATGTACGATCACACTACGGGGACCAAAAAAAAAAACAAAAACAACTTAACCATTAATCTCTCTTTCCTCCACTATCAGCATTTACTGAATGTAATTATTCCCCTTTTAGCGAAGGATTTTAATGAACCAATTTTATCAAATCCGAGTTATTTCTCAGGCTTCCTGTCCCAACTTAAGGATTTCCTCAAGCTGCTCTGTAATGTAAACCTTAATCGCAGCCCAATCCTCAGGAACACCTGTATCCTAAAAACACACTAAGCTCAAGTTGCACCAAATATAGTGTTTGCACATCCATGTTACATCATTATTTTCACACATTTAGCCTTGAGACAGAGTAAACTTCACAATAAATACTACTTTAGTTTCCAATATAGCTTAATAACTGCATAACATATCTCGGTTTAGGGAAAACGGGAATATTTGGAGCTCTCATACATCGTCTGCTGTAATCAGGGCATGACTATTAAACAGGAGGACATTATGTGTACAGACAGCAAACTTCCTTATTGCTTCAGCTGAGTGGAAATCGCAATAACACACACAAACGTGCTTTCACTGTAGATTGCTGTTATTCATATCACAGATACAGTCAGGTCATAAAACAAGAATAGTAACTCAATGCCGTCATCTTTGCACCATAGTACACAATTGACCAGCTCTACATTGTACAATACACCCATCCTCCTATTACGTTTCAGTAACTAATAACGCCACTTTCCCCTCTCCCTCCCTCCCTCTCTACCCCTAACCCTCCCATAGAGTGAAAACACTAACAGTACATCCATAAACTGGATCCCCTTTAAAGTTCACAGACTCGTCTGGACAGAACGAGATCCAGGGGAGATTGTGGGATCTGGCTCTGCTCAGTACACGTCCAGTTCCATGTAGCGCTAGAGGACCAGCTTTGAGGTTCTTAGATAAGAAAAGTGTATCTGTACAGCAGGGGTCCCCTTTTGGTCACGGCTGGGAATGTGATGGGAATTCGTAGGTTTTAGAAGGAAGTAGAGGACAATGACCAGTTGACAGGTAAGAAAGCTCAGCTTTTTGCCGTTTTATCAGAGGTTAGAGAGGAAGATTGAGGAGAATAAGGACTGGACACGATTGTGGGGGGGAAAACAAAAACAAACAAACAAAAAATAAATTGAAGGGTGCAAATCTGCTCCTCACATGGAAAAAAAATCCTATGTAAAACAAATGAAAAGATGTAGCAACAAATAAACCCCGGAACAAATTTATCCATAATTTGATACATAATGATAAAAATAAATGATTAGGAATAACATGATTTGTTTTGGAAAAGGGGACTAAGTCAGATGTGTTTGGAGAGGAGGGTTCAGTCAATCCTCTGAGCTTGATGAGGAGTCAGAGTCTTTCTGTGCTATGATAACATCGTCCAATAGCGCTTCCTGATCCGAGCTGTCATAGTCCCCCTGGGAAAGGCTGTCTCCTCCTTCCATTTTAACATCAAAGTCTGGACTGGTGAGGAAGTGATGAGAGGACTCCAGGTCCTCCTCGTCCATCATGTAGGCTCCATCTGACACCAGAGTCTCCTCTTCAACTCCGTCCAGGTTGGGGTCTTCGGGGGTAGGCTCTGGAGTGTGGTGATGGTGGTGGTGGTGGTGATGGTGGTGGTGGTGATGATGACGGCGACGGCTTTTCTTCGGGATCTCCGAGTGCTCCGTTAGCAGTCGGTGGAACAGGGTCTCCGGCAGAAAGCCCTGTGAGAAAAAGCAAAGAATCAATATTATCTGAATTAATATGAATAATTCATCGAGTCGGCACAAAAATCAGAGTGAAAAATGATCTGAATCATTGAAATTTATCAAACAACTGTTGTGAAAGGCAATTTACTGCCATCTGGGTCATCATCTGACGCCATCATTTGTGCATAATTATAGCATCAAGATCATTTTAAGCACAGCACTGCTGCATGTCCACAGCTGCGAGTGTGGTGCAAAAGCTTTGGCTTTGTCCTGTAGGTGGTCAGCAAAATCAAATGTGCATGCTTTAGCCTTAGACTGCTTTATTTCCGACAAGCTGTGCCTGTGATGCTAGTAGATGACTCGCACTCTCTGGTTTGCTCATTTGCAGTGCTTTTCATAGATTACATTTGTTATTACTCTAACAAAATGACTGAATTCATCTTCATAAATTGGCACAATGAGCACAAAGCTTTCCACCTCCATTGAATAATTAATAATGACGTCGACCCAATGAAGTATTAGAATTATCAATAAAGATGTAATCTAATCACAAGAGTCATGTAAAATTATAGCATCTTTAATACATACAGAATTCCGAACAGTTTCGGACCACTCCGGTGCTACAGCGTTGTCGGGATTCTCCTCCAGATATTCTCTCAGGTCTTGCAACATTGGACAGAAAGCGGCTCCAATCTACAGAGAAACATTTGAATGCTTGTTAGCGAGGGGCATCATAAAGCCTAAACGTAAACATCACCAGTCTACGCTTGTGTGCAACTGCGCCCCACCTTCTTCCCTGTCCTCATGTTGATGAGTTTGACCTTCTCATTGCCTGTGATGGCTTTATCTGCCCTCCTCCTTCTCTTCCTCTTGCTCCGGTTCACAAGAAGCTGAAGAAACAAGATATGATGAAACATAGTCCCGTACCCGTTTCGCCACAAACTGTCACCAGGCTTTGTTTATGAACCAGGACATGAATAAGAGTCATGAATTTACCTCCAGCATGTCTCCCTCCACTTCATAATCTGGGTTTTCCTTCAGCCACGTGGGCGGGTCCCTGCGACGAGGCATCCGCTCCAACGGATCGTGGAGTCCATCCATGTCAGAAAACTAAAAAGAAAGGAAGAGATATGATGATAAGATTATCAAGTGATATCAAACACTGCTTGGTTTCTGTTGCAGAGGAACATGTAAACCTGACTCTTGTACCTCTTGGTCCTTGCGCTTCTTCCGGCCACTGGCTTCTCCTCCTGACCCATTGGGCATCAAGGCCTGCTTGGAGAATGTGAGCTTCAGGCCCTCCTCCTGGCAGAGTGAGAGGAGGTGGTTTGTATTTTTAACCACAGACTACACATCACAGTCAACAATATTTTAGCAACTTGCATTAACAGTCAACAGACTGCTTCAGGTAAGCTGAACAGAATTTGCCCGTGTATCCCTACAACAATTCTAATGTCTCAACACTATTCTCACCTTGAGGAGTTTTACAGTAAATTCGCCATCTTCTCCATCTGCCCCTGGGACAGCAGGCATGATGGGGGGTTTACGCATCACCCGTGTGTAAGCCATCTCATCTCCCACCAGCTCCGAGTTCGGGTTGAGCTGAGCTTCAGACACGTAACGCCGGCCCGAGGGCCACTGACCGGTCAGCACGAGGGTGCACAAACTGTCCAGGCGGTTGATCAACACACGGTCCTGAAACAAAAATAATCCCATGAGTGAGTCTTTTACGGTGACAAAACCCCACACATGTATGGATTAAGTGGGCATAAATTACCTTGGGCCAGTCAACTCTGAGGGGATCAGGAGGAGGAATGCCATCCTGAGACGTAGTCATGGAGAGTAAACTATTATCTTCATCCACATCGCACACCTTCATTCCTGTATAGATTGAAAAGAGTAACTTAGCACAGATCATTTCTATCTCCCGCCCCACTCAGCATTTTTTCTTTTAACTACCAGCTCACCTCCTTCTACCTCCGCCTCACTCTCTCCACTGTCATCGCTGCTACTCGATCGATCTGAGGACGACGAGCCCGAATCAGAGTCTGAATCCGAGTCAGACGCTCCCTCCCCCTTCCTTCCCCCTTCCGTTTTCTCTCCCCGCACCTTGCTCCTCTTGAAGCTCCAGCCCTGACCTCGCATTTTGCCGTCATGGTGACTCAAGGGCGTACTCTGCAATCCAGAGGCGATTTCACCTGCGAGCAAACCAATATTCTCATCGGTTCCCTCCTCTTTCACCCCAAGCATGTGCTCCTCAGTCTTGGGCTGGCTGAGTGTCATAATAGGTGGTGCCTGGGGTGGTGGAGGTGGAGGAGGAGGGGGTGGTGGAGGAGGTGGGGCCTGCTGGTTCTGGATGAACTCATCACGGGCCTGGCTGAAAGTGAACTGTGGGTCTGCGAAGATGGAGAGCTCAGTGCGGCTGACGCCGTGCAGTGATGCGCCCAGCATTAGCTGGCGATCGTGCTCTGGAATATTCCACCAAGCAGGAAGCTCGGAGGTGGGTGGAGCCAGAGCGAGACGCTCCTCCAGGCAGGGGTGCGGGAGGACTCGCTCACGAAGGCGACGCAGGAGGCTGATACGGTAAAGAGTACGGGAAGCACGTTCTTCAGTGATTGGAGCCACAGTCTGGTTAACCTCTGCTGGATCTGAATAAGATGAGCGTGAAATATGTTAAATCATGTGGTAGATATGGTAGGACACTGACTACAACGAAGCCAAGCATCAATCAATTAGTAATTACCTTCACGGCCTGGACGCAGGTGGCACACCCTCCGGCACATAGCGACAAAGGAACGGAAGTATCGACTGAGGCTCTCATCGGTTTTTTTATCTAGACGGGCAAAAGTACGGAAACGGGTCCAGTCAAATTCTGGCTCTCCTCCTTCAGGAACACCGGGCTCCTTTTTGATCTTCTCCACACCGAAAGTTGACACCACGCGGTAGAAATCACATTCTTCCCTACGTGTCCACCTGGAAGAAACAGAAGAGAAAGGGGTCAGGATGAGGACGGTATTTTGTATAACTGATTCTGAACTAAAATGGAAAATACTTAAATCTCTTTACGTGTTTATAATGTGACGTGGTAACTCAGCATTTCTCCTGTAAAAGGTAATATTTCCAAAATCTTAAGCAAGATTTACAAAATAGTGATTTGGTGGGATTAAAGCTTTTTCTACGGTGTGTTGAGACAGTAATATAGCACCTTTGCTGTCGCTCCTGCCGTGCAATCTCCTTCAGCTTGCTGGCCTGTTCGCACCGCCTGCGCCTGCGGTCACCCTTCGCTTCGGCTTCAATCTTCAGCTGCTCTTGTCTGTAGCTGCGCTGGTAAGCTGTGATCAACCGCCGCAGCCGTGCTGTGAGCGATGAGCTTGAGGGCCATTCGCAGACACCGCTATGGCTAGCTGAATTTTCTATGATCACTGGTGGAGGTGCCTTATCTTCCACAGAAATCTCCTCGTCCACATTCATGGACTGGAGGACAAAATAAAAATTTGTTAGTGCTATCATCCAAATCAATGACATTAGAACAGTGCTGCCACATCCAAATGTGATGGGTCTGATATGTACCTCCTCAAAAAGATCTTTGGTGTGTCTTGATGCAGGCTTAAATTCTGGGTCTTCCGAGTACTTATCGTAGTCACCCCTGCATTTAAAAAAAAGAAAGAAAGAAAAAGTAAACAATGCAATTATGCAGTAATCTAATTTAACTTAAACACAGACATTTGAAACTTTTCAAAACTGACAGAAATGTGAAACTGTAAAAGCTCACAGTTAACTTGAAAATCTGCTACAAATCTATAAGCAAATAACTTCTAAAATCATCCCAGTTTGCCAACGACACTCACTCGTCTCCCAGTTCAGCATCACCAGTGTGCTGCTCGGCATCAATGGCCTTGTCGTCAGGCCGGCCGACTCTCTCCAGGAAGCAGAGGCAAGGATCAGCGCGCATGGTGGTGTACATCTCATAACCTAAGAGCAGGGAAAAGTCGAGGCTGTTAAACGCTAAATCTAAGACCACCACAGAGCAAGAACTGAGGCTGTCTTTAAACCACAATAAGATCCTCACACTGAACCCACCGTGCTTGAATACACCAGCCAGCAGTGAGCGGTCCGCGTCAGAGTCCCACCATCCTGCTGGGACCTCTTGCTGCTCCATCTCAGGCATCCAGATATCAACATCCCTGTGAAGAAGAAGAAAACAATGTATAGTATATGGCCAGGACTGGGTGCTGTTTGTGTGCGCACTTGTCTACATATTTTAAATACCTGATATCAGCTCCTTTCAGGACAGAATCAGAATGTTCACCAATAACTTCCTGTTTCAGGTAGTATAGCATACGCACCCTCAGCAACACCCTGACATGGGAGAATAGAGGTTTAGATCCATGGTGAATAATCTACACAAATATACATACACACAGCTGACTGGTTCACTAACTTGTTGCACTGATGCTTGAGGTGCTTGCGGTAGCTGTCGTCAAGCAGCAGGGTATCAGGGTTGTACTTGCGGATCCACTCCACCTTCTGAACATCAAATGTACTCTGGGCTTTTACCCTCTTGCCCTTTCTGCCTCTTGGGACAGGAATAGAAAGGCCTAGACACACACAAAAGAATAAATACTGCTATTCAGCTTTTACACAGATTTGCTCATTAACAAGCTAAGAACCACAGTTAGGTCCATAAATATTTTATACAGAAAACTTTGTTTGGTTCTGTTCATTACCACAATGATGAAACAACTCAGATGCAGGTGAAGTGCATCTGAGTTGAAGTTTAGCTTTAATTCAGTGAACAAAAAGATTGCATAAAAATGTGAGGAGCTAAAGCATTTTTTTAATAACACAATCCCTTCATTTCAGTAAAAAGTAATGGGCAAATTAAAAAATTGGAAATAAAATGTTCATTTCTAATAATTGGTTGAAAACGCTTTGTTGGCAATGACAGCCTGAAGTCTTGAACTCATGGACATGACCAGATGCTGGGTTTCCTCTGTTTTAATACTCCACCAGGCCTTTACTGAAGCAGCTTTCAGTTGCTGTTTGTTTGCTTTCTGTCTCAAGTTTAGTCTTCAGCAAGTGAAATGCATGTTCAATTGGGTTGAGGACAGGTGAGTGACTTGTCCATTCAAGAATATTCCACTTCTTTGCTTTAATAAACTCCTGGGTTACTTTGGCTGTATGTTTTGGGTAATTGCCCACTTATATTATAAAATACCACACAATTAATTTGACAGCATTTAGCTGGATTTGAGCAAACAGTAAGTCTTTGAACACCTCAGAATTCATTCGGCTACACCAGCGCCTTCTTTCTTTCTCAGGATGCAACAAACTGTAAAATCTTCTATTTGTAATATTGTATCAACGTCTCTGATGTTTTTTCCCCCCCAGCAGCTTTAGGATAGTTCATTTCTCCTGCACAGAGAGCTTCTTTGACTTCATGTTGTCTGTTCACAGCAAAATCTTCCAAATGCAAGCGCCACACCTCAAATCAACTCCAGGCCTTTTATTGATAATGATTTAATGAAGGAGTTGCCCAAACCTGCTCATGAAAGTCTTTGAGTCAATTGTCCAATGACTTTTTGTACCTTTAAAAAGAGGGCGCATGTTAAGGAACTAAACTCCTAAAGCCTTGTGGGAAGTTGAGTCTACACATTATGTCCATTATATACTATAACTGGAATATGTTCCAATAAATGGGTAAAAAAACAAAACAAAACCTGTGTCAGTGTTCAAATATATATATGCACTTAACTGTATGAGGGATAAATGGGAATGCTAAGTGCAGCTCCATACCCGAGTGGTTGAGTAGCGTTTGTGGTTCACGCCCATTCTCTGGCGGCGTGATGAGCTCCCAGATGAAACTCTTGATGTTCTCGTCTCCACGATAGTGAAGCAGACAGAAGACCAGAATAACGCGACAGATCGTCTCCACATCACGCTCGCTCAGACGCCGCTTACACCTGGCATGGGATAAGATGTCCCTCCAGCGACCCCAACTAAAAAAGACGAACAAAGAAAAGACTGAAAATCAAGGACAAAACCCAATTAAAAAGAAAAAAAAATACAGGAAATGCACTCTTCGCACCCATAGACGAGAAGGTGTTTCTCCACCCGGAAACAGTCAGTGCGGCCGTAACCACCTCCGCTGTGGCGGTCAGACCGCCGAGAAGCACGTGAGTGTCTGGAATTGGAAGGTGGGTACTCTTCATCACTGTCTAGATCGGACAGGTCTCCACCTTCACCTCGTAGACTGGAGAACTGTCGGGTCTGCTTACGAACTCTTGGAGTGTCGATCACAAGAGTGTTCTGTGAAGAGAAACACTTTGTATTAAGATGAACGCAATAAACAACTCAAACTTGGTGTATGAGAGGATAGGTGCTTTTAAATAAATCTAATACAAGTTGACACCATTTAGCTCTACAATTCTCATATGAATTTCTTTACCAAAGAAATAAAACCGCATAGCTTTACCTTCCTATTGATTGTGTCCATGTCTATGTCTGCTTTCTTGGCCCACTTCTGCCAGAACTCAGGGTCATCGAGGGCGATGTCAGTACGGTTCTCAGAGGCCACAAAGCTGGCTTTGGAGAAAGTGGAACCTTTTCCCTCGCTCTCAATGGTGATGGTAGTGGCTCTTCGCTGAAGGATCTGGTCAATATCTTCCTCACAGAACCGACTACCCTCGTCGTTCTCATCCATGATGGCAGCATAAGCCCCCTTCCTAAGCAGATCTTCTATCTCCTTCTTGGAGAACTGCTGGATCTGTCGAAAGGCATCGAATGACATTTACAAGTTACCCAGACTGGATTTCAAAAGGCTAGTTTTGGGGGGAAAAAAAAAATGCACAAAATATACTACAACTGATCATTAATGTGGCACGGCAGTCTGAGTCTGTGACTTTTCTTACCCCATTGACGTTGCTGTCTTTGTTGCCACTCATGCTTTGCAGGACTGCACGGTCTAGACCTAGCTTCAGACTTGCTTTATCAAGCATCTCCCGCTCATAGGAATTTCTAGTGATGAGTCGGTAGACCTTGACAGCCTTTGACTGGCCAATACGATGACATCGGGCTTGGGCCTAAAATAGCCATTTAAAAAACAAATAAAAAACAAACAAACAAACAAACAAAGGGGTCAAGAGAGCAGAACTTGCACAAAATGAGGAGAAAGTACAAAGTTTGACCCAAATATTTTAAGATTGTTTGATCTTTTGGTGATATTCATGATATTCTTGTACCTGCAGGTCATTTTGAGGGTTCCAGTCAGAGTCAAATATAACACAAGTGTCAGCAGCAGTTAGGTTAATACCCAGGCCACCGGCGCGGGTACACAGCAGGAAGACAAAGCGGTCTGAGTCGGGTTTGCTGAAACGATCGATGGCAGCCTGTCGCAAGTTCCCACGCACTCTACCATCAATTCGCTCATAAAGGTATCTGTAAAAACAAGTTACATTAACCTACCACACAGCATTCTGCAAGCACTAACAAATATTTCAAAAAGGTTTTTAATGATCGCTGACTTAGCATGCATTTGACATTTATTTATCATTTTAGAAAAACTGCAACATATACACTGCGGTCATCATACCTCTTGTTGATGAGGTAGTCCTCCAGAATGTCTAAGCAGCGCACCATCTGGGAGAAGATGAGCACTTTGTGGCCACCAGCCTTGAGGCGAGGCAGCAGCTTGTCCAGTAGCACCAGCTTACCAGCCGACCGAATCAGAGCCTGCAAATGGAAGTCAGGGGCCAGGGGGTCGTACACCTCCCGCAACTCCGCTACGATCTTCTCCTCCGCACCTGAACATAACATCGAGAACATTTTGGTTTTAAATAAATATGGTACCTGCTGGCAAAACCTGCAGTGCTGCCGCTGTATTTTAGAAACATCACATGCTAATAACATCTGCCAAATATCAAATGATTATATGAACTACATGGCACAATTTAGGTCTGTGAGCCTGAGTGTACCAAAGGTACAAAGAGCTAAAAAAAAACAAACTTCGACCTAATGTTGTTTATCAATGCCAGAGGATAAACAAGCTGTCTCCACTAGACGGGGGAAAAAAAACTCGTTAAGAGTCATGTAGTACCATTGATGAGGTAGGGGTGGTTGCAGCACTTGCGGAGCTCCATCATAGTGTTGAGCAGGTTGGGGACATTGCTGTTACTGCTTGCTCCTAAACTGAGGAAACTGAAGTTTCTCTCCAGAATGGCCCGGTAGTACTTCTTCTGGATATCTGTCAGTTCAACCTGAGAGGAAACAATTGCACGTTATGTTTTTTCTCCCTTTAAGCTCACCGGTGATGTTATGACAATCATCAATTGAGATCCTTGTTTTTTTTTTTTTGTTGTTTTTTTTTGGGGGGGGGGGTTGTGAAAAGAAAAGGTCTCGCATTAAGATTTTATTCCATCTAACCTCAATGATGGTCTCCTGTTTGGGTGCCAAGTTCTTCTCTACATCCTCCTTGAGCCTTCGAAGCATCATGGGTTTCAAGATTGCTTGTAGCTTCTGAACCTAAAGGACCAAAACAAATAATCAGCTCAATAGCGGGCAAGGGAGCAGATGCGTATAGGTAACGGCGACAAACAGAATAGGGTTATCGATGCTAACACCAATATTTAGGCATGTCGCACCTGTTCCTCTGTTTTCAAGTCTCCAAAGTCTCTGAGAAATTCCGTTTCAGAGGGGAACTGGGCAGGCTCCAGGAAATGAAGCAGACTAAAGAGCTCCTCCACAGTGTTCTGGAGGGGAGTGCCAGTCAACAACACTTTGTGTTCCTGAAAGAACCACAAGACACAAAATGTGAGATGGAAGAAAAAAGAAGGGCGAGTGTAAAACCGTGTGGTGATAAATCAGGGACGATGCAGAAGGAACAAGATCCCAAAAAAACAGATTAGCTGAAGTCTGAAAGTTTTTTAAAACCATTTGGGGTGCACTTCTGTGTAAATGAAAACAATTTTAATTCAATTAAAACTGTGCTGGACACCATTATGTCAGTATTCCTGTTATTCAGCAACATTAGCTGTGGGCCACTCACCAGGTCCAGCATCTTTAAGCTATCCAAAAGCTTGCAATTACGATTTTTGAGACGGTGAGCCTCGTCAATGATGACGCAACGCCAGGCGATCTCCCTCAACTCTGGGCAGTCAGATAGCACCATCTCAAAGGTTGTGATGAGAGCATCGAACTTGTACGCACCCGGGATTAAATGCTCCTGCACACAAAATCATAATTTTCATTATACATGTTATGAACACATTACAAAAAACACACAACAAATCGCTGGCGATCATAACCAATAACTTTACCTTCTCATCTTTGCAGTACATCTCATACTGCTGTATCATCTGTCGGCTGGCCAGGCTGCCGTGATAGACGATGGCATTCATGTTGGTCCACGTAGAGAACTCCCGCTCCCAGTTGGTGATGGTGGAGAGGGGAGCAATGACCAGAAAGGGGCCCTGGACACCAGCAGCATAAACCTCAGATAGGAGTGCAATAGACTGGATGGTCTTCCCCAGACCCATCTCATCTGCCAGGATACAGTTCTGCCTAAAATAAAGAAACATCATTTGAGTGCAAAATGCAGTGGTATGTTCACACTGTCTGAAACTAGTTTGAAGATTAAAATATGTTTCTGACCATGGTGTTAAGCAAGAGAGTGTGTGGGATAAATACCTGTTGTACCAGTTAAAGAGCAGCCAGTTGACTCCTTCCAGCTGGTACTCTCTGAGTGTGTTACCATTCTTGTACTCTCTCGTCTCCTCTAACTTTTTCCAAGAACTGGCAGGAGGCCGTGCCTAAATAGAAGAGAAAAAATAGATGAAAAACTCACAAGAAACATCGTTGTTCCCTTACGCAAGTTCTCATTTTTTCCATTAAGCCAAGTTTTGAAGGAAGGAAGGAGACAAAAGTAAAAAAAAAAAAAGAAAAAAAGAAGAAACTCAAAGAAGCATTTTTGCATCTTGATGCAGAGCAGATTAGTTCTGTTGGAAAAACTGAGGATTTTCTAAAGTTTGGTTCACAGTGAATGGTAACCTGCACTGAACATGCTTTGATTTGTGCACTGGGGGTTGTGTCAGTTTGCTTCTGTTACACACAAAGTGTCTCTCTAAACTGTTTACGTTAAACATTTAACAGAGAAACACAGGGACAAACTTAAAGTTACATCTTCCTCCCACCATTGTTTAATTAAAGTGTAGTTTGGGATTCTAAAACACGGATGCTGGATACACATCTTCATCCAAGCCAGCATCTTCACAGTCACGTACTCTTCCAAATTTACAGTCACCAATAGTATTTCTGGACTTATGGCCTGACAATTTCACATCAGTGGCTGTGGTCATCACTGTAATGTTGTGTTGAAAAGAATACACGGTTGTACTATCAGACGTCACAACATAAATACACACAGATACATTACTATATCTTTTACATGACTGCTCACCGCTCTCTTAAGGCGAGGTTGTCTGTTTTGGATCTTGCTGAATTCTTCAACCTTGCCTTCGTCCACATCCTCCTTCAGCTCCCAAGTAGCATCTTCATATGGCAGAGAGCACCACTTCACCAAGTAGTAGATTACAGGCTGACAGGACGAGAGAGAATGGGAATTAACACAAGCAATTTGCAATTTTGCAAAGGGAGGTCAAAAGAACCATGTCCAAAATTAGGCCACATAGCCAAAGGTTAATGCCTCATCTCTCACCTCGCCGTTGTCCTTGTCCACACTGTGGGACACATCGAGGATCCTGTCCACCTCCACGTAGTCTGGATTAAAAGGCTCCTCGTCCTAAAGAAAACAATAGCATTAGCCACAGACAGCATAAGGATAAGTGCATCTAACTGAGATACACCCGAACTGTGTGCTTCCCGCTCACCTCCTGGAACAAGTGCCTCATCTGAGCTTGCTTGGTCTTGAACCTCTTAATCTTTTGATGGATCCTCTTGTCTTTCTCCAGCTGCTCCAAAGTGGCCCACTCGCAGTGCAAGTATGAACTGAAAACAAGAGTGTGCAGTTGTACTCATTTTTACTCACTCACCCATCCCCTCAAGCAATAAACAAAAAACAAACAAAAAAGTGTCACGTGCCAGAGTCAAAGATGCTCAGAGAGACACTGCAACTTACTAGTTTTTGTATTTCACAAAGAATTCTTCTATATTTGTATACTGGCCTGGAAACACCTTAAAAATAAAAGAGCAAATTTGAAGCCATTACGCCCGCAACAACTTAAATTATTTTAAGTAATTTAAAGATTATAATTAAGTGAACATACTTCCTTCTTGGTTAATCTCATGGAGAGAATTTTGTCTACAATGGCAGCATCTTCTTCACTTGGGTTTTCCTGTAAAATAAATACGTGTCAGAAACGTACACTACAAACATCACAAATAGCCACACATAAATGTGAATAAAAACAAACACCCCAAAATACACACAACCAGCATCCGTCTCAGCGTGACAATAAGAAGAAATGATATCGTTCCACACTGACCACAAAGAACTGCATACTGGGCAATCCATCACCATCCAGCTCCACTTCCTGTTTGAGCTGCACTGGTGCCCCACTGCTGATGGAAGCCACAGCTGCCGCGGTTGTAGTAACATCTACGTCTTCCTGCTCGTCTTCATCATCCGTTATCTTGATATCTAGATCCTCAGTGTACTTCTTTCTCTTCACCACACGATTGGAGCGTCTCTTCTGAGGAGAGAGGGGCGCAATTTAAACGTGTGTATTCTGTGCAGCAGGAGCCGAGTGTTATTAGACAGTTCATTCAGAATTCATTATATTTCTGTGGTATCTTGACTTATATGCCCCCTTTTTCCAAATCGGTTCATAACTGGGACGTCCCAGCACATAACTGGATGTGTGTCAACCACCTGAGACAGGAAGGGAGGCTACTCATCTGCAACTATCAGGTGGTTTTATTAGGACAAGTCTTTACTGTGGAAGTACTCCACATACTCCTAATCTTCTGTTTATTTTATGTCACAATTATTATCACAAAGACATCAAATCAGAGCAATGTACTGTCAACAATTGCTACCAACAAACAGTATGATTATGAAGTGTTCACAGTGGGGCAAAAAAAGAAAAGAAAGGATGGCTCAACACTATTTGTTGCGTCTACTCGTATGATTTTATGAGCATGCATGTGCTTGTACCGTAATCATGTCATCCTCCAGCGCAGCAGGTGACGCAGGACTCAACTCCCCGTCAGAGTGGTCTGAGGACGCATTCCTTTTTCTTTTCTTTGCTCCAACTAGAGTGATAGTACTGTAGGATGGAGGAGGGGGGGGGTTAAATATGGTTTTCTTCAAAGCTGCATTTCTAAATGTACAGAAATAAGCTGTGCATTTAAATGTCTTCATTTGCTTACTTCGCCTTAGCTTTGCTTTTGCTCTTGTTCGCAGCACTGGGTATTACTGTGCCTCCTGCCACTATAGTTGTTCCTCCCGGTGCCTTGACTTTTCCCTTTTTGTCAGGCCCTCCTGCGGTTTTGGGTGCCGTTCCTCCACATACAGGGCTTTTCTTCTTACTTCCTCCACCGCTGGTTTTCTTCTTAGCACTAGACACCACCGTCACGGTACCCCCCATTTCTGGGGAAGACTGCGTAGCTGGAAGCTCATCCTGGTTAAGGACTCTGGGTAGGTTCTTCTCACCACGAGCTTTGGCCCGAGCTATAGCCTCAGCCACTATACGGTTAGCTTTCTCTTGCTTGCACAGAATCTCCACTCGCCGCACAGAGGCAGGCTCTCCGGGCGCCTTGGTAATGCGGATGGCCTGCGATGGAGTGGTAGTTGTAGAAGACGGTCCTGCTGCTGAAGTGTTGATGACCTTCACAACAGAGACGGTGCCGCCAGCGGACGAAGCTGCGCTTGTCTGAGTTAAAGAGAAGGTTAAAAATACATAACATTTTTACAAAATTACAATACATTCTGTAATTTCTCTCAGTTCACATTAAAAGCCCCACTCTAATGTAGGGAATAAATAAAATCTGCAGATTAGAGGTCTACCTGTGGCTGCAGAAGCATTTTGAGTGGTACTGCCACTCGCTGCCCTCCTTGGCCTTGGGATATTTGCAACACCTGAGGGCCGCCGGTATTCCCAGCTCCTGAAACCAGCTGGTACTGCACTCATGAAAGAGACACATCAAGTTACAGATTGATCAGATTGATTTAAAAAAAAAAAAAAATCTTGTTAATTTTTAGGAAGTCCTTCAGACAGGGTTTGTTATGTTTTTTTGTTTTTTAAACTAATACTCTTTTTTTTTTTTTTTTTTTTTAAATCAGAGTATTAGTTTAAAAAACAAAAAAACATAACAAACCTTGTCTGAAGGACTTCCTAAAAATTAACAAGATTTTTTTTTTTTTTTTAAATGCAAGTTTCCGAGAATAAGTTGTATTTACAAGTTTTTAAAACTGGATGGCATACGACTTGTAAAAGCAACCTCTAGCACATGGATGAGACTTCCTTCTGACTCCAAAATTTGCTTTAAACTAGGTGGTGTTCCCACCCATACAGACTTTGAGTGGGCTACATCATAAATACACGCACACACGCCTGAAAAATAAAAATAAATAAACAATGCCTTTATGTTATCAGTTTACTAGTAGACAGTTTGGGCGATCGTGGCTCAAGAGTTGGAAGTTCGCCTTGTAATCAGAAGGTTGCCGGTTCAAGCCCCGGCTTGGACAGTCTCGATCGTTGTGTCCTTGGGCAAGACACTTCACCTGTTGCCTACTGGTGGTCAGAGGGCCCGGTGGCGCCAGTGTCCGGCAGCCTCGCCTCTGTCAGTGCGCCCCAGGGTGGCTGTGGCTACAATGTAGCTTGTGAATGTGTGTGTGAATGGGTGGATGACAGGTTGTGTAAAGCGCTTTGGGGTCCTTATGGACTAGAAAAGCGCTATACAAATACAGGCCATTTACCATTTTACAGTTTGCTCTGTCTTATTGCGAAAGTTCAAATGCTTGAAATAAACTAGCATGAGTCCTTCCTGTTTCATGGTTTGTCTGTTGGGTTGCTACTGTAGTTATTGTTCACACTGCCCCCCCAACACACACACACACAGCAAAGGTATTTCAAAATTTTGCTGTCATGTTGCTTTAAACTGGTTTAAAAAAAACACAAAACAAAAAACAAACAAACACAAAAACCCCACAATGACCATGTAAAATTGTTATCAACTTGACAGAAAGACGAACACATTGATTAGACACAGATTATTTGGAGTAATAATAAACTTAACATTCTTATTAAAAGACCTAAATTTGCTGGTTTTTCAACCTGAAGCCATTAAATATCACGTAACAAAGGCACGGGGAGAATGTCAATATATTTAAAATGCACCGTCCTTTATCTCCAAGCTTGCCAGTCCTTCCACATCACATACCACAAAGTGCGTTTCAAAACAATCAATGCTCTTCAGCTGATCAGAGAAACTACCTCTGAATACTAACTGATACCGCTCAGTGGAGCCAAGATGGTAATTAATCTGGTCTGATCTGTCCTGGCTAAAAGACATTGCCAAAGCCAAGGTGTTTTGCCATGTCACCTCATATTACACAGAATATTACATTTGTACATCTGAAGCACTGTGTACTCTGGTACACATGTTGAACTAAAATATTAGTTACACAGTGACACCTCTGAGGAGGAGCAAACTTTCACAGATTTCAGAACTATAGTACTTGCGAATGGTGGAAATTAAAAGCAGACCAGTATTCAAGATGATTGACAAGGGAACAACAACAACAACAACAACAACAACAACAACAAGACTTTCAAGGCCCCACGTACTTGAAACAACAGAAATTAAGAGCAATTTGAATGATTTTCCCAAAAACATGCCATCAAAACTCATCGTAACTTATTAACACTGTTAAACAAGCCGAGACCTCTAACTCCTACAGCACTCGTTTCTCACCTTTACACCACCTTGCTGATTGGGCTGTTGTTGCACCTGTAGCTGAATTGTGAGAACTTTGGGCTGCCCTCCAGCCTGGCCTGCTGCTCGTGCCTGGGTCAGGGCTGCTAGCTGGCTCCCCTGGAGCACCAGTTTTCCCCCGGGGAGCTGCCCCAGAACCAGTTTAGCTGGGGCCTGGGTCTGCTGAGGTTGGCCTCCTTGTGCCGTCTGAACCTGCTGGACTTGGGTGACCTGCTGTTGGGCTGCAAGAGTTTGACCTGCTTGAGTTGCAGAGCCAGCCTGGGATGGCTGCTGAAGAACCAAGGTGATGCGTTTTGCTTCTCCACCCTAGAATGAGAAATGCAGAAGGACATTTATAACTGAACTAATTAAAAAACATGAAATCAGCAGTTATCCTGATGGTCACCTGCTGACACTTTGTGGTCTGCTTACCTGCGTCTGCATAGCTGGCTGGAGCTGCACTTGGCCCTGTGCCTGGACCTGGATCTGAGCTGCCTGGGGTTGAACTTGGATCTGAGCAGCTTGGTTTTGGAGCTGCACTTGGCCCTGTGCCTGGACCTGGATCTGGGCAGCCTGGGGTTGAGTTATCTGTGCTGTTGCTGGAATCTGCACTTGAACTGGCTGGCCTTGTGTCTGCTGCACCTGCTGGGGCATGGACGTGAGCAACACCTGTTTCACTGGTCCATTAGGAGACTGCAGCAGCCTCTGCACGCCTGCACCACCCACCTTCACTTGTGTTTGTCCTGGGCCTGCCTGATTCAATACTGTTCCGCCCTGCAGGATGGACATGCCAGGTTTGAGTGGTGTGCCAGACACTACACGGATGACCTTTCCACCAGTCTGACCCGTGGCTCCTGATACAGTCTGTAGCACCTGTGCTTGACCCTGGGGACCTTTGAGAATGACAATTTTGCCACCAGCCTGTTGTGTAATGGCAGCTAACTGCTGGGGAGTAAGCTGGTGGGTTATCTGTGTGAGCTGGGTGGTGGCGGTGGTTGTAGCTGGAGAGCTAGAAACAGTCAGAGGTGAGCTCAACAGGACAGTGCTACTGGTGACCCCACTGGCATTGCTGGCAATTGGTATGGTGGTCTGGGCCTGTATCTGATTCACAGTATCAGTAGGAGTAGGGGCAGGGGTCACAGGAGGCGCTACAGCTATGGAAATGGTCTGAGGAGTTGCCACTTGCACTGGCTGCTGTGTGGGGACTTGAACAGGGGCTGGATCCGGAACGGCTGGAGCTTCTACAGGAACACAGAGGCTCATGTTAGACGCGAGCTCAGGAGCAGGCTCAGACTCTGGTGGTGGATCCACCTGGCCCAGAGCGAGCTTGAACGCTTCCTCAACCGGGTCCGAGGACCCCTGAGAAAAGGAGTCGTCCGGTAGGGCATCCAAGTTAAACAGGGGTGTGTCCTCAAAGAGGTCCATAATGGGATCTGCCATCTTGCCCACTCCACACAGGGAGATGGGCACAATGTTAAAAAGACTCCGAGATGGAAGCTAAATAGTTGTTATCCAGATCTTCTCAATTTTTAGATAATCAGCTGTGAAGGGAAAGAAAACAACAGTTAGACACAATTTTCTTACTGACTTTGTTCAAAGAAATGCTGCACTATTACAGCATAACGTCTCTCAGACCTGGACATCAAACTGTGAAGTGACAGCTCTAATGGTTAGTACAAGAGTCCTTAAGTAAAGGAAGGGAGAAGCAAAGAAATATAATCACTGTACTTTTTATTTTGGTTTGCTGGTGGCTATGAAGATCATAATCAGTGGAAATGTCTTAAGGGTTAACAGGACATGAACAGTTTACTAAAACAATGATCACTTTACGTAAACAAGCTTTTATTTATCTTAGTGGCTGTGGTGGAAATTATCCGGTTAATACAGTTAATGGGCCGCATAAAAAATAAAATAATGTTAGAAGGATGTAGCAGCTTGTAAACTAGAGACAAAACAAGTATAGTTTTTGAATCCATCCTCCAACTCGTGGCCACACCGTCCAGAAACGCTTTCAAAGTGAAATTAAAAGCTTTGAAAACACACAAAAACAGTGCTCGTCGGCTTAAGTGTTAACATATAAAGAGAAAGTACGCGGATAACATTTAGTGAATGAAAATAACGAGGAGTGAAGTCATACGATTAGGTCAGTGATGCTGGAAAGACGGGATGCTTTCCTCTCAGGTCGTATTGCAGTCTTTCTCTCAAAACCGTCGGCTAGCATTAGCTTCTACCGCTACAAAAATGTGCCTGTTACAAAGGCGTGTGTGGCACCGTAAACACATTTAGACTCAAAAACACGATGAATTGTGTCCTCTTCGCCGTTAGTTCGCTTTCCAGTCATTTACTATCAACCATTCAGTCCACCGGACTCCTTCAATATCGTCAACAAACCGGACCAAACCAAAGCAACGTGCCACAATAACCATTGCCCGTCAACGTTCAGACACAGGTTAGGCCGCATTGCTGTTTCGGCTGGCCTGCGTCTATTTTCGGCAAAAATACGTGAAAATAACCATCATATCTACTGCCCCAACTCTCACAGTAATAATTTCAGGGTGCTAAATTTACCTTTGCGTCGACACACATGGCTTTCTGAGTCTCACAACACTGTACGATTACAGGAAACGGCCAGGAGAGAGCAGGAACTAACATTCTTGCCAGAGAAAGCTCAGAAAGCGTGCCCCTCTGGTGCCGTGAAGCGATCATTGGTTAGCCTCCTCCCAAGCCGGCAGCATACGGCAATTTCATTGGCTCGACTAGCTGTCCATCAGACGTTCTGTCGCTACCGAGCGGGATGAGAGTCATAGTTTGGTTGAAGTAACACTAAATGCGGCCTAGTTGGGATCGTTTGGCTCGGTGATCTTCAACATTGCTGTCTCGCTGTTGTAGATGCTCGAAATAGGAAGCGCAGCAGTTTTAGAGCTGGCTGGAAAAAAATAGATATCGTTTTAATAAACTGAAGTGTTCATGGACTACACGGCCAAAAGACCTGTTTCTGAATGGCACACCATCATTTTTTTCAGCGGTTTATTACACTGGCCATAGCCCAGAAATCAGCCTACATCATTAAATGAATGAAGACCTGTTGTCATATCGGTCTATTAGTTTCTAGATATATATAACCAGACGACGAGGGCGTATTATATATTTCCCAAGGTTACTAGTACACCTGGAACATTAATATTAGCTTCCTCTGGGTATTAATGTAATGGTCTGGCGCTTCCATAAGCGATTCCGTTTTTTAATTAGGCTTTGGTGCCCTCTAGTGGCCTAACATTAAAATATAATCACTAGCTTTCAGTCTGTTATGTGGGCAGTTTTCAGGGCACTGGGACAGAAAAGGGCTCTTATTGCCCCAGATTCATTTTTCCTTTTTCTTTTTTCTTTTGGTCAGTTTCCTTAATCACAAATTAATTAGACAATATAAGTGTAAACTAATCTTAAATAATCTCATACTTAGATTTCTACATAGGACCCTCTGAGGTCAGATCACAGGAATGCCACACCCTGTCAGATACGGTTGTATTAAAGTGGAGCAAATCTTGAAGTAAATAAACTGCCAATGGCTTTGAAGCTTGTTGTATTTGCAGGTCCTTGTGGGGCTCGGGGCACAACGGAGGTTACCCACTCTACGTGGCTGAAGAGTGAACCAATCAGTACAGTGGCACTTAGGTGTAAAGTATAAAAAAGAAAAACATTGTAACATTTGCGTGAACACTGCAAGATTTCATTGTGTTTTCTGAGATTTATTTAGAAAGGCCATCATTTCCTGCCTAGGACTTGAGGTTAATTTTATAAGATATTCTTCTTTGGGAGCATTAATATGACATCGTGAATTCATATCTAGGCTTTTTCCATTTTTATGAATTTTTTACTCGTCATCCTAATTTCATAAATGTATAATTATGGTAACGGAAGGATGAAAATGACAAAGGAAGTCAGAGAGAGAGAGGAAGATGGTGGGCATGAACCACGGAAGCGTAAGTGACTACATGTGACAGCACACCACACTTTATCCACGGCAGCCCTGCAGAGATGAACCTGCCTGTTCGACAGAGCCTCCATCTGTCTGCGGCCCTGTACGGAGCATCCACCGTACACCACACTTCATACCGGGTCCCACGCTGGTCCCTTCGGTCCATGCCAACGCCAACTCTGCTGGTGGGATCTATATTTACAAACAGCTGCCATGGCACTGGGTAGGGTACAATGGAAGGGATGAGAAATACTGCCTTGTATAAGCAGATTAAACAGTCGCAGTCTTGGTGATTCATCAGATATTGTCTGAAATCAATCCCGCTCGCATACTCAAAGTGAAATACTGACCCAGATTTAGACTATTTTATTTGGTCTTTGATAGAAATTTCTTTGTAAATAAACATTTGTTGCGTTATACTAACAGGCATATAGAGGAACAGCAGTCATACAGCACACTAGAATAAAGAGATTTTTTAAACATAGACAGGATGGCATGTGGAGCACAGCAGTGTTGAAACACTTAAGAACAGAAGCTTTTAGGTACTCTAGCACAGAAGCCCATGTTTTAAATGGCTACTTTAGAATTTTGCCACAAAGTATCTTCTATAACAAGCATTTAAACATTAAAAAAAAAAACCCAAACAAAACAGAGCCAATGAATTCCTCAGAGAAATTATCTTTGCCATCTACTCTCATTTTCTTTTTGGTCCATTTGAACAATCATCTCATTTTTGCATAAAAGCCATCTTTTCATGCACTATATAAGGTTACAGATTGAAGCCTTTCTTTTCTCCCACCACCTCTTCCCCTTTTTTCTCTCAATCATTCTCACTTTGCGGCGCTTCAACCCTCTATCTTTCTCACAAGGGGAAAACCAGGAAGCCTGAGAATGTGGAGTACTTCCAGCCTCCCATCAGGTTGCCTCTCTCCAGTCTGAGGTAGGCCTTGTCGCCCTTCTCCATAATCACCAGGCCGGCATTGGTGGCGGCTTCTCTGGTCACGTCCTGGTCCCCGGCGAATGCCGAAATCATTGGCCAGCCGTTCACCATCAGGCTAACCTAAGAGATGGGAACCAGTGAGATTAAGAGAGTGATCCACTGGAACGAGAGCTATGAGTCTCAGAGTCGAGTGGGCGTACCTGAATAGTTTGTCTATTGTAGGCCTTCACCACATGGAAGTTGAAGCTGTACACCCCCCTCCTTGGTGCCAGGAACACACTACTTTCTTGGTCAAAATGAGTGCCCACGTTAACCAAAATCTGAACAGACAGCAGGAAAAAGACGGGGGATGATAAAGTCACGACATGGGTCATTCTTTTCGTCTGTTCAGATTGCTTACTTCCAAACTACTGAGACCTATTTTCATACATCCCTCCCTCCCTCTAAAATGTCCATGGACATGCAGCTTGTGCAGCATAATCCAACCATGTTTTCATTATGTGGCTTCACTACAGGTTCAAAAGTTTAGCAATCAGCTCATTATCACATCCAATGGGAGAAGACACCTGACTACAAAATGATAGCACAGAGCCTTTTGTGTGTTTGCCCATTCTGTAATGTAAAAAATAAACCTGTCACAATTTGCTACAAATGGGCATAATAAACATAGATATCTGATAACTCACATTATCAAAGTAGATGATCATGGTGCGGTTGCTCATGTCTGTCGGCTCGTGGTTGGTCTGGCGGCTGGCAGAGAAGGCCACCCGACCCGAGCCAGAGCGCACCGACATGCCCAGGGCGTTTCCGGCAGGCTCGGACGAAGGCGTGGAGTCACACACTACCAAACATTTCCCCTCAAGGATGATGGGCTCTGTGTCATTCTGGCCCCTGGATCCCAAAGGTCCCCACAACAGGAGCATGCCCAGGAGGAGCAGGATGTCAGGGTGGACTGACCCGAGGTGCATGACTGAACCTGAGTTTTGTTTTTTAAGTCAAATATCTCTAATTTCTAAGGACAATAGTCACTCTGGGCAATCTGCAAAATAAATAAACATGCTACGGCTAAAGAAACACTCTATATCAGAACAGAAAGAAAACCTGTTTTGTGTTGTTTTTTTAATTTAGTTTATGTTTTCAAGGCGGTTTTGACTCAGATTGGTTTGCTGGTCATATCTGTCAGTCTTTTCTTTCGAGTTTCCCCCTTTTTGACCCCCACACAAATCCCCAAATCTCTTCAGTGTCCTTTGTGCTGTGTCAACAGGGTCCAGAATGACACTCAGAAAAAAAAAGCTCTTGATATTTTCAAGTTGATGTCGTCAGCAAAAAATAAGCGGAGATGTAGCTGAGGAGGGGAAGAGAGGGAGAGACAGAGAAAAGATAAGGGGCGGCACGGTGAGTGAGGATCCAAGTCCGGGCTTAACCGATGAAGACGAGGGCGGAAAAGGTGTGGAAGAGAGGGAAAAAAAAGATGAGGTAAGACTTTGGAGAGGTGACAAAGGGGGAGGATGTAGGACCCAGAAGGGAATCAGAGAGAGAGAGAGATGGGGAACAACTCCACTGAGTGACCATCTGTCTGCCACACACGCTCGCTGTTTCTCCCACTTGTGCCTCTTGTTGCGCACACTCACACACGCTGCAGCCGCACGTACACACATTCATCTTCTCTGCAGGTTCGAAAGACTTTCTGTTGGTTCGGCTCGCTGAAATGAGTAAAATGCAAAGCCCTCCCCCCCCCCCCCCCACGCCTCCTATGGCATTTCAAAGTGTAGCATTTTTGAAATAACCTTCATTTATCTGTGCAAAATCAGCAACAGGGTGAAAACATTTCCTTCTAAGCTTCAACAAAGTTATTCAGAGACAAATGCATCATGCTTCCTCATTCAAAGAATAACACAATTCATTGTGCTATTCATCAACAGTGACTAAACATGATCTGACTACAAAATTATGAGATTATGAGAATAATAAAAGTAATAAACAGAGGATCACCTGTTCCCATGCAAAGGATCGTGTATTCCATATCTGAAGGACTGAAATATCCTTGTTGTCCCGCTCCTCTGTCACATTAATTCACAGCATGGCTGATCACAACCAAGATAGAGACTGCTCTGATCTCTCTGTCTATCTCCCTGTTCCCTCTCTCTCTCTCTCTCTCTCTCTCTCTCTCTCTCTCTCTCTCCCTCCTTTCCATCTGCTTCGTTCTCACCCTTTATGCTGCATCCGCCCACTCACGTTTACAGTAACATAAAAGATAAATAAGTGTGAGCAGCTTCAAAGAGCAAAGTTAGCAAGTGAGTGGCAATTTTCTCCCCTTCCCCCCCCCCTGTAATTCCCAAACAAAACATTGATCTCCTCACAAGAATCAAAAGATCCTTCGTCATCTTCAAGACAGCGAGATTTATTTCAAGGTCTTTATCCATGTGGTAAATAGAGCTGGATTTCTCGATCCGCAGCATCGTTTGATCCATAAAGATGCTGCTTTTGTGTTTTTCTTTGATCGTGCACTTAATGTCTAGACACTCTTAGATACAAACAGGAAATCACAAAACAGAGGTAGAGCTTCAGAGATGTTTAAGAAAGGCTGGAGTGAGAAAAAGGTTCAAGTTTATCTTATTAATATCAGCCAAACAAATTTCCAGCTTTTCTATAACTACATTACTTTATAAACAAAGACCATCCTTATTTCTAATTGCTGTGGAATCAAGGTGCTGAACAATGTAACTAAAGTAACGAATTACTTTTAGAATATTGTAACACAGTTACTTTTTTGAAGTAACTAGTAACTATAATTAATTACTTTTTCAAAGTAACTTGCCCAACACTGGAAATGAACATAATTGGTCCCTTTTAAAATGAGCCTTTCCATCTAGTGTTTAGGGAAGTATCAAATTCCCTTTGGGTGTCTTCTGGAAATGTTTTCACATGCCAGCTGATCGCAGCTTTAGAAGACACAGTTTTGTCTCTTTGGTGAGGAAGAGGTAAAACTGTTTTAGAGCAGGAAGCAGAGAAACAGCAGCTCATGGCAAAGACTCACTCTACACAGACGGGAGAAAAACAACAGCACTTTATTTTGGAATGGCCAAAACAGCACAGAGTTCATCATCATCATCCTCCTAGCTGTCTTTTTCATCACATCAGACTTTAACAATAGTGATCCGACTGTTGAGCTCAGCTTTGTAGAGTCCAAAGCCCAGGCACACCGGCTGAGTAAAGGTGGTGGAGAAAGTGTGGAGGTGGATCAGGTTGTTAGACGGTCCCACCTCTGAGTAGGTGATGGTGCCTGAGCTGTAGTCCACGGCTACAGCAACGCGGTTCCCAGTCATTTGGTATGTGAGGCGGGTCTTCCTGCGGTTGTGCCAGGCGGCTAGCTTTTTATCGTGCTGCTGTGTCAAGCTCCATGAAACCTACAAGAGGTTTAATCAAGGAAGATGTTTTCATTTCAGATGAAACTTTACTATCAAACAATTACTGATGTGGGGGAAATTGATCTGGCGATAATTTTAGTGACTGATTTATATTTTAAGTTGAGCGAAAATCATTGCAGCGTTCCAAGGAAGTATTGGCTATATCTTAAATTGCATGTGGTTGACAAGGAAGGTATCACTGTAATGTTCTCATCCTTCTGCAAAATGTGCTTTGATCACTGACAGTTAAATCAGGGCAGTGATATTAGTAAAAAACCTAAACATAAAATTAAACGTACACATAAGAATAGACTAGGAAAGAATAGAACTGGAATACAATTGTTGAACTGCTTTAGTGCACCAGAGGAAAATAGAAAGAAGGTTCACTTTTCAAGGCCAAATTTACTGCTTTACTCTGACTGAATGAATGATGAGGTGTTCAAAGGAAAAAAAATCATCTTTTTCACTGATGCCAAACAGACTGAGAGATGTCAGGGACAGGCATCAAACAGAGGCTCCTGCTCATTCTATTAGTTAGCAAAGAAAACACAAAATCTAACACTGGAACGAGTGTGATTAACCACTCTGGCTCTGCGGCACACTTGTACCTTGTTGTTCCCAAATGCACTGCCTTCTTTGCCCTTCCGTCCAATACTTCGGTAGCAGATGCCCACATCCCAGAATCCCTCGGCTTCCAGCTCCCAGTAGTGAGTCCCAGAGGAGAAGGTCTGGACGGTGAGGACCTGCGGCCAGTGGTCGAAACGTTCGGGATGAGCAGCGCAGGGCAGGCGGTTTTTAACTCGTGTAACTGAGCGCAGGTCGTCTGAGATGCTCAACAGAGGATGAGCTGCGTTTGTGTCCAGACTCAAGGGACTGGTTACTGCAAGGAGAGAGATAAATCTTAGTCACTTTCCTCGTAGTACTTAAACTTGTTTGCCCATTTCTATGGAGCAAAACAGAACTTTTAAAATGCAAAACAGAGATTTATAAATATATGCTTTTGAGCCACACCTACATCCACAATTGCTGTCACCTTCATTTTGTCCCCACTGCGTTACATCTGAATAAATATATTTAAACGTAAACGTTACAAACATGTATATGTATAATTCAGGTCATTAAACTCGTGCTTTTTAACATAAACATCATCTGCTATTTATTCAACACATTCATAGATGGTTCATCATGGTTTTAACTCCATTGATGATGCTTTCTTTATTAAGCTCAAGGCAAACATATTTAGAGTTGAACTGACTCTGATTTGCTATTCTGGACTCAAAACTGAGTTTCTCTTCTCGGGATTAGAGGTCAGCGTTAGACTCAGAGTTTGTTAAACAGATTGCTGGTGTATTCAGCTTCATGTCTCTACCTTTGTATTTGTCTGTGCTCCTCTGTTCCCCGCCTTTGTTGATCACTATGTTTGTCTTCCTGTTTTTAGTGCCAGCTAAGATTTTGTGTCCTTATTTGGGATTTTGTTGTCTGCTGCTTTTGAATTTGCGTAGACTCTTGTAAGTTACCAGCAGCATCTTATTAAAGCTTTTGTTTTGTTTGCTCAAGCTGTCAGTCTCTGAGTGTCGGCAAGTGTGTCCTCCAGTGAACCATAGAAACCAACTGAGAAATATTTGCTAATGACATCTACGTGTTAATGAAAACACCCACAAACACATCCTTTAGGTTTTATCAAACATGAACTCCAAACAATGTCAAGAAAAATCAGGTCGTATACTACAGAGGTGTTACATAGTTACATACATAGAAGACTGCTTACAGTCCATCATACCAAAGATGCCATTGGTCCTATCTATCTATCTATCTATCTATCTATCTATCTATCTATCTATCTATCTATCTATCTATCTATCTATCTATCTATCTGACCTTTCACTTCTTAGTTGAATATGTAAATGACTGCACTCTGGAGCCTCACCTTAAGACCAACTGAGCATTATTTAAATGCCATTTAATTTATGATGTCTGCTTACAGCAGGATGATGTACCATGTCACTCAGAACTCAGATCATCTCAAACTGGTTTCTTGAACATTACACTGGAATTCAAATGGCCTCTACAGTCACCAGATCTCAGTCTAACAGAGCACCTCTGACATGTGGGTTAAGTTCTGAAGTTCAACAAGAAAGCTAACAAGCTTCATTCCCCAAAATGTCTAGCTATTCCTTTAAAATCATTAGCGGGGCAGGTAAGCGTCACGCATTCATTCCACTCACAGAGTTCCCTCTTGAGGTCACTGAGACAGCGGAGGGTAGCAGTGATGAACTCGCGGTACTTGCTCTCGATGTCCTGCAGAATGTGCTTCCTGTCTGCGCTGATGGGCTCAGGGATGTAAAGTGGACTGTTCAGCTCAGCTAATAACCTACAAATCAAAAGCACAAATGAAATAACGCCTTTATTATTTTGTGTCTTTCATTGTTTCTCTATCTCTCTTTTCTCTCGAGCTTCCACTGTAATAACACTCCCTAACATGACAACCCAAACACACGTCAACATAACACAGCTCAGGACGAGTCCTAATTCAGTCTGACTGCTTTGTTCTGGACTTACTTTGTGTCATCTGACTGAAAGGCCTGCGAAAAGAAAAGTCAAGGACAGCTGAGAAAAATGCACCAACAGAGTGAAAAGCAGCTGTCTGTGTGAATGTGAATGTGCTCAGGTAGATTTTTTTTCTATAAATTCCTACATTTCTACATTTTTGCATTTTCAAATCACCCTAATATGTAGCCATGCCAAATGTGTGATCTGCTGTAAAGCTTCACTCTCTGGCCACTGTGTATATTAAGTGTACGGTATTGCAGCATATTCCAGTCAGGACTACAGTGGTGGATTTCCTTGGCTAAAAATGATATTCTGCAGTCGCACAACAGTTAATCTCCCAATCAGAGATTGGACTGGACTGGTGCATCCTGTCTTAAGCTATAATTTAGTTTCGTTTGCATGACCTAGTTCTGGAAAAACTTAATGCTACACTCACCCAGATGAGCAGGAAAGGGTCTGTCTCTGACAGCAGTAAGGCCAGATAGTGCTGGATTCTTAGGGTGTGGTGGATGTGGTCCCTGACTTTGGAGCAGTCTTCATGCACACGATCCATGACCTGCTGCCTCTCCTTCTTGGTGATGTCTCTCAGTGCCACCACCAGCTTGTTGACCTGGACCTGCAGGTCTGAGCCCAGCTGCTCCACCTGGGCATCATCCTGCTTCAGAGAATCCTGGAACCAATGAGGACAGAGTATTCGATTGCTGGCAGATCAGTGATTGAGACACAATCAAACCACATGACTTGTGATTTTGGTACAAACAGCTTCATGAGTCATTAGATTTCCTTTGCACAGATAAATATGTGTACTCACTGCCATGGTGGAATCGATGTTCTCACGCTCTTTGAGGATTCGCTCTCCATCTTTCAGTTTTTCCTCTGCTTTTATAAGCAGTGTCTGAAGGATGACCTGCAAAAATCACCCAGTAGGTGTTACAGCAACCACACATTAACATAAAAACATACATTAATTGATTCTCCATCCAGCACACCTTCAGATCATCCTCCACGTGCCTCAGTGCTTTCACTTTGTGCTGAGCGTGGCCTCCATCCAGCAGACAGTCGCCACACACGTACACTCTCTCATCAGCACAGTAGTAGCGGAACAGCTCTGTGTGCGCCGGGCACCTTCGCTGGGACAGATCGCCCAGCGGATCCACCAAAAGGTGGGTGCTAAACACCGGTCTCTCAAGATGAGGCCGGAGATGTTCGGCACACAGCGACACTTCACACCTCAGGCAGGTCTTAACTGCCAACGGCGGTTGTCCTTTCTCCGCCTCGGGAGGGCAGCAGTCGCACAGCACTTCGCCGTGCTCCTCCTGACACTGGGGACAGGTGAAGCGACCTTTTCCTTCACCCTGGCTGCTCCAGGCCTCCCGGACACAGGCAGGACAGAAGCTGTGACCACAGGGCAGGGGCTGGGATTGGCTGAAGGTGTCTCGGCACACAGAACAGGTCAGCTCTTCATCCATGGAGGCCATCGTGACGAGGATACTATAAACAAATAAGCACATTGATTAAGCGGCAAACACACAAAACGTACAAATATCAACAACTGTGCAGACTAACATGTTTGTGCGATGTATAAGAAAGACTAACACAAGACAGAACCACACACAAGACACAGGCAGCGCTGGAATGGTGACAAGCTGGGAATGCTTGTTTCACTCCAACTGTGCACTCAGACCAGTAATCCTGTCTACTGGGCTTTTGCCTACTGTGCTCTATGAATAGATACTTCACAAAGTAAGCGGTTTTACTGAGAAAACATGCTGAATGTGTACAAAAATATCAGAAAGGCCTCATCCACTTTTGTCAGGGAATATATCAGCACAACTAAAAGTGGTAGAAAGGACATAGAATACCAAAAAACCCTTCTTCTTCTTCTTCTTCTTTTTTTTTACAATAATATATACTATCAGATATTCAAAACATTATCAAATGAAACAAAGCAATTATCAAATAAACCTAGGTGTAATATATAGTGGTTCCTTTTCTTTAAAATAGTAGCAAAGGTGTTGTAACACTGAGTGTAGATGAGCATTAACTGCACTTAGACTGAAGCTGTTGCAGTGGAGGGATCAGGAGATCATCTGACACAGATGGCTGGCTCAGTTTCCTTTACATGTGCTCTTCTTTTCTGCATTTCCCCCAAAACTTTAATGCTTTAACTAACAACTACTTATCATTAGAAATTACTAAAAAAAACACAGAAGTGTCATTCCTTACCCGTTAGCTTCCTAGTATTTGCAGACTAAAGCCATCTGTGAGTGCGTGTGCGATCAGACTGCCGATTGGAGGCTAATCCCCACAGACTCACTGCACTCAGAGAGGTCAGCTGATCCTGAGATGGGAGGAAGGGCAAAGGTGGGGGGAGTGGGGCAGGGAAATCGATTAGGTAACTCTGAAGACACAAGGTTTAGGGTTAGAGTTTACATCATGTCAGCGTCACATAAAGCGTTTCCTCTCTAGCTGTCCTACACCGTGTGTGTCCCACATGTCCAACACTTTCCATACGTTTGTTTTTGTCATTCAGAAGCATGACTGCAGCTTTCAGCGAGCTTTGCTTTACCTGATTTTGTCGGGCCAGTGAACTTATAACAGAGGCTTGTTTTTTTGTTGAAACACGCATGCATACTACTGTATTTTCCCATCACAATTAAAACTATCAACGTGAACCATTCAGTCAGTGATACTGGGGACAAAACAAACAATATATGCAGCAAGCTCAGAAGGGCGAGGTATTTACCTCTATATTTAATTTTTCTTTTTGTCTTAAGGAATACAAATATATGTGTGTTATTTGCTCTTAAACACAGGTCTTCAGCTTTACACAAAATAATTTTGTTTTATTTCTGCCAACATTTCCATGCACACACATGAGAAAGAAGACCTTGGGGTTTTTTTTTTCTTCTTTTCTTCCCCAAGCCTTTTTTACAATTAAAAACACGACCTTCAGAATATTCAGTATAGAAATGGATTGGGTTGAAATGTGTGCACAAAGATGCGGTGCACAAGGTTGTACACAGAAAAGCAAATAATCAAAGAACTTTTGTCAAGGGAACATGTTTGCAATTTTTTCTCCTGGCATCTCTGATGAAAAATCTAAAAATTTGGAGGAAGCATCCTTTATTGAGGTCTTACTGTAGTTTTCATGCTTTAACAGACACGTGAACTTACAAGAGCTGATGACATCCATTTTTTTCATTATAATAAAGGTTCAAAATTTTAAAGACCTGCCACATCCATTCAAGAAACACAAGCCACAGTCAGATACAAAAGCCAATTAGCTCTTGAAATATTCAAATGTTATTGTTTTTTAATGACAATGTAACTTCATAGAATTAAGCATGAAGCTAAGAGTTAATAAATAACAAAAAAAACCCTATTTTGTTATTTATTAACCGACTTAACAGTATGAGTAATTTGAAAGTACAATATCCTGGACTCTTCAATCAGTAATGTTTCCTAAAGTCATAGGATGTTTTGGGTCTTAAAACCATCAGACGGGGGATAATGCTCGTGCCCATGTGGTGCTACCATAACTGCGACTATTCTCTGGACCCATGGTTAAAACAAATTCTGGCCTCAGTGATATCCAGCATGTAGTAGGTTCTGAGCAGCAGAGGCCTTAAACCTCCCCTAATAAGTCTGGGTTCCCTGCTGCGGCTTGGATAGTGTGTCTCTCAGGCTGCAAACACTTTTTCTTCACTGGTTTGTGGTTTTAAACTGGCTGTAGGTGTGAATGTGAGCCTGAATGGTTGTCTATCTAGTGGGTTAGCCTTGTGATAGACTGGTGGCCCATTGGGGTGTACCCTGCTTTTCATCCACTGCCAGGTAGGATAATTTTCAGCGCCCTGGAAAAGTGGTTAGGATGGATGGATGGATGGATGGATGGATGGATGGATGGATGGATGGATCATAAAGGGCTCTTTATTCACTAGACTCTTAAGAGTAAAATGGTGCATCCAAAACTCACTTTTTTAACGTAAGTCTCAATGACAAGGCAAGAGGATCAGAATGAGGTTGTTAGAGTAGTCAAGCATAATCCCTGAACTATAGTAGCACTCACTGTCTCTTTACCTTTATTTGAGTAAGGACATGTAGGTATTTACGAGGTCCAGCCAGACCACCATTGTCCCATTTTCCTTCTTTTTGGAGAGTGGTATGAATGTAAAGGTGTCAGGACGGTGCTCAATTAGGCCCCTAACAACAATAAAAACAAATATCTTCTCCTTAACACTGAGTACTGCGCTCCCTTTACAAACTAAGGTATAATGCAATCTAGATAACAGGAAGTGATGTGAGCAACACAAGGCAATGTGAAGCAAATGAAATTTGATGTTTCTCTTTTTCAACTTTGTATCATTCAAGACCTTGGAACGGTGAATGCCTGCAGTTGTTGAACTAGAAAAATGAAATATTTGCAGCATGTGCAACACTGTCATTGTTATAAAATGTGAGCCGTACAGGTGTGGACTTTCACAACCAGAGGTTGCAACAAAGCAGAGAACTGTCATTAACGAGCTTCATTAGAATAGAGAAAATAGAATAATCATTTAATTGTCCCACAGGGGGGAATTTGGTTGTACAGACAATTACAGACAAGAAGAAATTATATATCATAATATATCACACTGACTAATAATCGAATCCTCCTCGTGTGTGTTTTTAATACCAACATGATATCTAGCTGTAGACAAGTGGAGGAAAGAAAAAGCAGCAGACATTCACATTGCCCTTCCGTTGTGACCACTAACAGCTACCGTGTATGGTCTTTTGTTGAGTTTGATTTCCAGCTAAATATGCATACAATAACACATAACATAATCCCCAATATGCATTTTGTATTTAAGTTTTTATTAAATGCTTTGTATGTTTCCATTGAAAAAGATAAACCACGGATGCACAGGTGAGTAATTCAATGAAAGAAATGGACCCTCTTCATAAGTTTGTACAATAGATCCTCGTGTCCTTGTGTTTTGTCACTTAAACCTAAATCATATCACAGCTTTTATGGATATTTCTCTTACTATTTAGTTAATTTCTTGGTGTAATAGTAGGATTTTGACTCTGCAGGTAACTCATTTATGTTTTGGGGGAATTTTTTTGGATTTTCTCAGGCGTCACACTCTACAACATGTGAGATGCACTGCCTGAAAGCTTCATGGCCTGCCATGCCTGCTTGTGTCTAATAAAAAAAGAAGACATAGCAGTTCTGATCTTTGCCATAAAACTGCTCCTGTCAGATGTCATTCAGGTCAGGACCACAACTGTCTTAATCATAAGCAGAATTTTTAATAGTGCACACTGATCTGACCTCCAGTTTGGTTTTCACGCTACTGATTTCTGCAGAGAAGTATTTCACCATGACCTGCCCAGTGTGGGACTGCACAAAAACTGCAATGGTATCCACCCTCATCTCATTTTCCATTTGGATACTTTCACTGGTCTACTTGACTCTGGATCATGTCTTCTTGACCAAACCAGATTCTAGTTGTCACCGTCCTCTGTTATCTGCCTTGCAGGCTTATTTGTAGCCAGATAGAAAGTCTTTGACAGAAGTGAAGCCATAGGGGGTTATAGGTTTGGTGGTGGCAGCAGACACAATTTTGTTCTTTGTCTACCATTTCACAATCTTCTACAACTCTCACAAAGGGGACACAGCCTCAGAATCAATAGGCTATGTGAATGATTCCTCTGGTGGTCTGACCTGCACTCCACTCAATCTAGTGAGCAGTGCTTGGTTTCCTCCACACACGCTGGTGTAACTAAGGTCCTTCTACCCCAGTTGCTCAGATTGGCCAGGCAGCCAGCTCTATGAAGAGTCTTGGTGGTTCCCAACTTCTTCCATTTACAGATGATAGAGGCCACAGTGCTCACTGGGACCTCCTGCTGCAGATCTACCCTTCCCCAAATCTTTGCCTCAATACAATCCTGTCTTGAAGATCCACAGACAATTCTTTGGACGTCATGGTTCAGATTGAGCTCTGACGTGCGCTGTCAACTATAGGACCTTATATAGATGTGTCCAATCAACTGAGTTTACCACAGGTAGACTAAACTGACAGATGATCAGTGGAAACAGGATGCACCTGAACTCAATTTTGAGTGTTTCTTTGTTTCTGTTTTGTTTTGTTTTTGAGTTTTGAGTTGGATTTTCTTGCATTCCTTTAAAATACGCATACTGACCACTTTGGTAGTTAATGTTGTGATTAAAAAGATATTGTAAACTCGTTCAGTATCTAATTACGTAGCACTGGTATTCTTTTTTAACATGTCTTTGAGAGACACCTAGTGGCTTTATTGCTGTAGCACACAAACCACCGCACCTGTCTGCTTATAGGGGGATATTCTTACGAGTTAAGATAAGACAATAATCAATATCATGACAGTAATACAAATAAGAAATGACGCTGCTGGCACAACTACATCATTAGCTGACAAAATAAGTGTTGTAATGCACAAAGAAACTCACAGCAGAAGCTTTTTACACTGTTTAACATTACCATAAGCGGTGCATGAACAGACCGGGGAATCATTCATATTTTCTCATAGGGGTCACCAAAGAAAGATAAATTGCCTGTAAATACTCTGGAGGAGACTAGAATTTTTCTTTATATCATCACTTACTTCTACTTTCACATTATTGTCTCCAAAATGAACGAAATATAATGATAGAGTGGCTCAAGTGGGCTGCTCACTTTTTCTTTTTTTGATAATTCAATACAACATTAGTCTGTGGACTACATCTACAGAGATATCTAACCTTGAAAAAGAAAAAAAAAAAGAAATCATTATCCTCCTAAGACCTAAAAACTCTTCCACGGCATGCATTTTTAATTTCTCTTTGATATTTGGGCATATTGGGAACCGATGACTGTAAAAACAAAGAATTACCAGATTTTTTTATTTATCTTTTTTATCTGATTTTTGTTTCTAAGAAAAATGAGAGCCATATATGAGGATATTTGTTTAAAATTTCGATAGAACAGTAGCAGTATAATGTCCTCGTAAGTAGATATCAGGCCCCTGTAGAGCAAAATTGAGTATTTTGGTCTAAATAACCCAAAATGTGATGTCCACATATGTGGACGCCAGGTCCTAGGAGGTTAATACTATGACTCAGTAGTGGTTGTTATTTTTTATCAATGGGAACCTCTGTCACCCGCGCAAATCTTAAATCCTACATGGATTCATGTCTGCATCAGAGGTGTGCGCGCTCCCGGGCCTGCACTCCTATGTGACATGCACACTGAGAGCCAATGTGGAGGTAACCGTGGTCACAGTTTCCCTAAGGACCGTCTGGCGGCGAGGGCCATTAATTATAAGAGACAGGGAGACAGACACCGAGCCAGCTTAGCAGACAGACAGACAGTACCGCAGCTAGCGCAGACAGGCCGGACAGGAGCAGGCCCCGACAAATACAAAGAGGGGAGGAAGAGCGACACGTAATCTACGGCCAAGGGGGGAAAAAAACATAATCCTCCCCTTGTAGCGAGCAGGCTACGGCTATCTGCACCGGTCCTGCTTTCGCTCCTGACCCTGGACTCTGGGTGAACACACTCAGGCATAATAACCCTTTGTCATAAGAGAAAGAACGCGGTTTTCTACGGAGATAAATAATTGAAAAAAATGCGGCTGTGTGACTGCGCATCCCTGGCAGTGAATAGGAAAATGCTGCGCCAGTGTCCCGGCTGAGAGACGGAGCCGATCTTTCCCAACACAAGCTCCCCGGCTTCCCCACTCTCTCTCTCTCTCCCTCTCTCTCTCCTGTCATTACACAATATCGCTGCCAAAAATTCATCGTTTCGAACATGGTAAGTTTTCTTTGTGTTATATTTAACGGGCTTGTGTCGGCGACGCGCGGCCTGTGGGGGAAATGCACATCCGGGACTGCATTTTTTTCCGGAGAAGTCATAATATTTATGAATCATAACTTGTTATGATGTAGGAACGCGCGTGGCGTGCAACAGGTCGCCGTACAGTAGCGGGGACGCGCATCTCAGGGCCAGATTTTGAGCCTGGTTTCCAAACACTGGTGTTCACATACACACACGCGCGCGCGTTCAGCCTTTGTATACGCGATCAAACTGGCGAGATGGCACGAAAATCATACTAATATTAAGAAGAATAAGAAGGCCTTGTTGGAATGATGGAGACCAGGTTAAAAGCGATGATATTATCCGCTTCGATTGTTTGTCTGCTATTAGAGTTATGGCTTCATTCTCTTTTACAAAACACCAGCGATTACACAATGACACGTAGGTTATTAGCCAAATGATTTCCTTTTTAATCCCTACAATATTCCGAAATCACTGCCTGGTTTGGACAGAGAGCCTTTTGCCCAATATAATCTTGCTGTTAAGAACGTCAGATTAGTGGATGGTTATTACCCGTATTAATTACTGATTTAGAATTTTGGCTCCATTATTATTCTGCCCAAGCCCCAGTAAGAGAGGGGAGAAGGTGGATGCTCTTTGGGTGGGGGACTGTCACGGGGCCCAAGTGGAAAATGTATTTTTCTCTTCACCATGGCTGTGTTTTTTTCCAACTCCACGTGCTAAGCAGCCGTGATGAGGTTTGAAAAGGGAGCATTGTGTCTCCAGTCAGTGGCCTTATGTGTTGGAGAGGCTCGGAGAGGGTGATGTTCACTCAGCTGCGCTCCCTCGACGTCATTGTTGCAAATTTCACCTGATTTCAGGCGCTCTGTTTCACCGAGCTCACGCAGGAGGCTGTTTGTGGAGGCGTCGGGAGGGGGGAACAGAGCCCACGCACACTTTGAAGTGTCGATGTTCGACAACACGCCCCGTGACAGGATGCGTTTGATTTATAGTCTCGGGAAACAAGGTTTTAGCGGATACGGATTTCTTCCTTCCTTGCGCACTATTAGCTTTTACGTTTTAACAATCGACAGCTCGGGGAGGACTCATAATGTGATGAACTTGTGCGTAAATGTGTAAGGGTTTACCGAACAGAAGCAGTGGACTCTCGGCTCAAAAGATGGGGTGTTCACTCGCCATTTGAATGCAAAGTAGTGGATGAACAAGTGAGCTGTGTGTATGCGTGTGTGCGAGTGTGTGTGTGTCCAGAGAAGGAGGGCCAACGCCGTGTTTTCAGAATAGAAAGACTTGTTGAGAGAAACTGTCACACATGCCTCTTTGGTTCTTGTATTCCCCCCCTCTTCTCCACAATGCCACCAACGTGGAGCCACTTTATTAAGTCTAATCGAACCGGATCACCCGGTGTCAGATTTTTGGAAACCATACTGTAGTTTGTCTTTATTTATTTAATTCTTTTTTTTCTTTCATTTTTTTTGTCTAAGTAATTTAGTTGCCTGCTTTTTTCAGTGCGCAGGGAGACAGAGTAAAAGTTGTGTGTTGGCCAATGCGCCCCTGCGTCGGTCCCATCCTGTTGAAGCATGTCCCGTCGGAAACAGAAACGACCCCAGCAGCTTATGAGCCTGACCCTGGGTGCCTGTCGGAAACTTGAGCATGGTGAGACATAGACTATATAAATCAATAGAACAATGATCAATAATAAGTAAGACGATATTCACATTGGATGCCGTAGTATAGGAGACGTAGCCTTTTCTTAGCATGCGATTTGTGCCTTTTAATAGTGGACACGTGCACGTACATTAAAATGTAGTGCTTATTTAGGATGTACATTTACAGTTTGAATTAACATTACCATTATCTTCTTTGGGACTTCAGATATGTTTTTACTGTTTATATTTTAAGTTTTGTTGACAGAGATGTAATCATTTACTCTTAATCAGCCTTTTATTCATTCAATTTAAGTGTTTGACTTGAGTTCATTTGCGCTAAAAGTCTAACCAAAGTTAAATGTGCATGTTATAGCATTGTGCTAAGAAAATGGCTTGCTGGAATAATTTGAGTGCAGACGCTTTAATTCCTTCTGTGCAGGTCTAAGCCTTAAGCTGCTTCCTTGGCCCTATTAAACCCAAGTATCTTCACTCCTCTCACACTGCCAGTTTCAAAGACACAGACCACCCACATTTCAGAAAAACACAATAAATCGAAAGCAGTATCACTGAAAAACAATGCAAGGTGACTCTGAAGGCGTGTGCTACGAAAAGGGTTAGGGTTTGAAGCAAAGACGTGAGCACGAGAAGGTCAAGGAAAAAGAAACTTTGTGGGGCACTGTATAAGGTGTTCTAACTGCAGCAGCCCATTGTCCCCATTCAGCTTTGTTGCTAGCCACTGAAGCATGAACATGCTCACGAAGACGTGTATGTGAAGGCGCGCGCGTGTGTGTGTAGACACAGTTGTGTGTATTTGTGTCCGCTTGTCCACTTCAGTTACAGGAATAGGGACCCCATTGTGTCACAAAATTGTAGCTGTTGAGCTAACAGCAGGAAGTTCTGTATGCATTTGGGTGCACGCGAGTATACAAAGTGTTACGGAGTTTGCTTGCAGAACATATTTGCTGAGTCGTCATGTCTGTCATGGCCTTTTTGTTTTGCTTGCACGACAAACTCTTCCTCTGGCTGGCCTATCAGGAATGGGACCCCCAACTGTTTAAAGTCAGTTTTACTAGCCAGTCAGATACCCTGCAAAGTGTTCAGTACTTGACTAAGAACTAACTCTTGACACCCCTACTGGGCCAGTGGGGGATGGGCTCTTCAGTAAGACAGGCTGAATGGAGGAAGAAAGAAAGAAAGAAAGGCATAGATGAAAGATTGCATCTTATTTTATTTTAGGGAAGTGGAGGTCTTATGTGTGTTTCCCTGGAAACAAGGTGGTCTCCTCTGCGGGTGAGTAGTATATTCTGAGTGCATGTGTGTGTTTGTGTGCAAGCATGTGTGTCTGTGTGCAGACAGCAGTAAAGAAGCAGCACAAAGAGAACAGGAAAAAACATTTAGTTTAGTTGGCTGGAAATTAACCCCTGAGGCCAAAATTCACCTACTACAGACCATTTGTTTTTTCATACCCTTCACGTGAAGTAGCCACCTAAATTTCTTTTCCTTTTTCTTTTTTCAATACCTGCAGATGACACCTCGGCACTGAAGTCACACTTCTTTTCATTTATCACGGATTCTACTTTGTGCTCTTTGTCTTCTCCTCAAAGCTCCCAGCTGCCCCTTACGCTCTGTTCATCTCTCAAGGGCTCTCAGATCGCCTCTCAACTTACTGAGGGTCAATCCCTACCTTGTTCACCGATAAAGCCCCACCAGCAGCCTCTCAAAGACCTACAGCCCTCCCTTTCACCAGACTTCCCTTACTCCCCTCTCACATCCCACATACAATTCTCACCTGGCTTCAAGTTGTTTGCCAGCAATTCCGCAGCTTTCGTAAGTGCTGTTAACTACCCTCCCAGAAGCTCACAAATGGCCTCTCCCAAGCTGGGATTATCAGCCACCACCACAACCTCTTCTTCCTCCTCCTCATCCTCTGCTTCTCTATGTCCTCCACCACACCCTGGAAGCCCCAGTCGTGTGCCCGAAGGCCCTCCGAGTCCTGTTACACCTACCCCAAGCCCTGGAGTGTCATCTGCTTCGGGTGCACCTTCTAGGACCCAGCTGAGCATAGCTTTGATCCTGGAGGAGCTTCGGGTGTTGCAGCAAAGACAAATTCACCAGATGCAGATAACAGAGGAGATCTGTAGACAGGTCCTACGCCTTGGTGGAGCCTCCTATAGCATAGACACACCTGCCCAACATCTTCTCCCTTCTGTGCCTCAGCTCTGCCTGGAAGGCAGTAAAAGGGCATCTAGTCCAATAACCCAGCCAACTGCATCTCAGCCTTCCACCTCTATGGCTCCTCTTCTAGCATGTTTCTCCTCCCTGCTTCCCTCCCAAGCAGTCAACAAGCCCACACAGCAATGCACCTCCTTGTCTCAAATCCTGCAGCCTAACAAGGTGCAGATGGAGGAAACAGGTGGGGCAGCTGGTGCTCATGGTCTCACAAGGGTGAGCTCTCGCTCATCAGCTCCCTTGAATTCTTCCTCTGTTGCCACCACAGTGGCTTCCTCCACCTATCCGCTAGCACTGTCATTAGCGCTACCCAGTCGGTATCTTCATGAGAAGTCCCCAAATACTACTTCAGTGAGCGGGCACAGTGGTCTCTCCTTCCTTAACACACCCCTCCCCACATCAGTACCCATAGTCCCAAACTCACAACATGCTCTGCAATCTGCTTCTAACGGAGGAGAATCTTCTTCTGCATCCAGTTCCAACAACACTGTCGGCCGTCTCCAGCATGCCTGTCGCTTTTGTGGAAAAATGTTCAGCAGTGATTCAGCCCTGCAGATACATCTCCGCTCACACACCGGGGAACGACCCTACCAGTGCCCAGTCTGCCTCAGCCGCTTCACTACACGAGGTAACCTCAAAGTTCATTTCCTACGGCACAGAGAACAAAACCCCGAGCTTTCGCTGTCACTTCTGCCACCGTCTTTGTTTGGGATTGCATTAGGGAGTACTGCGGGATCGGATATGGGACAAAACATGAGCAGCGGTAGCAGTACTAGTGCCATGAATACGATACAGAAGAAGCGAAAAAATAGGGCTGAGGATGAAACATCTGGAGACAGTTTGGAAATCAGTGGTTCTAGTACTGGGCTACCACTAGGGGCTTCTGGAGGGTCGACCCCATCTTCCCTACCCCTGCCCCCGAGTGTTGATCTAGCATTGATTTCCCACTCTCTCCTGCAATTTAACAGAGCTGCAGTGGTAGCTGCTGCAGCATCTATCACAACTGGCTCATCCAACTCATCCTCCTCATCGTCTTCCTCCACCTCATCTCTCGCAACCTCCCTTCTCTCAAACCCTTCCTTGTCCTCATCTTCTGCCATCACAGGATTATTCAAGGGTGCCAAGCAGCATCACTTTGATGAAAACACTCCTCCCCATGCCCCAGTGCTTTCCCCTGCTGCCTATTCCCAGCTAGCCCACCTACCTAAGCTTCTTTTCCCAACTGTCTCCACACCTTCTTCTACCCCAGCTGCACACTCATCCCTCTACAACCATCCAGCTTTGGGCTTGCTCCGCACCCCTCTACCTTCTGCTCCAGGCTCCCACCAACATGCTTCTTCAAGCCATTCCCAGCTTTCCTTTCCTTTCTCTTCTTTTCCTAAAGTCACAGGTCCACCCACAACTACCAATGCATCTTCCCTGCCTTCCTCCATAGCCCCCACTCCTACATCGGAAACCTCTAAGCTGCAAAGGCTGGTTGAGAAGCTAGAGAAGGCCCCTCGACCTTCCTCTTCTCCATGGAGTTCTTCCAATACTTCCAATTCTGTGATGGAAATGTTATCTGGCAGTACCACTACCTCCTTAGCAACTTCAGCAAACAGTAGTTTCACAAATGCCAGCAATTCTACCACATATGTCATGGCATCTCCACTGTCCTCTAGCCTTGTTACTACTTCGGTTTCAAACTTCACTCGCGAAATGGTAGCTGCCCTAGGCATGGGTGCCAATGGAGCAAGTGCCATGGCAGGAGGCATGTTACCATCACTGATTACAGATCCAGCTGGTAACCTTACATCCAATCAGTGTGGGGTGTGTCTACGAGTGCTGAGCTGCCCCAGAGCATTGCGGCTGCACCAGGCCACACACCTCGGAGAACGGCCTTTTCCATGTAAGATATGTGGACGATCCTTCTCTACCAAAGGCAGTCTGCGATCCCATATTGCCACCCATCATGCCCGGCCCCCCAATGCACGTGTACAGAACTCTTGCCCACTGTGCCAACGTAAGTTCACTAATGCTCTCGTGCTTCAGCACCACATCCGTATGCACCTTGGTGGACAATTGCCTCCAGATGGCACAGAGGATTCTGCACATGAGATGCCAGCAGACTCTAAAGCCATATCCTTGGTACAATCTCAGTCCCAGTGCACTGACCCAAATGCTACTTCAAGTAATACACCTCCCCTCGCAGGCCATTCAAAGAGCATAGTTCCAACTCAACAAGTTAATACTGCAACAGTTGCCTCTGTCCCTGCCTCTGACACTATGAAATCAGCTGAGTTCACTCAAAATCCAGGCAAGTCTGCACCCTCCAGCCCAGACCACATTCCCCCCTCTGACCTTAGCCCTGACCCCTTTATGAATCCCACCACACAGACTTCACCACCAGGCAGTGCAGACCCCCCTGTGCTTACTGTCAGTGTCCCTTTGCCAGCATCCCAGCAGACAGATCAAGCTTCACCAACTGGCGAAGACAACCAAGTTCCACAAGCCACTGTTGGTTTCAATCTTCCAAAATCTACCCCTTCACCATTTACTTCCAGTGTTACCAAAACCACAGAATCACCTACTGCTACTGAGATGGACTGTGGAGAGGATGAAGTATCTACCTCTTCCGATGCCTTCCTTGGCTCCAAATCAAACGTAGAGGACTTGCAAAGCACACCTGCTCTCGATGATCCCTTTTCCTACACCTGTCCCAGCACCACCTCTAACCCCAATCTTTGTGACGGTAATACAACAACAACCTTGGAATCAGACCCAGTCTCTCCAAGGCCCCAATCACCAGAGCCCATAAATAAAGATAAAGAGCTCTCATCTCCACCCACAACACCAAAGCAAGACCAAGCAACTGTGCCAGAAGGAGAACCCAAGCTGACGTCAGCTTTGGAGGATACAGACACCACTGGAGCAGAAGTAAGAGGCGAACCCCAGAAAACAGCCACTTTTGTAAGAGAGACACGTCAAAGCTTTCATTTTAGTTCATATGGGAGGGAAGAACGGGCAGATGGCATAAGTGGATTCGGCTCAAGTTCAATACTGGATGCTTCTGGCCCCATCAACCTTGCTCCAACCCTCCCGTCTCCGATGTCTCGTCCTGAGAAGAAGACCTACTGCTGTGCTGAGTGTGGAAAAGAGTACGCCAGTCGCAGTGGGCTGAAGGTAAGGAACAAGTTCCATCATTTATATCAATAAGATGTGTAGTTATGTTGGCACAATTACTGTGTTGACCAGAGCATTTTGTCCTAGACAAAAGAGAGTTTTTCATTCCCACTGTCACCAAGTGCTTTACCGTACAATATAAAGCACACTGAGGTGACTGGTGTTGTGATTTGGCACTAAATAAATTGAATTAAACTGAATTGAATTAAGATGGACTCTAAAATTAACTCTGCTGTGCAATTGTAGCCTACCCAATTTCTATTAAGATTTGTCTTTACAAGATGATGATTATAAATAAAAATCTTTCAACTCCATTCATTTTTAGGGGCACATGAAGCATCACGGCGTGGTATCCAAAACATCACGTCCGTCAGCCCGGAGTCGCCGTTCCTCCACTGACCAACTTCCTTCTTCTACATCTATGACTTCCTCAAACATTCCAGCCACTAGGAGCTCAGCAGGCTTCTGGAACCAGTATCAAGCATTCCTCAACACCAGCGCTGAGCCAACTGATGACCCAACCACTGCAGGCCGAGGAGAAAATGAATCATCAAAATCTCCTGTTTTGTCACAGATGGATCCAAGAGCCCACGAGGAAGCTGGGGAAGAGTCCAGCGAAGGGTCATAACTCGCATAGCCGTAACTGGCTGGTAAATGTTACGGTGTTTTTGATTGTTGTTTACGTCTTGGTGTAACTGTACGGGCATATCATTAGTACTGCTTCCTTAACACATTTCAGGTTGCCTGTCAATGATAGTCAGAATAATATGTTTGTATATTTAAAGTTGTGAGTCAATCAGCTTGGTCCTGTTGTATTAAAAAAGAGACAGCTGTAGTGCAAATAAAAAAAAGTGTGTATTCAAAGTAACAAAATTAGCCCAGTTTTAGCTGGATTTGTTAAAAAGTGAAACTACCATTGTCTGTCTGACGTTCTTAACAGAGTAAAATTTGAAATGTTTGAATGGGTCATAATTCATATTACGTTTAAACATCCCAACAGGCTCAGATAGATAAATCTGATATTACTGGCTTTGAGTCATAGGAAATGAAGCTACAATAACCAGTTTAAACCATTTTTGGTAGTGTTGTAAACATGTAGACACTTTTGTTCTGTTGTGGCATGTACCAAATCTCATCCATCTGACACCAAAGGAGACTCGAGCCAACCAAAAGAAAATATTTTGGAAAATACTACAGCCAACCCATGTGTGTTTCATATGAAGAGAATCCTTTTGCTGATAAGGATGAGTAAACAAATTATTGGATCTAAAACTACATCTTGCTTTGTAAAAGTCAACAAGGTGAACAATATGAATGTGTTACGGGGGGAGGGAGGGAGGGGGGGTGTATATGGAGTCTTTTGTCCCCGTCCTGTGGCTCTTAAAACTACTTGCTCCTGCTGTGATTTCCTTTTCACTACCTTGTCCCGTCAAACCAGAAGCACACCTGCAGTTTTTGTGAGCCCAGTGAGGGTGCGATCCTTTGTGTGACCCTTGCCCTTCAGCTTTGTGAGTATTATGATTGTCGTTTGGTCCAAAAGTACTATCTGTAAAACCCTTTCAGTTGCTAAAGTTACTAAAACTTTAAGTTTGTGTATAGAATCTATAATAAATCTATGTCTGTTTGTTGTACGCTGTTATTTCAGTATCTCCACATTAAAAACTAATTTGGGAAAAAATATATATTGTTCAGTCTTGTTCTTCCCCAAAGGGAGGGAGTATGTAGTCGGTTCAGTTTGTCTGTTTGTTAGCACTCTAGCATCCACAGTCTTCAACATGTTATTTTCAGATTTTGTATGATGCTACAGACCAATAAAATCTCCAGCTGATTTAATTTAGGGGAAAGTCAACTTCACATTAAATGTTGAAAATCAGTAAAAACTCTATAAAACACAACTTTTTTATGGATCATCTTCAAACTTCACAACAATGTACTAGGCCATGGGGGACATGAGAACCTAGGTTGGCTAAGCATTTGACCTTCACCTTCATTTCTAGCACCCAAGGTCAAAGTTAACCTTGAAAATAAATGTCAAGAATCCATATTGAGTAATATACGATAAGAAAGGGCATGGATAGAGCCGTACAACACACTTTATATTTTTCAAATTCCTACAACGTCACAGTGACGCCATAATGTTTCATGCACTATATCATAAAATTTCAGGTCTTTACAGCTTTTAGAAGCCAAAGATTTCAGCCAGTTCTGCGTCAGTCATGAGGAAAAAGATAACAAAATACACCATTTTAGTATGTAATGCTTCATGGTCATAGGTCAAAGGTCAGGGTCACATGAATTAAGAAAACACTTCAGTTTCCATAGGATCATTTCCAAACTTTAAAGCAATATATTAACTACAAGCACTTTCTTTGTTTGAGCTCTTTAAAACTTTATATTTACAGCACAATGTTACACGTTTTACAATGACACAAAATGATTTATAAGCGATTTATATTAACAATACTGACGTCAGCACAAATGATCTGTGGAACAATACAGATGGCATTATTGGGGATTTCCATATTACCAGTGCTGACATCAGCCTAAAACATCAACGTTTTAGTAAAGCCCTTAATCCGTCTGAGTGCTCATGTTTAATTATTGTATCTTATATGAACGCCAAGAAAAAACAGAGGAATTTAACACATGCACACTAAACAAGACTGCAGTTATGAAAGGAAACAAATGCAACACTCTTTGGAAAACAGAGGACAAAGAAAAAGAAATGAGAAAAGCATGCAAGACAAAAGGCGCACATTTGGATGTGTACAAGTAGCGCACTGGAGGGCGCAATTCCCCCCTTTTTAGCACAGTTTGCTGCTTCGTGTAGCTAAATTATTTTATGATGTTTAGAGTGCATTTGAGCACTTTTTGAACACCCTTTATAAAAAATCTGAGAAAATTAATTTGTTAAATATTAAAAGACTTAAAAAGCAGCAACATAATAGTCTACTATCTTCGGATTGAAACGAGGTTTTAGGGAAAAGGCTGCTTTTGGCTAAAGAGATGGCAGATGGCAGATATAGATGATCGGTTATTATCACATATATTCATGGAAGCGAAGCAGATGACTGTACTGACAGATCACACTAAAATAACTAAAATCTTGAATACATTCCCAGATAAACTTTTGTATTTTGTCCTTATTTGGAACAGCTTGAGTTGCTCGCTTCTGCAAACAACAAGTTTCCTACAGTTTAGGGCGCATTAACGCTTTAGTCCCAGTGAGGAGCCGCGCCAAGTCCGATGGGTCATCCGGTTGATTCTGAAGGGGCGGGCTTATTTCGGAGGGGGGTGGTTCACATTACTCACTTTACTTTCCAACTAAAGTAGGCTATCAACTACCACGTCTGCAGAGGAGAGAGGGGGTCAAAATAAACCGACAAGAAAGATAGGACAGGAGGAGCAAAGACAGTTCCATCAAAGTCGGCTGCAACATCGGGAGCAGACCGCAAGCTCAATTTGGACATAAAGTACGCACCGCTTGCGGCTCCAGAGCCCCTTTCTCAGTTCTCGTTTCAAGTAACGTCCGATTGTAATCTTGCCAATTCACCAAAACACGAGAAGAATGTACATGTTGGAGAAACACGTCTAATAGTTTAAATCGTCCTGGCAACCGGTTGCACAGGGAAACAGTTTTTTTGTGTGTTTTGCGCGAAGTCCAAAGTTTTGCGCCTGGGATGCTTCCCTCCCCCACACAGATAATGTTCTGACAAAAGAGAGAGAGAGAGAGAGAGAATCGCGCAACCTTCCCGAGGACATCTTCTTCGTTTGTTAAGTTTTTTGAGAATTGACTGATGGCACCTAAGCTGAAATCGGTAGCCCGGCTGCTGCTGCTGGCGGTGGTGTGGGAGCTGAGCGCGCAGGGAGCGACGGAGCGACAATTCAATCCAGAGGTGAGGAAAACATGCAGAATGCAGGACTAAAACCACATAAAGTTTTAAATGCTCATTAAACGATTAAAGTTAGATAAATATAAACTGGATTAAAACTGGATGAATACTCCATAAAGGCATAGATAATGTACACTTGGAACATGTATATCGCCAATAAATACACTCAGAGTTGAGAAATTAAGCAAAACAGTTATTAATGTTAGACAGATGTGACATATAATTAAAGTTAAGGAGATCTTTTTCTATCTATGAGTTAATAATACATAGCATTTTTTTGTTTATTATTATATTCATCTTTTTAATCTTTGTGTGGAGCTTGTTTTTTTTTATGGCTCCTATACAGAATTTTTTAGAACTTTGCATCCTGATAATAATTTCTGCAGCTGACTGTTGTTGGCACAGGGATATGGGAAATGGGCTCTGACCCTGGGTTAGAGGAAGCAGCCCTTAATGATGATAACGCTCGTGAAACACAGAAATGCTGAGAGGGCAAAAGCAGCGGAGCCAGAGCAAAAGAAATGCATTCAATTGTATTGTGGTCGCTGCAGAGACTGAGGCAATTTTTGCGGGAACGGACTGAGGGATGGGGAGATGTAATTGTTGACATATGTCCTGAGGTATGTCTGAATACAGCACCAAAGGGGGGGGGGGGGGGGGGGGATTACAGAAAGAAAGAGGTTCTGCAGCATCTCACCCTTTCTCATCTGTGGAAAAATACAACAGACTGAGCACTAAAAGTTTTCCAATATCTTCCAATAACAGCGCTGGCTACTATCAAGGCAGATACAGCTGAGATTTTTCCCCCTGCTGTTCACATCTGTTCCTTTCTCATCTTCTTCTGTATTGTTCTGATCTCATTTGTCTGTTTAGGTCTGTTCTTCTTGCAGAATCAGCAGCTCTCAAATCCCATAGTCAGAGCAAAGTTAGGAACTTCTGTGTTAATGTGCCAGGAAGTGACTTTGTGATGATACTCCTACACACCTGCTTCCTTCAGTGCCATTAGAAAAAATAGGGCAAGGTCTTGCTCACACAGGACATCAAAGAATTCATGTTTTGTTACATACAGTGGCGCCTGAAGTATCCTGCCTGTGACCAATGCAGTTATAGCTCAGCTTTATGCCAGTGGAAGTCGAAGTCGAAGTTACTCATTTGACCTACATTTAGACCAGAGACTGCAAAGCGCCATCTGCTAAAAATGTAAACAATGTGACGCCTACATAATTCATAATTTCTGGGAAAGATTTGATTACATTTTGTCAAGATGGGCTTGTGGTTAAGTCAACTCCTTTTAGGCAAGCAGATTTCAAGGAATTTTTTCATATCAGCACATTTTAACAGCCAATACTCTACGGTGCAGAATTTTCTCATAAAAAAGTGCATTAGCTACCGGTGTGAACCACAAGTATGATAAAGGCCAGATATAAAGTGGATATTTGACCTGATAATTTCAAAATACTAGTATGAAGGTTGATTTCCAACTCCATATTTTATTTTGGATCTATTGTTACTTTGCACGACTGCGAGTTTAAAATAATTCACATTCTCAGTCTTATTTGTCACCCAGTTCATCTGCTTGCTGAAAAAACGTCACTTTTAGCTCCAAGGACTCTGTCCTGTTCAGTCAGCTTTCTTCTGATTGACTAACTTTCCCAGGCAGAGCTGGGTATCTGAAATGCCCATATTAGGGTTATCCCCTGGCAATTACATCATAAAGAACCATGAGGAGAAAACCGATTTGAAACCCAGTATTTACAGCAGTCTGAGCTTTTGCTCAACTGGGATTACCTGTGTAAACACTGATCTCATCATTTGAAACTTTGGCCTTGTTAAATATGAGTATGCACTGCTATAACAGGATAAAATAAATAAATAAGGAAGAACATAATAAGCCTCTTTAATTAAAGCGAGCAATGCTGCAGATCATCTGGGCTTCGGTGAAGAACTTCAATTAATTAGATGAACATGTCTTGCCTATTTTATTTATTTGGAAAATAAGAAGTCATGCAACCCCCCCCCCCCCCCCCCCCCAAAAAAAAACAAACAAAATAAAACAAAAAAAACTTTTCTGTCATCACATTCATCAAGAATAGCATCAGTCTACAATGTGCAATCAAATAAGGAAGTTAATGAGGATGATAAACATGTGAAACGTCTGCACCGCAGGAAGCGGGACTTTCCATCGCTAGTTAAGTAATGGTCAAAAAGTGCTTTTTTTTCTTTTCTTTTTTTAACATAAGACCAAACTCTCCATACAGTTGAGGAAATCTGACCTCATATGCTGCCTCCACAAACCCACAAGTCAGCGGGATTTTTTTAATTTATTTTTTTATTAACAATAAATAAAATTAGATCAGTGGTTACGTGTTGGTCAGTGGGTCTGTTTTGTGATATAGAGGTTGTGTGGACACAGTTCATTTCCTGTGGCGTGTGGTAGAGACAGGAAGTGGGCAGCTTGGTGTGTCAGCAACCACCTGCCTATCACACACACATCTTTTTTTCCCCCCTGTGCTCGAATCTGCAGAAATGGCTGCATGCCGAGGTCATTCAGTACAAAGAATGACTTCAGCTCGTAGCTAATTGTCATGAAATTGTCATGAAATGAGATGATGAAAGCGAGGCAGGGAGGACACTGAGGAGCCTGTCGCAGACCAGAAAGGGGGCTATTGTGGAGATGGGAGTGATGCAATCTTTTTTGGAAAAGACGGAAAATGAAGCAACTGTCCAACTGTACGAGACGGGATAAAGATCATAGTTGTCATGCACACATCCTGTGGGAGTGTACTGGATGTCACACTCCCTCGGTTCCCAAAGAGAACAATTACACAGGTAACTTTATACTAGTCCCATGCTGGACTAGTCTTGTTAGTCGTTTAGAGGAAGCAGGAGTGCATCGTTTCCAGGAAGCCATTGTTTTAATAATCAGCAGTGGGTGGTCTTTCCTTGGGGAAAGGTGTTAACTGGAAATAAGGTAATGTTCAAAGTCATCATCTAATTTCCTGAAACTAAAACAAAGAGGCCAAATTTTTTTAAGGATAAAATTCTTCCTTTTTCCTGGGATTGACTGGCTCCTCAAATGACACTGGCAGAGATGAATTTTTCCACTCTTGTGTCATTGGCTCTTTCTGGTGTCTAGAGAGAAGTTGTTTAATAGACACCAGCTGGGGGATTACACACAACCAAAGGGGTTTCTGCTTGTGTGTGCTCAGGAGCTGTTGGCCAGAGGGGTCAGAGAGGTTGTAAATGCCCTCCTGAGTCAAGAGCATAGCGGGCAAATGCCTATAAAGTAGAGGAAAAAAGAAAAAGTTAATAAGGTTTTGGAGGGATCCTACCCACAATAAACTCCCTGAAGTACACACAGGCGCCGTAACCTGCTGTTGCACGTAAAGTGGGAGTCATAATTTCATACATTTATGACATGTGACAGAATATCACAGCTTTCTGGATGGAGTGGGTGGATATGTAATGATGAGCTCTCTTGCCCTGTGTGTGCGCTTTATACTGAGCATGCCTCAGTTGGACTCCCATCGCTGTTGACCAAGAGTTTCTTTCCATTGGCCTTCAGCAAATGGAACAACTGACTCGCTATGCCTTCTTCTTCTCCTCCTCATCCTATGCAAAATGAGCACACTGCCTAGAAACATCCACAGCAAACATTGTCTGCTTCTTGTAGGTCTTCCATTAAACAATAAAGTCAGTCGCTGCACATGAGTGAGCTTTACATCAAAGTGCTGGACTGGCAAGGTTCCTTTGCTCCCTACTTAAACTCAGTGCATGGGTAAATATCAAGGGGTGATGACTACATTTAACACAAGTGCTTCCAGGCATCAGTTTAAAGTGTTGCTCATTACTCAAATTGTAGTAAAATCTATTAAAATGGACAGCCTAACACTAAGTCAGTTGTCACACCTCCATGTTTTTCCATAGTTAACAACAAGTAAAGGAACAGGAAACATGATATCATTTGAGCTTTGAAATCATTGGTAGTAAATAAGTTGATGTGTGTGTGTGTGTGGGGGGGGGGGGGGGGGGGGGGGCAGTTGGAAACCACTGCTTCACATCAAAAGACTGTATTCGTTTAGACTGTCCTTTCTTATTCTTCTCTAAATACTCACCACTTCCTCTTCCTGCTGCTGCTTTAGTTGCTCCACTTATTACCGTGGGCAAAAATAGCGTGGTGCGACAGTGAATAAGACTTTGTCAGAGTCACCTGTGGGACCTATGAATGAGGTGTGGGAGCCTTAAAGTTAAAACAAGTGTTCGGTGTCATTCAACAGCAGTCTTTTGACTGAGCCGAGGGCAAAATTGGGCCTTTTGTAGAAAAGAAAACAGGGAATGTGTGAACTGGAAGAATATGGTTTCGAGCTCAAATCGGGCCTTAACATCTCTTACGTTTGTGGCAAATTATCCAAGTTGCTAATGGTTGTATTTGACTCTGGTACAAGCAAAACCTTTATTTGTTTATCCCAGCAAACTGCAGGCGTTTCATTATGACCGTTAATTACAACCTCTAAATCCCACTAGCCTTCATCTTTCCTTCCTTGTGCTCCTCTTTTTCCCGCTCATGCAGCCGCGCTGTAACAGTGACTCTTTATGTGTCCACGGGAGCTCCATGAGTGAGTCAAGACGAGAAAGGGCTCATTCAGGAGTAAAGTCTAAACACGTAGACCTCCATGTCTCTCTAGGACAGACAGAGAGGCAGAGATCAGACTTGCAACTTCCTCCAAAGCTGCCATTCAGCTCAGGGCCAAACAGTTAAGCTGAATGAACATCAGGGGCGTCAATACCGACCTAAAGCCCAGAGTCGGACAACCACGTCAGCACATTCACTTACTGTACATGTTCAGTGGAAAACTCTAAAATAAGGGAGTTGATTTATTTAGCTTTAACTGTGTTTAACATCCATTAGCAGCAGCAGATAGGCATTAACAACAATAATCGAGCGGCTCAGGGTGTGGTTGTTCATGAGTATTTACCCTCAAGTCTGTGGGTTTTCCATAAGAGAGGGATGAGGCAGAGAAGAAGGGGTGGAGTGAAGAGGCGAAGACAGAGACATGAACGTGGGGGGAAGAGTTTGACTTTGAGGTTTGGATGCAACGAGGAAGAAATTCCCAGTTAAATTACTGACTGACTTTACTGCTTGACTGGAGACCTCGACTGAGGTTGCCCAAGGCCTGAGTCTCACCCTGGGACACTCCCTATCTTTTTCTCTTCTGTTTTCCCAATGTCCTTCTCTGCACATACTCTACAGCAACTGCGCCTATAATTCTGAATCCAGTTGAAATAATAGATCCCGCTAAGCTGCAAAGTCACGTCAGGCTCTGCCAAACAAAGACAAAAGTCATTAGCAGCTCCAAACCATAAAACGCTTCCTGAACGTGCCACGACAAGCTCACAAAGTCACTGTACAGGAGAATATCAGAGGGGTCTTGGTTTCCACCACGCTCACAATAGCCTCAGTGTTATTTTTCGTCTCTTGCTTGAGAGGGAAGGAGTTCAGGAGAAGCTGTGTGGGAGAGGTGCGTAGCAGAGCTGTCGGCACCGGTCCAAATGTCAAACCAGCACCGCAGGCAAATGGGTTTCCAGGGGAAAATAAGGTCAAGTTTAGCTGAGAGTGAGGGATTTGGAGCACCAGAGAACTCGGTGACCATCATAATATGCTCTCCAAATGCTTTAAAAAACCGCTTTCATTTATGAATTGTACAAACTCGATGACTTTAGCTAGAACTGATGTAGGTACAGACTAACATGAGTTTTAAACTTTAACTGTGTCCTCATTCAGTGTCTGTGTCAGGGTTTTGGATGAAACCTGAGCCGTCCTTGTCTTAAGCTTTTTTTGGCTCCTCAGGCCAGTTCTACTTTCAGTCCACACATACTGGAGAGTCCAGTGTTGATGGTTGAATAGCTTTTGTGTTTAGTCACGACATGGAGACGTGCCAGTTGCTTGAAAGTGATGTTGCTCCCTCTGGCTACGAGATACAAAAACACAGAGAGAAGTTATTTAAGAGCTTATTCTTGCTGTCGGCGTGGAATGTGTTTTCATCGCAGTCGCAGGAAAACATCCTGTTCTCATATTCCCAGGAACCAATGATCAACATTTTCAGGTGACGTGCGGAGTGTTTTTGTGTCTGTTTTTCATTTTTGTTTATTTGCTAAAAGTAGAATTTCCTCACTATATTGTGCAAGACATCACGTTTTCCTTTTTTATCCTGTTTTCCACTGCAGTCATGGCTACAACAGTATGGCTACCTTCCCCCAGGGGACTTGAGAACCCATGCCCTTCGCTCCCCAAACTCCATCTCCTCCGCCATCGCTGCCATGCAGAGGTTCTATGGCCTCACCGTCAGTGGTAGCTTTGACGCAGACACCGTCAAGTGAGTATCACGCAGTGTCGTTTTTTTCAAGCACATTTAAGCGTACGTTGTCATGAGCGCGGTCTGTCTTACTGTCTGGCAGGGCCATGAAGCGACCGCGCTGTGGGGTCCCTGATAAGTTTGGTGCTGAGCTCAAGAGCAACCTGAGGAGGAAGCGGTACGCCATCCAGGGCCTGAAGTGGCCCAAGACAGAGATCACTTTCTCGTAAGTCACAGAGTTATGAAATAAACATGAAGCAGCCTGCAATTATGTCTCTGTAAAAAGGAATTAACTGTCTCGCCTTTTTAACACACTGTTTAGTATACAGAACTACACCCCAAAGGTGGGTGAGTATGAGACCTACGAGGCCATCAGGAAGGCCTTCAAGGTGTGGGAGGGCGTCACCCCGCTTCGCTTCCGGGAAATTCCCTACAGCTACATACGGGACAAAGTGGAGGAGTTTGCTGACATCATGATATTCTTTGCTGAGGGTTTCCACGGTGACAGCAGCCCATTTGATGGCGAGGGGGGATTCCTGGCACACGCCTATTTTCCTGGCATTGGCATCGGTGGAGACACTCACTTTGATTCGGCTGAGCCGTGGACAGTTGGAAACCGGGACCTGTTAGGTAAAGTTTCATGTTGAAACTGAAATTTCAATAGATGACTAATTCCCCAAAACCTGACACAAGAAAAACTTAAATGTTGGGAGGGGACCTCTCTGACTCTGTTTTGCTGTCAAAAGCAAAAGCTAAGCCGCGACAGGCCCCAGCTTGTGTTTGTACACTTCAGGCAGTGAGCACCTGTGTGCAAAAATGCAGCAGACACAAACTGCAGCGTCAGCTCCTCGAGTCTAACACATCTTCACATGAGCTGCTGATGATTTTATTTTTAACTACTTGGTGTCTAGTTGTGTGCTTCTGAGTCACTTGAAAATAAGGAAACAGCACTTTTTCCTCATTCCCCTTTAGGACTGTCTCAAAATCCTCCCACTTTATGTCTAACACTTTGGCCTAATTTTAAAAAAGTTGTTAAACTGTAATTTTTCTTGTCGATGTTGTTTCAGGGAATGATATTTTCCTCGTTGCTGTGCATGAACTTGGTCACGCCATGGGTCTCGAGCACTCTAACGACCCCTCAGCCATCATGGCTCCGTTCTACCAGTGGATGGACACTGAGAACTTCCAGCTTCCAGATGATGACCGCAGAGGCATACAGCAGCTTTATGGTTTGTACAAATCACAATTAATCATCATCATTCTACACTAGGGAAAAGACTAACCTGAAACATTACATTGTAAATTACAGCATGAGTAACAGCTTTCCAAAGATGGATAAAAACAGATTATTTCGCTGCTTTAAAGTTAAAGCTTTGCCGTTTAAAGAAATGTTCGATGTCCTTACTCACAAAGGGTCAGGCTCAGGTCCACAGCCCCCACCTGTAACACCGCGTTCACCTTACAACCCCCCCGATCCCCCACATTCACCTGACAAGCCTCACTTCGGCCCCAACATCTGCGATGGGCACTTTGACACCATCGCCATCCTCAGGGGAGAAATGTTTGTGTTCAAGGTAAAAAGCTGCTGGAGAAAGTTTGGGCCATTTATAGCGATATCATTTATAGATTGTTATCTTGTTGTCTATGTCATCTTGTAAGTTTCTGAGAATTTTCTTTCTTTTCCCCCGCTATCAGGATAAGTGGTTTTGGCGGGTGCGTAATAACCACGTGTTGGATGGATACCCAATGCCAATTGGTCACTTTTGGAGGGGGTTGCCCACTCATATTAATGCTGCATTTGAAAGGGATGATGGGAAATTTGCTTTCTTTAAAGGTAAGTCTGGCTTTAACATATCACAAAGAAATAGTTTTACTATTATTATGAGATTAAAAAAACATCTCTCTGGTTTTCTTGCTCTACAGGAGACAGATACTGGGTGTTCACCGAATCAATTCTTGACTCTGGCTACCCCAGGAGTCTTAAAGAGATGGGCACAGGGCTTCCCAAAGATCGAATAGACGCTGCTCTCTACTACACCCCCACTGGACAGACATATTTCTTCAGGGGAAACAAGTTAGTCATTGTCTGTTTTGTGTGTGCGTGTGTTTATCATATGCAGAAGTTTCAAAAGTAGGTGATTACAAGGAAACTCCCCCTGACATCACCGCCAGTAAAAGATATGTTTTGACCATATGAGGTTAAAACATGTAAACTCAAACACTTACCATCCAATCCAAATCTGCCTTGAGGGAACTGTTATGCTTGCTGAGCCTTTCCATGGGTATAAAAAGTGGATGACATGTGGCAGTTGAATTGTAGTAGTCGGATTATAAAGTGGATATAGCTGCGTACGTTACTGCACTTTTCCTAAGACCTCAGCTTGCGGTCGTTTTGGTTCTAGAAGAGTTCGTGGTAGTTGAGCGGCAGTGTCTGCAGAGACAACACTGACTGTGGCTGTGCAGTTTTTACATTAGAAAGCAAGTCAAGAAAGTTAGTTAAGGTCTGTAAGGACAGTTCTTAAGTTAAGTCGAGTCACTCTACACAAGTCAACTACAAATGGTCTACACCAGTTTGAAGACTAATGCCTAGCTTCAAGTCCTGTAGGCACAAACAAGTCTATCAACACCAAGTTCTAAACCATTAAAGCAAAGAAAACTCAAGTTCTAAGTAATCTGTGGCAGGTTCAATTTAATTGAACTAGTTTAAAGCTATCCAAAACTAAACCCAAGTCTATGTCTGTTCTCAAGTCCAACCGAGTCATGTATTTAGTTTGAGACAAGTCCAAGATAAGTGTCAGGTCTTTTAGGAAAAACCAGAGTCCACCCACAACTGTTTATGTGGGTAAACAGGAGAGTTTCTAACAGTGGCCGAATCATCAGTTCACCATCTCTCTTTTTTCTCTCCTCTCGTTTCCTGTTTAGCTATTACCGTTTCAATGAAGCGTCCCAGACAGTTGACGATGGCTATCCGAAAACTATTAGCGTGTGGCAGGGCGTTCCTGATAACATCAAGTCAGCCTTCATGAGCAAAGATCAAGGTAAGGGTGGCATGTGTCAGATTATCTAGATTATTCATCACATGTCACTGTGACTGGATAGTTATTGGTACATGTTGTGTTTTACTTACACGTCTTTCTTCCACCCTTCAGCGTACACCTACTTCTACAAAGCCAACAAATACTGGAAGTTCAACAACCAGGTGATGCGAGTGGAGCCTGGATATCCCAAATCAGCCCTTCGTGACTGGATGGGCTGCCCCAATGAAGACCCCAAGACAGACGGAGGAAGAGGCGGAGGTGGACATGACAAGGACAAGGAAAGGGAGAAGGAAAGGGAGAGAGAGAGGGAGCGAGAGAGGGAGAGGGAGCGGGAGAGAGAGAGGGAGAGAGAGAGGGAGAGAGAGAGGGAAGACAGAGACAGAACTAGAGATAGAGAGAGGGACAGAGAGCGGGAGAAGGTGATCGAGAGGGAGGAGGAAATTGATGTGAAAGTTATTGAGACAGATAGTGGCAGCGGGGCAGCGGCGTTTGTTGTGCCGCTGTTTCTGGTAGTGTGTGTGATCGCAACGTTGGCAGCCTTGCTGTTCTTCCGTCGTTACGGTACCCCCCGCCGACTCCTCTACTGCCAACGATCTCTATTGGACAAGGTGTAGTTAGAGATGGAGGGGCAGAAGAGAGGAGAGAAAGAAGGCGAGAGAAGAAGAAGAAAACGCGGTGGAGAACGTTCGACGCAGATAAGGGAGCAGGACAGAAAGAGACGGAACGGGAGAAAGAGCCGAAGGAAAACTGTCAGACTTGCATTTTCAACTCTTCTTACCACTTCCAGATTCCTTTGACTCTATCTCTCAACCACTCAGCTCTTTCCAATTTTCTCCTTTCTGACTCTGCCTCTCTTCTCGCGGTTACTGACGCCAGCTCATTGCTGTTTGTTTTAGCCTTTTTCAATGTCATATTTTTAGTTTTTGTCAGTGGTCAGTGTTTGTGTTCTCGTGAATTTTCCACTTCGAACCTGCATCTTCATGACATCAGTTTCTGCATGTTTCTGTGCGTAAGCAGACGCCGTTGTTTCATCGCTCGGCCAAGTGCCCTTTTTTTAATTTGCACACCCTCACTTAAACACAAAATCCTGGAAACCGCGGCGGCACAGTCATCTGTGTTTCTTAATCTTCCGGTAAAGCAACATGTCAGGAGCCAGCAGGGACAATAAAAGGGAAACATTAGCTTGCAGAGTAAAGCAGTAAATGCAACAGTGTATTTTCTTTTTTTATATTAATGTCTCTATTGTTATTATTATAAATGATGTTGTCATTACTATTATGACTATTACTATTATTGTTGTTGTCGTCCACCATGTAAAGAATGTTTTTTTTTTGTATATTGTCATTAAAAAGTCCTGCTGGACAGTGACATACAGTTTTGAAAGTGGCCTTAATTTTATACATGTGGGAACAGTGAATGGGGAAATGGGGTTATGTATTCTTGAAACTTGATTGTTTTTTTTTTTTATACCTTGAATCCATCTCAAATGAAAATAAATTGAAGACCTGAAAATGACTCCTTTTTGTCATCGTACTTACTTTTGTACAGTTTTTCGAATCATGGTGCTACATTGCTAGTCAGGGGTTAGATTAACAACAATAATAATAATAACATTAGTGACAGTGATAATGATGACCATCTAGCCTTCTCAATCAGAACTGTGTGTGTGTGTGTACTCACTTATAAGCTTTTCGTACAAAAATAAAGTAATTTCAAACGGCTTCATGTGCTTTGATCTTCACTTAGTCTTTGATAAACTTTGATAAAATCTTTCTCTTGCCTGCCTTGTTCACCTTTACTGATCATATTGGTCATTGCTGTTTTGCATCTGGCCTTCCCCAGTCTCCCCGGACCTCCAGCTTTCTTGTTCCCCGACCGCACCACTCTGCTTTACTGGGGCTCGGAAACTGGCAAGCCAGAAACTGGGTTGGAAAACACGGAGTGGATCCAGAGCTTAAGTAGAAACAGGGATGAAGATGACTGTATAAACCCGTTGCTGCACAGCAGGAAAACATATCTTAACTATATAGCTAGAGGGAGAGGGTGTGCATGTGTGTGTGTTCTTGGGTATATTTCTATTCTTATGAGGACCACATAGCCTCTGCAAGTATAAGATGACAAGGAAAAGCATGCCAAGTCCTCCAAACTCCTTATCAAGACTTTGAAGTTGGAAAAGTAGTTTCACAATCTGATTAATGTAGGTCCTGACAAGCACATTGGCACAAACAAGCACTCATGTATGTTCTGAAAAACTATAAATGCCTGTACTTGTCTATTATCCACTGTGTTTGTGTGAACCCCCGTCCAACACGAGCCAATAAATGCTCAAACAGCAAGCCTAGGCGTCTCCCCACTCCTTAATGATTCCACTAATGAACAACTGCCATACAGACACGAGACACGCCGTAAAGACGACTGACTGCAACAGAACAAGAGTGGGTGAGGGTGGAAGCCGGGAAGGCAGCGCTTCTATGATTTGCTATGATAACAACGACAGGGTTTTGTGCACTTTTGCTCTGTTCCTATTGTGTTAAAGAGATTCTGGGCGCCCGTTCTTCTCCACTTCTCGCTGCAGTGTTTTGAAGACTTGGAGCTTAAGAGAGAAGTCACGAGGATTGCTGTGGGAGGAGATGAAGGAGGAGTGAGGATGGTTAAGTCACATTTGGAAGCCAGATATGGAGCAGAATTCCATGCACAACATCTGGAATTCCAACTGCATCATGTGAGCCAGACACACAGCAGGACACGGCAATGAGGGAATGGGGGATGGGATTTTTTCTTTTTTAGGATGCGTTTCATTCATTTTAATTTAACTTTATCTAGATGAAAGACATTAAAAACACAATAAACATGAAAAAGTGTTATTTGTTTGTTTGTTTGTGTTTAAGAGTAGTTTCCTCTAATGGATTTTTAGTGTAATATCTTTATACACACTGTTTTACTTGCTCTGCTTATCTCTGGGGTCCTCTTCACAAGTCAGACCCTGAGCTGTGGGTCAACATTTGATGTTTTCTCTCTTTACCCAGCTGACACTGCAGACTGCAAGAGAAAAGAAATGCTTCAGCATAATTCTTCCCCACAGTCCTCTTTTCTGTGTGTGTAACCGGAGAGCTTTTCTTCACTGTCTGCAAAATGACTTCACAAAGCCATGTACTATTTTAATCTCCTTCTTTAATTCAATCAAGTTTTTAAGTCAGCAGGTTTCAATAACAAGCTGGCTTTATGTTTTATGTTTCTCCGAGCTGGACACTTCCTGTCCCTCTTTCAGCTGGGTGGCCTGTAGGCTGATGAATGCAGAAAAACTCCCAAAGAGGGGAAGTCTTGCTTGGACCTATTGTGTTCCATAATAGCCATTACACCATAATTGCGAGTTCCCCGCTGAATGACAAAGAACGATGAGCAACAGCATTCTGCCTGGTAACAAGGATGTGGGCAGAAAGGTGGCAGCTGGTGAGTGTCTAAATAGGTTACACATGGTTTTCATTTGCATCAGTTGAAGCTCAGTCACATGCTGCACTTCTCTTATTCGCACACAAGGATTACACAAACAGACACATGGTGGCAATCGCGTCACCGCGATCACCACGTCCTTCGCCAAAACTCGTCTAAGAATAAAGCATTCTGCATTTCCTATGATGTAATCTCCCTGCATCTTATAGGCCTCAGTCACGTAGGGTTAAAGACCCCACTGTGACCCGATACCAGGAAAAATGTGCATAACAGGTCTGCAGCAAATGGACGGAGGTTTTTGCACGCAGCATCGTACACTTCTTTAAGATCAGCTTCACCTTGCGACTGCCACCAAGCTTTTGCAGACTCGCTGGGGAATACTTATTTTTCCCTAGAAACCAGCGGTTGCCAGATGGTCACCAGCCTGTGTGCCTGGGATGTTAGAAAACAGTTTTATTGTGTGGAAGATGCCTGTGGCTGCCAGAATGTAACAGAGATCTAGTCTAAGTTTAGGCCAACTCCAAGCTTTATTGAGTTGCATGTAGGCAAATGCAGACAGAACACCTCAGTCGAGCAGCTCCTTTAGTTTTAAAGCCATGCCTGTTCAGTACCCGTCCCATTCAATCCAGCTGAAATAGTGTGAATAGAGAGCAGTCATTGTTGAGGTTATCTACTAAACCTGTGTGCTTCTGGCCAAAAGTGTGCTAAAAAGGTCCATTGGTGCTGTTATCTTTGCTTTCTTGTATAGTTTTATCACACAAAATATGTTGACCTTTAAATAAGGCACTCCGCAGTATTCCCAAGCGGTCGTGCACACAGTTTATTTGTGGCATACACTGCCACGGGAAGAGAGATTAATACCTTATGCTTCTTTTTTTCCCATTTCAACTCCATATTAATATTCCATTTAGCTACACATGGAGCTATGCATGGAAAAAACTTCCCTTTAAACATATTTTGGCGTTGCGTCAGGCATTCGCTTTAACGATCTTCGTTTACTTGATCGTGCAGTTTTGCCAGACTCTGGCCCATCGGTGCTTCAACACGCCTGTTTGTATTACACTTATCACAACATCTGCACTTTGAAATGGGTGGTTCAAGTCGCTCCGGACTTTCTTTTTTTTTATGTCAGAGTGAGGTGCTGTATGAGTGAAAAAAAGGAAGTTGAATAATCAACATTTTAATGCACTTCTTATTCTCATGTGGCGTGGTTTTCCCAAGCACTGCAGGAAAACACCTACATCATAGAAGATGCTGATTCAGGCTCTACAAAACCAGACTACCCTCGCCCCGACCCAGCTATAGCCACAAGGACCCCCCCCCCCCCCCCCCCCCCTCCACACACACACTCACACACACACACACACACTTTCCCATGACACACAAATGTGCATACATTTGCTATCTGAGCACTTTAAATCACCAAAGTGAAGCAGCAAAACAACCGCAACTCCTTATTCTTCTTCAGTCTCCCACATCTCCTGCAGCGTGCTAATGAACTAGCATACAAACTCATGCTTAGTTTTTCTCTAACTCACTGCCTCCTCCATCACAACAGGCCACATCTGGTTTCCATAAGCATATACAGTACATGTCATCGTACAGAAGAGGAGGGGGCTGAAAGGAGGCAAGGACTTGAAGAGGAGGGGGAAGGGTTGTGTGGATCTATACTGAGGGAATTTTGTACTTCAAGGAGTGTTAAAACTCTCACAAACCTCTTCTCGCATGATATGAGGTGGCCGGGGTCAGCTTCCTGTCAATAAAGAATACAAGGAAACTGCTATCAGCAAGTACGCACGTGCAAAAGACAGTAAGGATGAGGAAACCAGGGGAACGGGATAAAAAAGCAAGAAATGCTCTTTGAGGAGAGTCAGTGAATCACGCAGAGATCAGAAAGGCCACATCAGACATCGCCTTTGAAAGGGGAGCCTGGCATTTCTTTGTGCCAAGATCCTAACAGCGGTGGATACGAATACCTTATGTGGTTACAGTGACGAGGGGAGGAGAAGGGCAGTCAGGGGGACTGCTTACAGAGCGAAAACATATTGTTCTTACTGCCAGTTAAACAACGGTAAGAGCGGACTCGCTCAGCTGACAGGGTTTTACCAGTGACCCGACCTCTACTGTGGTCCTCCAGCTGCTGTTAGCAGCTTTGCAAAAGACTCACAGCTGTAGAAACATTGTTTTGAGTCATCTCTACATATGTGGACACTGCACAGTCCAGCCACTTCACTTCAGATCTGCTGGCTAAAGTTATGAAGCCACGACTTAAACTCAGAGATCTCTGTTCAACTTAGGTTAAAGCAACATTCAGTGGCTTAGCTGCTGATGGCCTAAAAATGGCAGTAAAAGAGGGGTTTTTTTTTAGGGTATAGTACTCCATTCCAGCAGACTGGTTGTGGATGAAGTAAAGATGTTCAGCTCAGTTTGGTGATGCCAGTTTTCTGGACAGATCCATACACTGGTTACTGTATAAGATTTCAGTGGAGAGGTAATATTAAAGTGTGTTTAATCAATCAGTATTTTCTATCAACAGTACAAGAGTGAATGTAAACTGTAGACTTAAAATAAATGTCTCCCCACAGTTTACAGGTACTGTATTTTTCGGATTATAAGGCCTATTACGCGAAACCAAGCTTTACTTTACTTTACTCAGCTCATTCTTCTTGCTCCCGCCACTTGCATACCACTGATTCATTAATGCTGAACTCTCTGGCAGCGACTCTATTCCCATGTTGTTGCAGTACATTGATGACTAGCGTTGTATTGTGAATGGATTATCTCAGTTGTTCTCCTGACTGACCTTTGGTCCGTTTACAGCATCCTGCCATGCGGTTGTATTTGTCCCTAACCATCGGGAACCCTCACATTAACTTTTATCGAGTAGAAAAAAGTTAATATTCATCCTCCAGTTGCACTGTTTATGTTATGCTAACATAGCTGTGTCGCTAGCGATCACGTAGCACATCATTATATACCAGCTAGTCCAACTTCAGTAACCCCAGAAAAGTAACTGCTGTTTAGTTTTCTGTCTTCATTTATGTTGGAAGTGATAGCAGAGCTGTAGGTATTAATTTTTTCAGAAATCTCTCGGTCAGAACATGGTATATCATGTTTAGGTGTAAACTAGCGAGCTAACTTCCTGCTAACTTCTAACTCCGTTAAATTTAATAGATTCTGTTTTCATAGATGCCTGGATGTTAAACTTAATTGCTACACCTGGTAAAGGAGCAACGCTGATCATTTTATTAAAGATGACAGAATTTAGACAGTTTTTAACGCTCAGTGTCACCGCAGTGCTCATTTGACTTTGGGACCTGAATCAGACGGAGTTTTGGACCCAGATCCAGTGTTGCCAACGGCTCAGTAAGGAAAATCGCTATGGACCCTGTGCACGAGAAAATGCTAACTTCCTGGTTTGAGACCGGATGTGGGGTTGTACATTTCCGGTAGCTTTACTTTGCGGCCAATCGCTACTGCGAAGATATCCTCCAAAATCATGTCCACAACTCGAAAACGGAAAGATCGCGTTAAGTTACAAAGAGCAGAAGGTGGGAACACTCACCACTGCTGTGTCATAAAAATCTAATGATCAATTTTGACGTTTAAAGAGTTTAGATCGATCAGTTGTTTACATCACTAAACACAAGCAGAACTGCAGCAGAAGACACATCGTCCACATTCAGAAGCACATCTCTGTATAGTGACTGGTCTTATGATTTAAACAGGCAAATGTTCAGCATTCAAACTACAGGTGAACAATAGTCAAACCAGGTGTTTCCCGTTATGTCGATATCAGCTAGTCAAGTACACACCTACACAGCATGTTAACAAACCGTGAAAAAAAAGCCACACAAAAAATTAATGATTGCTGGTACATTAGTATTTACGAAGGGTATGTTGTGACTTACCTTCAAAATTACAGCGGTCCCTCGTTATAACGCGGTTCACCTTTCACCTCGCTGTTTCGCAGATTTTTAGTGCAAGTTTGCAGGCTTATTTACGTCCTGCGTCCTGATCGCTGCAGACGATCTCCTCCGTCTCTCCTGTACAGAATCGCTGCATCTATCGCTAGCAGTGTGACTCTGAAGTGCAGTGCTGTATGTCCACGAAACGTTTTGCACCGTCAAAAAATAAAATTGGCTACTTGATTTCACCTATCACTGGTTATTTTTAGAACATAACACCCGCGATAAACGAGGGACAGCTGAGAAATATAACATTTGAATCACTTTTCTCTTTTCCCCTGAGGCGTGGGGGGAAAATATTGACAAGTCGATGAACATCATTTACAGATATATTGGGTAAATGCCCGAGACATCTATAGAAATGTGAATCGCCGCTTTATTTATTTATTTGCTTAACTTGTTTTGGACCGTAAACAGGGCGCGAATAGGACACCGGAAACAAAGCTCCCCACAGGAGTTTCCGCACCGGAAGTAGCATATGCTAACGTGCACATAGTCCATTGGTTGTCCTAAAAGTCGCTAAATGACATCATCGCCTAATTTGCTTAATTTGTCGAGCTAATGCAGTGGTTCCCAAACTTTTTTCGCTGGGTCCCCCTTTGTTTTACAGGAAAAATGCCTGCGCCCCCCACGTGCACGCGCACGCGCACACGCACAAACACATTCTCCAACCACACACACCCATATTTTGCTCATTTGCGTTTATTTCACACCTCAAACATTTAGTAAACAACTAAGCAAATACAAGTAATCTGCAATAAATGACAGGTAGTAATAAAATAAACTACTAACTCTTTTACGCTATGTCTGCACCTACACAGGTATTTTTGAAAATGCAGCTGTTTCGTCCACACATAAACGGCGTTTCGAATCACCGAAAACTGAGAATTTTTAAAACTCTTTTTTTGCTTTTACGTTTGGACGAGGAATACAGAGTTCATCACACAACGTCAAAGGTATGTGCCTTTTTTTCACGTCAGGCAGTGCGCCATGTTATTGCTTACGTGAGAGGAATTGCAGAATGGCAGATAGAGACGAAATACTGTTACTGTTAATCTGACTATCTTCAGTTTTACAGGCTTACATATACACGCAGTTACTGTCCCTCTATTTAAAAAGGCAGAGGCTATTTACGTGTAGTTGTTTTTTTTTTTCCTGTGTAATAATATTAAACATTGCTATCAATACATTTTTCAAAAAAAATGCCTCTCTGTGCAAAATGGGTTTAAAAACATAAACAACTATGGGACAATGTTTGTATGTGATTTGAACCGAGGGAACAAATCGTGGCAGGATCAGCCTGATATTATTTGTTTCCCACTGTAACTTTACTGTATAAAGAGCAAACATCTCCAAAATGTCAGGAGTAGTTAGTCATTACAACAAGTGTTTGTGAACTAAAAATCTGGGATACTGTTTGCCCGTGATTTGAAAAGTCCAGGGCGTGCTCCTGACGAAGGAAAGACCAATTCTGCAGGGGAGACCTACCTCGGCACTTGTGCAGGTGATGCCAAAGGGAAGATATGCTTCACCATATTTTCTAGTCTTTGGCTTAGAATGAAGTTGGTTTGGAAAAATATTCAGCGATGCTTCAGCTCCTGCTTTGCTTTTCTGTGGCTGTGCTAGCAGTGTCCAAGCGTCTTGTCCCCCCCCCTGTAATGGCTCTGCGCCCCCCCTAGGGGGCGGGCCCCACACTTTGGGAAGGTCTGCGCTAATGTAATTGTAACCTACCTACCTTGGAGAGAGAAATAACATCGTGGAAGAGACATAAAGTGAGTAAAAAACGTCCTAAATGCAGTTAGAGTTTATTTAGAACTACAAATTAAATTTCTTTTAGCAATTATTGTTTTATTAATGTCACAATTCCAACCCTGCTCCTTTACTCGGCCTTGGACCGGCAAAAGTGACCCGAAATAGGCACTCTGGTGGAATTACTTTGTGTGTGTGTGTGTTTATAAGTAGTTTTAAGTCTTGTGATCCACAAAACAGCATAAGAAGAAGAACTGACTGCTTTACAGTCAGTGCGGGAGCAGCGGCTTCGCTCATGCGCGATTCATTTGCTGTTTGGACGCATAGGTGTGAACGTCTTCTGCCCTGATAGCGCTCTGCCCGTGAGCGCTTTGGAACGGCGAGGTGCCCATGGCAGCACCCGCTGCTTGTTGAGAGTAAAAGCGATACGCGCTTTCACGTCAAAAAGTCATCATAAATAAGTCTCCAATAACACCAGGAAAAGTCGCCAGATTTGTCGCTGGTAGCTAAGCGACAAAGTCGCTAAGTTGGCAACAGATCACTCCGCGAGGGTCCTGACTACGGTAGCCGTAATGCTCCGACAATCTATCAAGCTATAATTGCTTACAAAAGTCGTACTAAAACATTTTTTGACATATTTTTGAGTGTACCACATAAAATTGGTTCGAGGTCAGTAAGCACATTCAGAATTCATACATATGGCCACCGGATTAAAAAAGCACTGTCGATTATTTTTTTTAGAAAATTAAAGGATTTTAAGTTCACCTTATAGTGCGAAAAATACAGTATGTTATTTAATCCAGTGTTCAAAAGGCTGACATGATTTTTTAAAATATTTTGGCCAGTACTGCAGACCCGCCCCTGAGCTGGTATGGTGATGTGAAGCTCCTAGTTTGAAGCCCAGCTGAGGCCATTGTGTGTGGAGTTTGCATGTTCACCCTGTGTCTGTGTGGGGGTCCTCCCATAGTCCAAACACATGCATGTTAGATTAAGTGGAGATTCCAAATTGGACAAGGATAAATGGTTTAGAAGTTGCTGTGTGAATGGATGGTTAAATATCCAACCTGCAGTCATAACTGCTTTGAGTGATCAGTAAGACTATGCAAGTGCCACGTAAATAAAATGTCATTATACTTAAATATAAACTACTATATACTGAACTGTTTGATGTTTATGAGCTTTCTTGTGTGAGAGAGGGTGGAATTTGAAAAGTGAAATGTCATCATTACAGATGAAACTTTGTCAATCCAGCTTTGCTGCCCCAGTTAGAACTTTGCTCTTGGTCTGCCAGAGATGCCAGCTCAAGCGATTTGCTGGTCCTCGCAGAGTCCAGCCACACTGAGTTGTATCAGGGCAAAAAAATGTTATGCTCAGCGACCATAAGGCTGTAATTACATAGGAGCAGTGCTGAGCTCTGCAGGATAAACGTCAAGACCAGAGAGATGGCACAAAGCAACTGAAGAGGGGAAATGTGGACACATTTACAATAAAGACAGAAAGAAAGTCAGGGCGACACAAAGACAGCTAGTAAAGTAGGTAAACTGTAACAACTAAGAAAGCAGGTAAAAGTAATAATCTGAGTCACCCAATAGCATTAGATCATTCTCATTTCCAAAGTGATACATGAGTTGAGCCATAGCATGGTGTGACTGACACCTTGTGGATTCCAAGGATAACTGCTGAAGTCACATATTCCTAGTATTGCATCTCTACAGTACTTTTAACTGTTATCACAGAGAAACAAAATTGACTTCAAACTCAATCAGCATGGAGAACGGAAAGAAACGTCACAGTCATTTCAAATTTCAATTTTTATTATTTGTACATTCACCACTGATAGGCGTACTCAAGAAGAAATTAAAAAAACAAAAACAAAAAAACAAAAAACAAATCTTTGTACTAAAATGATAAAGATAAAAAAAAATTAAACCATTGGTGAGAAAACTCATAATGCAACCTCCCCTCTCAGGCCTGTACTGACTCTACGGGGTCAGAGTACTGGAGGAAGAGGAGGAAAGGGAGAAGAGGAGAATCAATAAGGACATAAACATAATCTGTGTCAGCTGTGACAGACAGATTCTCTCCCACAGAGAATAAACTCATCTCTTAACAGAGACAGAGGAACACTGCATTGCCTTAGTAGTTATTCCACGCTTGTTTAAAAATACCCCAGAGCTGCCTCATTTAAAGACTTGATTTGAAGTAATCTTAAGTCTGTACAAAAAGCCAAACACACCTATTTCAGTATTGTCTGATTTATGCAGTCCTCTCTGCAGAGGACCGAGTCTTCTCTTTAGGCAGGACTGGCAGGAGGAGCCTTGTACTACATGCAGCAACAAAAGGATTCCTCATCCAAATTGTTAAACACAGAGGTGACAACAAGTGACTGCAAATCATAATTGGCACCCACACTATGGGGCAAATGGAGCACGTTGGGCTAAATAATCAAAATTACCCAGTGAGTCAAACAGCTATGCTGTCAAGACAAAAACTGAAGAAAAAGAGGCAAATGTAGAAAGAAAAATATCAAACCTTGACAGTAACGCCACGAACAGCGCTCTGAGAAACACTGCAAATAAAAGATCATGGTCCCCTTAAAGCATAAATGTGTGTAGGTGTAAATGTGCTTTAAAATAAAAAAAGATGACAATTTGAGAGATGGTAGCGACATCGGTTGGTCCTCTGTTGGGTCTTAGTTGTAACAAAGTACATGTAGTGAAAGGCAAATGGAGGAGGGCGGTCTCTAGGACAGTTCCATCAGTTGATTGGCTATTAGCGCCGCCTTTCTCGTGGTTCGCTGCGGCTGCGTGAGCGTCGGCCTCCGCCCGCCCCGCTGCCCCCGGGCCTACGGTAGCCATCCCTGCGTTTGTCGTTCTCCCTCTCCCTTTCCCTCTCTCTCTCCCTCTCCCTGTCTCTATCTCGACCTCTGTCTCTCTCTCTGTCCTTCTCTTTCTCACCCTCACTGCGTTCTGTTGTGCCTCCTCCGGCTTTCACCCTCTCCTTGCGCTCCTCTTCCCTTTTTTTCTCCTCCTCTTCTTGCTCCTTTCGCCGTTTCTCACGTTCTTTTGCCCGTTCTGCTCTGGCAGCTTCCCGCTGGGCAAACTACAATGAAAATGTAAAAAAAAATACTTAAAAAAAACCCCCAAAACCCCCAAAAGGTATGAAGTGGTTTGTTTCGTCACCTGTTCATCTGTAAGTGGAAGCCAGTATATGCAAGGAGCAGCTTTAGTCTTGCGGAACAAGTCATCAAGCAGCTTTGCAGGGGGATCCTCGGCTATTTTCTCTGACAGAGAATACACACAACATTAGACAAGAGAACAGGCCTCTGGCAGCGGACCCGATACACTGAGTCTAAATCCATGTCTTACCTTTCTTCTCCTTGCTCTTTCCCCTCTCCTTGCGTCGCCTCTCTCTTGATCGCGACCTTCGAGGACCTCCCTCCTTCTCTTCTCCGTGTTTTCCAAACTCTCTAACCTTGTCGCGATCCCACTCCCGCTCTGCTCGAGCTCGCTCCCTGCGTTCCATTTCGCGTTCCCGTTCAGCCCACTGATCTCGCTCAGGAAGGAGAGAGGGCAGGCCCGATGTTCGACCACGGCCGGAGCCAGGACCATGTTCCTCTGCTCCAGGTTTGTCACCTGCACCCAAACCTTTGTGGAAGTCCAACTACAGGGCAGAGACATGTTCAGATTACAGATAGCCAAACATTTAACACTTATGGAAGGAAAAAAAAAAACTCAAAACAAAAATAAATTCTTACTTCATCCTGCTGGCAGAAGTCAACAGTGAGAACTTTTGGGTTGCTCTGTGGCCATTTCACGCCATGAAGAGCTGCTCGTGTGGCGACTGCCTCCTCTGCACTTGAATACTAGACACGGAAAGTATAGTGGGGGGACCCATGAGAGAGAGAAAATTCTTCCAATGTCTAAAAGCAGTCTGAGCTGCAGATATATAACTCAATGCTTTTAATAACTTACAGTGACATAGCAGTGGGACTTGATTTTGTCAATCCAGAAGCCCTCCTCCACCAGACTGCCAGTTCTGCTGAGCAGTTCCTTAAGCTGTCCCAGAGTGAATGGCCTCACCTGAACAGTGTCACAGACTCCATTACAACATGAATAAAGTGCGACTACTAACAATTTACACACTGCAAACAAGATAAACACAGTGGAACAATTAAATAAAAACACATGCAATAAGAAGTCAGCAAGATTACAAGAGGAAAAACTGAAACCTTTCCATACAATTATTTTTTTTAACTTAATTGATTTGATTTATTATAAATTAACTGGGTCTATGACAGTAGAAGAAAATATATTGTGTAAGTTTTATACCTCAACAAAAAATAAATAAATAAAAATCTAAAATCAACCCCAAAAGAAAGAAAGAAAAAACATCCATGTCTTGTAGCTCATATTTTAGAAATTTGAGCCCAACATGGGTTTGTTCATGGGTCCTATTCTCTCACCAGGTTGCAGATGTGAACAATAGTGGAGACTTTTCCGCGAGGTGGCGAGGGCTGCTTAGCCGTGCGAACAGGGTCATCAATTGTGATGGAAACACTTGTTTTCTGCTGGCTGATGGAGCGACGGATGAGGGTGTCGCTGGGGGTCACTAGAATGAAAAACAGTGAGTAAAGTGTCTCCATTACATCACTGTCTTTGTAGTTCTTATAATAGAACATATTTTCCTTTACCGAGGCAAGAGGTCTGTATGTTTGAGTGTCAAATAATTAAACTATTTGAATTGCTACACCCAAGATGGCATGCCAGAAATCAGCACCGACTGAAAAGAGTTGTTTGAAACCATATAAAGAATCATTCAAGTCTTTCTGTCAGCCTTTCTGTTATGCACCTATTTGGCTTTCTTAAACATAAGGTAATATGAAAATTAGATTTCAGGAATACATTAATTAATTCTGATGAATTTATTTCTGCAGAGAAGCCATCTTACGGTGGATATCTTACCAGTGTTGATTTCTACATCATGGCTGGTATGTGTTGGTGAATGAGTTTCAACAGCTACAGGAATAGAGGTATCCATCTGCTCTTCATGAGCCTTTGTCCTTTCTTGGTCTACCTGTAGATCATCTTCCTCTGCCTCCTCTTGTCTGCTCCTCTTTGCTTCTCTTTGCCCATTCTCCTGGCTTTCTGAATGCACCACCTTAAATACAAGATATCACACCAAGCAATCATCAACTGAGAGATAACCTCAAACAAGCTTAAAGAGCACTTTACACTTAATGAAAGTGAAGATACTAGCGTCAGGTTAATCAGTAGTTAAACACTAACAACAGTAACCTGTGTAACTGTGCGTCTAATCTGAAGGTCCTGATCAGAGCGCTCCCTGTCTTCATCATCAGCCCCAGAGAGGACAGCTTCCTCTGGATGCAAGTCAACTACTGCTTCCTGTCCTAGACATGGCCTGATGTCTGGGATCAAAGACTACAGGCAAAGCGTGAGGAAACAACATGGTTAAGCTTTCTACGAGACAGTGTTTACAATGCATCTGTGAGAATTACTGTTAACTACAATGTAAAACAAATTATGCTTTGCTGCAAATACCTTGAGTGAGTCAGTGGTGATGCTGATGGAAGGTTTCTTGGCAGTGACAGCTGTGCTGGAGCCCCACCTCCTCTTGCGACCAGCCACTGTCCCAGACTCCTGTTCACCCTCTGCACTGCTGGTGCCCGGGGATGATTTACTGCCTGGGAAGTAATGGAATCAATACAATGCTCGACGTTTATGCAACACATCAACCGGATATATATACAGACAATGGTCTTTTGAATGATTAATGAATTATATATTCTGTTGAATAACCAAATTTAAGAATTTTTTAACGCTGCTGTGTTCTCAAACCTTAGCGTATCAATGCTGCACCTCCCGTATCAAAAATATTTGTAAAATAGATTAATACAAATATGAAGAGAAAAAGCCACAATATCAACATGAATAATCAAATGTTAGTAAAGAATGGAACAAGGTGAAAGGTTGTACTCACTGCTAAGAGAGATCTTACGAGCTGAGAAGGCCTTTGATTTCTGAAACACAAGAAGACAGAAACAACCCGACATACATGGGAGAGGTGAGACGCCGACACCATGGAATGAGACAAATGGTCAAGTTGGAGAAAATGTGGAATAAAAACAAGAAGCGGGTAAAGAGAACTGAAAACAACCTCGCCTTAAAACTCGTTGTTTATTGACGGAAAGCTATGTTGCGTTTGTTTATGTTGTGTTCTCCTAACTTTTTAAGCTCTACACCTGTAGATTTTTGAAAACATTGCTTACTTTTAAAGATTGAACTTCTCAAAAACAAAACAAAACAAGCCCCCCCCCCCCCCCCCCCCCCCAAAAAAAAAACCCAAGGACCTAGTGGAAACTGTAATGTTTCAATTTAAGCACTAAAATGTTTTATTTTTTTTAAATGTTTGTAGACAAACTCCAACTAGTTCAACAAAACTAATATTTAACTACTTTAGTCAGCTATAAGTAAACTAAGACACAAGATCACCAAATAGGGGTTTAGAAATATTTTTGTTAAACTGCAGGAGGCACAATTAAAAATCCAAAGCTCATTCTCCATCAGTGATTAAAAAGAATATAACTTAATATTAAACACATTCAAAATAAGCTATGAAATACAGCACTGAGTAAACATCTACTTATTCCCTGACACCTGATCCTTACTGTTTTGGATATGGCCCAATCACGACTGCATGTACTGTATTTAGGGAACAAGGGTCCAATCAATGGTGGCTGGATGAAAATCTGAAATCTTGCTGGCTGGTAGGTTGGGTTCAATAGTTCATTTGGGTTTGGGCTTTGAAATGTTCTTGGCCAAAGCAGTCATCTTCAGATGTTAGTCCTTTTAAAGATGTGGCAGACTTATACTGGCAGAAGAGAGTGATCAGTCCACTTAAATTGAGACCAGATAATGAATGCTGTCAACAGTCACTGTGCAACAACTCCATAAGTTTGACTTAAAAGTTCTGCTGTATTTAAGAAGCAGTCACAAAATAGCAAAACTCTGGCAACAAATGGCAAGTCCTTTTTCAGGAGAAAACATTCCCAGCCTCTTGCAGTCCAGATATTTGCTTTAAGCTATCTGAAAAAGTGTCCAAGCAGCAGATGTCTCTTCCAACAGATACACAAAAAATCCAAATGTCCTTCATACCATTCTCCAGGTCATAATCCACAATGCCCACTTTCTTTGATCGTTATGAGATAAAAAATGTCTTTGACAATAATAATAATAAAAAAAACTTCTTTAAACTTGTTCACAGCAGCCTTGAACTTGGCTTAAGTGAGCAAGCTTCTTTCCTCATGCTCTCGCTGTAGACTTTAAGGGTGTGGGGCTAGATTGGTAAAAATCAGGCTGCAAGATGTGGGCAACGTTGACTAGCCAACCCCCCTTTTAAAACTTCTGGTCCAATTAATACTTTCTGTCAGCCATATCGGTGAAAATGAGGCAGACTTTGTTGCCAGGGGTGTCCCTCTGTAGTGCAGACCTTGGGGCTTATCTGTGGTCAACTCTGGATTCTTGGGGACAGTGGAACAGGTGCAGCAGTAGCAGTAGTGCCAGAGGTAGTACGCAGGTACCAATAGGGGCAATGGCAGAAGCATGAGCACCTTTATAACAAAGGAATCATTTGGGGTTTAAACATCAGCCACAGTGAGAAAACACCCTTGCTGTTTGTTCCTATGACAGTACCCAAGGTTAACATACTACCAAGTTTGAAAATGGCCCATTAAACCTTCTAATGACCCTTTCTTGTTGTTTAAAAACAAAACAAAAATCTAAATACTTACAGTAAAATGTAACATGTTTAAAAACTACGAATAATTCAAAAAGTGCACTAAAAAAAACCCTAACTATTATGGATGCCTGTGACTAATTGACTAGACGTTTAAACACTGCTGCCAGTTAAATGTATTATTATATTATTACTATACAACAGCAGTTGCCATTTCAAAGATGCTGCTGGCCACTCATGTTGCCTGCAGCGCTAACACCAGCTATGCCTCCGTCTCTCTACCTATCTCTGTGGAGGAAAGTAACGAGCGAGGGGGGAAAGTAAACAGATGACAGCCGAGACAGCGGACCATCGCTGTTCTTCAGCACTGTTTAAAAATAAATAAATATCGTTTGTGTCAGAATAAACTGGAACTAAACCCACGAGTAATCACACTGCACTGTGGTGCAGGACATATTGTTATAGTTCATACTATAGTTCATATAGTTCCACAACCACACATGCAATACTTTTTGGGCCAATGTTGAAATTTGTCGATCAATTTGTGTCCAGTTTTTAATATAGTCAGAGTTTTCTGTCTTTTCAAGTAGATGAATAGCTAAGCTTTCTCTCTTGTTTAAACAACTAGTAAATTAGTCACAAGGAACATTCCTGAAAACTGCATCTCCCCTGCAAAGTACTTAATTAATGAAAGCCTTCAGAACTGAAATGATTTGGGATTCTCCAGGTGCCTTACCTCCTCACTGGTTTCTTGAAATTTCTCTGGATCTGCCATGGTAGTCTCCTTCATCTGCCTGCATATTGTTAAAAATAAATACACATCAAAGAAAAGAGGTAAAAAGAAAAAAAAAGATCATCAGTATGAAGAAAGAAAACTCACTCATAAGATATTAAATATTATAAATATTAAATTAATAGCTTAACACAAGCAATCAAAACACTATGTAAATGTTTAACAAAAAACATGTCAAATATAAAGTATTAAAAATATTCCTAGCAATAGGAACAAAAGGATTAAAATCAGAAACTTAATTGATTCCTAAATTAAAACTGATTTAAAATGGATATGCCTTTGTAAATATTGCCAGTAGCTGGGCAGTGCATGCAAAATTAATACTTTAGTCCTTTAAATGTCATTACACTGCCATCATAATTCAAAAATTCACGTTTTCTCAAACACTTGTCAAGGAACCACAACACAGCATAAAAACGCGTTAAAATCTCAGCAAGTGGACCCACTCCAATGTAATGCACAAACAGCAACCAGCAGATGCTAAAATTACTGCGCCTTCACCGCATCACACGTTGGTGACCACATCAAATGCGCTGCTATCGTCCCCCTCTGGGTTAAAGAACTGAGCCGAGAAAAATAAAACAGAAATTAAACGCAGTTACCACACTCCTTATTTAGCCAAGGTGCGCCCGTCCAGATCCGACACGCACTACAGCTACACGGTACCTGACGAATGAGCGTACGCCTCACGTCGTCACACCATCCTCGTGAAAGCACACGCGAACAAGTCCACTCATTGCGACTGAAATCAACTTGGGGAACTTCACACCACTGAGACCACGCCGTGCTCGCTCCACACGCAGCACACAGACTGCGACTGCCGTTAAAACGACTGCGTCGCAACAAACCGCTTCTCTTCCCTCCCTGCTGTCTTCCTCTCTCCGAACACTACTCCTCTGTGAATACGTCCACGACCGCAGCGGCTGTCAACCGAAACCTGCAGCGGACAAAGTGTCGCCCGCTGTCTAGCTGAGCCGCGGTGTGGAGAGCCAAAGGCCGGCATAGGCTGCTAAACCCGCCGACTGAGCACAGCCATGTTGCAACGAATAAAGAAAAAAAAGATCTTGTATTAAAAAAAGAAAAAGGACCCACATCTTTTCTAGCACGCCGGATTTAAGGTAGTCTCATCAATCGCCTGATGGGAAATTCAATGCCCAGCCTTTTTTCTTACACCGTCTTTATCAGGTCTTCATTATAATGACATCATGGAAGCGTTAAAGTGAACACATCAGTATGTCATTACAAAAAACAATGTCCACGGAACTGGCTTTTTTTTCACGCGCTTTTTCCACTATATGTAAATAGCGATGTGCAAAATAATTACTCCACTCTTACCATTGAGTTCTGGTTGTTGTTTTTTTAAGTTGAAATATTTATGAAATAATGAGATTAAAAAAAAAGCTTTCAGTCATTTCACTAGCTTTGCGCCTAAAGGACAGTTTAAGCACAATAAAGCTACAATATATTTTGTGGGAGAAACAACCTGACATCTTACTATGATGATTGTAGGCCTCTCTTTTACACTGATCATCCATCTTGATGAAACTTACAATAAAAACTGTCTAGAGTACTAGAATTAACATCTTACTTACTTCTTACTTAATTTAGTAATTACATTATAGTTACAATTATGTCGTTGTTATGTTAAAAATATTCTTTAGTTATCTGCATGCTGCAATAGAAAGAAAAATGCATATCTGTAAATAAGAGTTAATCAAAGACTGATGCTAATAAGTAAGTGATTATGCATAATCTGTAAATGGAAAATGTTTGGAACCACCAGGTCTCTTCCTAGAGCTGGCCACCCAGCCGATCTGAGCAATTAGGGTAGAAGGGTCTTAGTCAGGAAGGTGACCAAGAACCCGATGGTCACTCTGACAGAGCTCCAGTGTTGCTCTGTCGAGAGAGGAGAACTTTCCAGTAGGACACCCATTTCAGCACCACTCCAGCAATTAGACAGAAGCAACTCCTCAGTAAAAGGCACAAACGGCCCACCTAGAGTTTGTCAAAAGGCACCCAAAGGACTCTCAGACCACGAGAAACAAAATTCTCTGGCCTGATGAAAAAAATGCCAAGCCTCTTGTGTGTGGAGGAAACCAAGCACGACTCATCAACTGGCCACTACCACCACACGTGCTTAAACGAAAAAGGCTGTGAATGTACATGTTAAAAAATGTTATTATTAAATTTGCAAGATTTACAAGCAACCTTTTTTTTCACTTTGTCATAATGGGGTATTGTGTGAAAATGAATTTATTCCAAGGCTGCATTCTGACAAAATTGGAAACAAGGACCAAGCATCTAGGTGAAGGACTGTCAGTACTTTCCAGATGCACTGGATATACACTGATATAATGAAGATAATAATGGATTGCATTTATATAGCGCTTTTCGGGGCCCTCAAAGCACTGTACAATTCCACTATTCATTCACTCTCACATTCACACACTGGTGGAGGCAGCTACAGTTGTAGCCACAGCTGCCCTGGGGCAGACTGACAGAAGCGAGGCTGCCATATTGCGCCATCGGCCCCTCTGGCCATCACCAGTAGGCGGTAGGTGAAGTGTCTTGCCCAAGGACACAACGACCGAGACTGCCCAAGCCAGGGCTCGAACTGGCAACCTTCCGGTTACAAGACGAACTGCCAACTCTTTGAGCCACGATCGCCCCCAAGAGCAATGAATAACATGATAAATTCACATACATGCCTGTGTTTTTATACATGAGTGAATCGAACAAAAGCCTCAGACATGGCAGGTTATTACTAGTAATTTTATTAGAAGTTTTGTATGTTTTGAGTGGTGAATGTGTTGACCTATGTGGAGTTAATCCAGTATTTTATTACAATTTGGTTTTTTGTTTTTTTTTAATTTTTAAACATTTTTTTTATTTTTAAACCTGACAAATACATGTTTCTATCATTTTGTTTTTGTATTTTCTTTGTAATAAGAACAGACATAAAAGTCAGTTGCTCATTTATTGAAATATCTTAAAAGGTCCTTAAGAAGAAGGTAAAACAAAAGGGTAAAGCAAGCACTGGAATGTGAAAAAGGTTTCCTACCCAATGTTGCTCATGTATCATATTGTTTTTCTACGATGCTTTTCATTTGTATTTGTGGATTTTGGGACAAACTGTGTTACTTGACAATTTTGACATACAAAATCAGGCAGCAATTTCCACTACAGACTCAAGTCTGATTTTACTCCAGTGCCACCGGAGGGGCTGAAGATCAAGGCTATTCACAACTTTGGTTTTGTCCCTAGTTTAGACTTAAGAACCTTAACCTCTTAAGCCCCAAGCCTACCTGATCTCCTGCTTTTTGCCCCCGTATCGGGGGGCGTTGGGGCTTAAGAGGTTAAATGACATAATGTATCATAGGAGATGAAACTTCTTTGCCATTTTATCCATTGTTTGTTTTTTCAGAAAGTGGAAAACCTTTCCACAGCAATGTAATCAATTCATGTTTCAAGAAATGTTTATTTTGACTGTATTACAATTAAGGAACTATCCGTCCAAATTTTTCCAGTTCTGAGAATTATAATACCATCACTTCAGGTACAGAGAACATCATACATAAAATAAATACAACTCCTATATTTATTTATAAATAAAACGATAAATGGCTTCAGGACCAAAATACATTTTTTAAATTTTATATTTCTTATTCACCTAATTAGCTGCACTACTCTCATTTCAGCTTACTGTGAGCATCAGCCTGCCGCCTACGGCTGTCATTTACTGTCCCACTAGCTTCTTCTTTCCCTGCTGTTTACTCTAAGTGCATCTACTGTCACACGGGCACATGTGGAATGGAGCTGAAGAGACTGGTGAAATGAAAACTATTAATCTAGCTGACAACAACACTTTCTGTAAAAATAGAATATAAAGTAAAAATAAAATATATCTTTCCAACCAGTTTTAAACTGAATATAAAGAGGGGGGGGGGGGGGGGGGGGGGGGGGGGAGACCCCCTAAACAACTGAGCCTTTGCTGTAGCTCTTCAATTAGCAGCGAGTGCATTAGTGTTTGGTGTGTTGTGTGGTATACAGAGCAACAAAGCTAATTTGAACAGACTGGCCCACCGTCCACCTAACAGGGCCAAACTGGCAAATCCCCACTCATGATGCAGCAGAGGTCAAATAGTTACTGAGCATTGTTAACAGCCTCTATACTTGCATGTTAATAAGAGCACAAATACACTGATCCCAGTGAGTAAATCTGACACACAAACAAAGTATAAGATATGTTTCAGAAAACTGGGACTGAAAACCAGACCTTTGTTTGTCCTTTTCCTCCTCTTCCTCACTGTCTGTTCTCTTCCCATGTTTTTCTTCTCCAGTCGGTGCTTCGGAAAACTGTGCCTGGGAATTTTAAAGGGCAGGGAATAAGATGAAGAGCAGACAGTGTGGTTCATTTATTGCAAATCTATTTTATTATCAAAGTCCTGCCCATTCTGACACAGATATTGTGACAAGGTGAATCTTCTGGGGAACTTATTCTAAGCAACTTACCACGTTGTGACTGTCTCCATCTGCAGTTGTGTTAGCCTTCTCTGCAGACGTCTCTCTTTTGCAGGGAGAGGTTTTTGAGGATTTCTTTACATCCTCATGCTGAGCCGCCACGTGCTGTGTTGAGGAATCTCTTTTAGATATCTCCTCCTTGAAGAAAAAAAAGAGAGCAGTTCAATATTTTTTTTTATTTTCTTTTGCATTGGAGCGAAAATATATAAAGTCTACTTTGAATTTATTTTTACAAAATAGGCATGGTAAGTTTTGAAAAAATAAACATTTTCAGTTTAAATAATATGATTTATAATAATATGATTATTCAGAAATGGTAAATGGCAATTAATCTTTTTATTCTATTCATTAAAAATCAATGGAAACAATAAATGACAACCTTTATTGCTAGCTGCTTTTGTCTGCTCCTTTATTTAGCACGGGTCACAGGATATAGCTCTGTATATATTTGATTTAGCAAAATCTCTCTGGAAGCCCTTTTCCAAGGGCTCTGCACCTACTTATGCTAACCACTATGCTAAGGGCTAGTCATGCAAGTACTCACAGTTACATATACAGCTTTAATAATACGTGGCAGTATAAAGAGATGGACACCATTCCACCTGCTTCCCTCAGTGGTTGTTAATCCTTTTAATGTATTCATAATTAATTATTAGGAAAAAAAATATTTCACCATGTGTGCACAACTAAAATCTTTTTGATTTATTGTTTCTTTTTTCTTTTCTTTTTTTTAAAGAAGCAAATTTTTTGGCTTTATCAGACTTAGCAAAATTGAGGACTATATAGCAAAACAGCAAAGGAAATAGCTTGATTCTGAAACTCTGTCCTTGATAAAGGCTGTTATCCCCCCTAAAAAAAAAACACAGGAAAAAACTGTCGACTTCATGAAAGGATGTTTATGATATTTTTACAATCTACAGAAGACCACCACACGACACAAACTGAAAAAAACAAAAAAAAAAAACAAAAAAACGAGGGGCCCCAGTGATTTACAGAACAGGGGATCTGAGTCACTGGTTTGTTAAACAAAATTAGCAGCGCCTCTAAAAAGAGCCACCCGCAGAACCACCCCCACCCCCAGTCTCAACATCAATGAAATCCAAGATGCTGATCATTACTAGAGTTGGTAAGTAAAGCTATATCTGAGAGCGGCCAATAAAAGGAAAAGATTAAGATGGCAAGGCAAGCACAGCTACTGAAGAATTACAAAATAAGAAAAGCTTTTGAACATAAAGTTCCAAGTTTGAGGTGACTGGGTAGAAAAAAAAGAAGAACATGTGTAAAAGAACCTGAAGGGGTGTTTGATGACACCTGTCATGTCGGATGAAATTTGGGTGCTCTGGCATTGGTAAAATAAGAGATTTGCACAGGATCAAATAGTTGTAGAACAAGGACAGCCATCACTCCATTTTTGCAAAACTGCGTGAGCCATTGCCTTTGATTGGAGCCAATTGCCTTACAGGACAATGACCCAAGACACAGCTCCAAACTATAGAAAACTATAAGAGAATAAGCAGTAAGCTACTATTCACAACAGAGTGGTTAGCATTCTCCAGGTATCTTAACTGTACTGAGCAGGTGAGAGAGTAGTTTAACTGTTAAGACACTGATCAACATTAATGGTGATGTTTCAGGCAACACAGAGTGAAATGTTACCCCAGCAAATAAACAAATAGACTACTAAACGGCTGTGAGGCTGTGACTGATGCAAATGGAAGTTCTCTTTTTTCTTTTTGTAAAAACAAAGTTTGACGAGGAAAAAAAAACAATACTACACCAAATAAAAATTGGTTACTAGCCTAGTCAACAACAGTCTTGAGTTACCTTTTATTCTTATTTACCTTGCAACTCACATGATGATTAAAGATTGATAAAATTAGTAGAGGGATACAGATGATTTCATCTGACTTGTGCTATTTATGCATCAAGCACAACTTTGGATTTAGCCCCACAAGTATTAAACTAAGGAACTATAGCCAACAGCGTCTTGAAACAAACCAGACAGTTTTAACAGATAAAAAAAATTACATTGAAAAATTGTACCCACTCGCTTGTATTCAGAGATACTGCCAGAAAACACCTGCCGTGATCAGAGACTAATACCACTCTGCTGAGAGCCCACTACACCCAATGAATACAGATCCCCTTAAAAGTAAAGTAGCCTTCTTTTTAAATGATAAAAAACAATTTTTAGCATAAAGAATTCAGCAGACTGGAGAAATGCAATCTGAGCAACAATATGATTTAAGATAAATAAACTGGTATATTATACAACTTTATAGTCACAAGTGTGACAAGTAAATAGTCAAGCATCTATACCATTGCCAAATCATGATTAATGACCGCAAATGTGTATGGTGCCATTGTTCAAGCTCTATGTAAATTCAGAATATGTCCAACTGCTGGAAACAACATAGGTGGATGTTATACCTTGATTATTAAGGTGATGGATATTTATCCAAATATGTTCATTTTGGAATTTAGTTTGGTTTATATAGATTTAATACAACTTTGCATTAATGCCAAAGAGAGACAGATCATTTATTCTTACCTTTGTAACTCTGGAGGTGGAGTTCTTTTTCTCTTGAGAGGACGAGGATGAACCGGATGATTGAGAAGATGAGGACCCAGAGTCCGATTCTGAGGAAGAGGAATCGGATGATGATCTTTGTCTTGTTCGTATCCTTTCCTTCTTTGAATCTCTTCCTCTCTGCTCCGCTCCACTCACTGAGCTTGACAAACCCTTGCTTTCATCAGCTTCTTTTACTTTTTTGATGGACTCCTTGGCAGCCTGTTCAGTCTTTCCTGAAGCTGCCTGTTCTTTATCCTCCAACACTAGCCTTGTGGCTCTTTCTTCTTTGGGACCCATTTCAGTAATAACAGCAGTGTCCTCCTCAGACTGGATCCTCACAGATCCCGGTGGTGCAGCAGCAACCTGCTGATTTGTCCGTAGCTCTGAATCTTCCTGTTTAACTGAGGGCCTATGTCCTTCAGACTGTCCTTTCCCAACAGTGGTGGGAGAAGTGACAGGTGAGGAGCGAGGCTGTGGGCTATCAGAAAATGTACGGGGCCGCTTAATAACCATAGACGTGGATGAGGGTTGTGCTCGGTCCATTACGAACCGGAATTTTTTAAATGACGAGTGTGGTGAAAGAGATGTTGTTGAAATGGTTGCACTACACTCTGCTGCTTGGCCTTCGCTCTGGGGTTCTGGAGCATGGATTTGTTCCCGGTCTCCTGCCTCTGCTGACGAGTTTACAGCGGGTCCTGTGGAGAGGGAGTGAGGAGTTGGCAGGGGTGTGAGACCAGCCTCAAGGCCACATTTGGATGGAGAAAGGTGACTCTCACTCTCCTTTTCAGCCACCCCAGTTTTATCTTTCTCCTGCTCCAGCTTCCTCCCCCGCTCCTCCTTTTCTTTCTGCACTGCTTTCTCATTCTCCAGCCTTTCAAGTTCAAGAGCTTTTTCCCTTTCTTGCTCCAGAGCTCTCTCCATCTCTTTTCTTGCCCTTTCTAGTTCTTCTTGCTGTAGGGCTCTCTCTCTCTCTAGCTTTTCCTTTCTCTCTTTCTCAATTCTCTCCTGTTCAAGAGCCGCCCGTCTCTCTGCCCTCTCTTTTTCCACCCTCTCTCGTTCCAAAGCCTTTTCCCTCTCTATCCTCTCTCGCTCTAAAGCTTTCTCTCTTTCGAGTCGTTCTATTTCTCTTCGCTCTAACTCCAAGGCCTTCTCCCTCTCCAGCCTTTCTAGCTCTAAAGCTTTTTCTCTTTCTCTTCTCTCCAACTCCAAGGCCTTCTCCCTCTCCAACCTTTCTAGCTCTAGAGCCTTTTCTCTCTCGATCCTCTCTTGCTCTAAGACTTTTTCCCTCTCAATTCTCTCTTGCTCTAAGACTTTTTCCCTCTCAATTCTCTCTTGCTCTAAGGCTTTTTCGCGTTCTATCCTCTCCTGCTCCAAAGCCTTTTCCTTCTCTAACCTTTCCCGTTCCAGAGCCTCTTCTCTCTCAATCCTCTCCCTTTCCTGCCTCTCAGCCTCCAGAGCTCTTTCTCTTTCTAGCCTTTCTCGCTCACGCTCCAAAGCTGCTCTCTCCATTTCTTCTCTCTCGCGCTTTTCCCTCTCCTCCCTTTCTCTCTGCAGCCGTTCTTGCTCCAGAAGTTTAAGTCTTTGAAGCTCAGCCTGCCTTTCAAGCTCCAAGGCCCTCATTTGCTCTTCCCTCTCTTTAGCCAAAGCTTGCTCCCTCTCCTGTCTCTCTTTTTCTAGAGCAAGTTCCTTCTCCTTCTGCAAAGCCTTCTCTCTCTCTTCCTTTTCTAAGGCCTGCTGTTGCTCAAACCTCTCTCTCTCCAAAGCTTGCTCTCTTTCTCGCTCCAGTGCTAGGGCTCTCTCTCGCTCTTCCGCCGCGGTACGATCTTGCCGACGTTTTCTCAGCTTCTCTTGTCTTTCTAGGTCAGACTCCATCTCTCTGACCCTCTCGTCAGGCACAGTGGGCTCAAGCGTACTCACAGGTACGTGAATATGGGCTGAATGTGCTCCTGTAACACCCTGATTGGTGCCTGGCATTATTGGAAATGGTACATGCTCTGCAGTGTTAGAGGTGTGAGTGGTGGCAGATACCAGGCTCTCTGGTGGTCCTCTGCCAGGAAATGATGTAGCTGAGGATGAATTGCTGTCTTGCCTATCAGCTTCGCCATCAGTGCCATGCCATCCTGCTCCGGAGAAAGCACCTTCTGACTCCATTTTACGTGCCAGAAGGGTTAGTGGGCCAGGCCTGCGTTCAGCATGTCCACTCCTTTGTGGCTCAGGGCTGCTACTACGGCTACCACCGCTGGAGGAACCAGAGCTGGAAGAACTGGGGGAACGCCTGGCTTGGGGAACATCTGGACTAGGTGGACTCTGTTTAGGGGTGTCAGGCAAAGGGAATGATAATTCTGGTGGAGGGGAAGGAGGCGGTGTCGGCTGGCGGAGTTGAGGTGACAAAAGAGACGGGATGTGTTGCTGCTGCGGTTGACGGGACGCTGCAGACCTCTCCCTTGTTGTGGGTCCCCTGGCTGGCTCTCTGAAGTTTCTCCTTCGAGCACTGCTGTCCCAGTCGTCATCGTCACCGTCCTCGTCACCATCCTCGCTGTCGTCATCGTCGCTGTCACCTGGGACTTCACTGGATGCAGAGCCTCTCTCTGGCCTTTGCTCAGCGGCAGGAACACGCATGGACACAGAGCCAGAAGCAGGTGGACTGGACATGTCAGCCTCCTGGTTTCTGTTTGCTTGGCCCTCATTTACCGCACCCAACAATCCCTCTTCACCAGAGGTGCCAGCTGGCTTGTGCTGCTCAGGTAATGCTGGTGTGACATCCTGACAAGAACAGAAAGGGAGCACAGATTTATTTATTATCCCCTCCCACAATTTTAATCAGAAAGTTACTTTTACACCTAACACTTAAGAAGAGAAAGTACAATCTAACCTGGGCTGGAGGAGGACACGATGTACTATTGTTGACTTCTGCGTGCTCCTCTTGCTCTGTTCACAAAAGAGAAATAAACATAAAAATCACAAGACTTTACAATAACCATCCATAATGTGTACAGTATTTTATTCAACACAACTTGCCATTTGTATCATATGCTTCGCGAGCCTCTCTCTCCAGACGCTGCCTCAGTAGCTCCTGTTGCTTAGCCAGATACTGCTTTATAAAGCTGTTCTGGCTCATTTCCTCACCAATCTAAACACACAGAGAAATTTTGAAATACAATGCAAGATCTCAAGGCTAATAACGCATACTTTTTGCAGACATTTATGAGGTTGTGTAAATGCACGGTTTGCCATATATACATAAAAGGCCATCACTTATCAAGACACTTCAGCCTTTTATATGAAACTAAAACTATCTTTGAGATTCACACCTGAGAGTTTGGCTGTAGTCCAATATGAGCTGTGGAGGTCCTCTGCAAGTTCTCCAGCATGAGAGCCTGTTAGTGAGATAAGAGATGTTTTTAAGCAATAAAGGCAGAACACTCTTTCATGGACAACCTTGTAACTGCACTCTATTCAGTAGTATGTTTTATCACATCCGCTGATATTTCCGCCCTTGACAAAATATAATGAGTTTCTGTGTACTAAATGTAACAATTATCCTTAAGCATCGCTGCTCCTCTTTTGTAATAATCTTAGACTTGGAGAATTTTGTCTTTGATACTTTTTTAGAAAGCCCGCGGTTGTGAGAAACTGCAAAACTTGTCGACAAATGAAGGAGGATGATATGCAACAATGTTCCCATGTAAGATGGTAAAGGACATGAGAGTCTGTCAAACAATAATTGACAAGGTTACTCTAAAGCTGTGGTCAAACACCAACCAGTGATCAACTTATCTTAAATTTCATTGATCACCAATGAAACACCTTGTATAAATCTATGCACTATTACTACTACTTTATTCATGATCTATTACTTTGCACGTAGACATAGCTGATCTTTTACATTGCTATTATGTCCATTATAATGTCACTGTCATTATCAGATGCTGGTAGGACGAAACTGTTAATAACCTAATGGCTTTCTATGAGCTTTGCAAGTACGTTAGCTGGTAACTACGACTAAAATAATCAACATATTCTGGGTTTTGTGAGAAAATAGCCACTGTCTGGCGTAATAGGTTATATAAACGCAATGCAAACACACAGTAAAGCGTTGATGGCTCAGTGAAATAATGCTATCGGAACTACCCAGTAACAAAACGAAAAGAACGCCCTAGCTATCTTAATAAGGTTTGACGATCTGTCGCAATGAAAAACAAACAAGCTCAAGACCAACGGCAGCTCACGGGCCTGCTGCAGATTTTGAGGGAAACTACTCCTAAAACTAGCCAATGCGTTTACCAACAAAAAATGGCAAGAACGTTAATTAAAAATTGCGGGTTAGCCGCTAAAAGTTGTCGATCTTCTCAATAACTCTAAGTGGTGAAATGTTAATCTGCTGGACAAACTCACAAGAGCAGTGTACACATCGTTAAAAGCAGCATACACAGCAGCAAGCGAGTCGCTAAGGCCACTGATCAACTCATAGCGTTAGCCAGGAGAGCTAACTAGCTAACGGGACAACATCAACCCGAGACACAGTTTAGGATTAGCCGATAAGTTGAGTGAAGTGCCAGTCTTTCCGTAGCTGGAACATTTCTACAGGGCCACAGCACTGCATAACCACAGCGCTGACAAAATAAAGACATTTACAGCTGGTGAATGAGCTTTAACCTCGATAACTCTACTACGCTCAGCAGTAACGATACTCAGTTGTCGGCCCTCGAGAGAGCATCAGCCCGTCTCTTCGTTAACGTTAGCTTGCAGCGACCGTGGCACCATATATCGCAGTAAAACTCACCCCCTTGAGTCTTTTGATGAGAGTATTCTTCTGGCCGCTCTTCGACAGCCCCCTCTCCTCGAGAGCGGCCTTTAAGTCCGCTACTCGAAGGGACTGGAGCGGTCTCCCGTCCAGCGTAACGTCTTCAAGGTCCGCCATTTTCCGTTCCTCTTGTCAGTTCCCAGCGAGAGCGACGATCAACGCCTTCATCGACGTCACGTCATCGCCGACGACTTCCCCCCGAAATCAAATATCAAATAAAATAAAACGTTTAGAAACATTTTAAATCCCAGACCAAACCAAAATTACTTTCATAAGCCAAATGTATTAGTTGAAATGGCGTCGTTAAAAAATTATGGTATTAATATTTAGATTTTGTATGCGCCACATCTTGCGCAACATCTGCGCAAACCTGACTTCCTACACAGCACAACTAGTTAACTGCACCCCGCTTCCTGTTAGCAGCTCTTTGGATTTACGTGACTGTCGTTCGGCTTCTCTGCACCTCGACTATGTCGGTAGTGAGTTGATATACGTTTTAAAAATAATGGGGAGTCACAACTCTATATCTTAAAGGTAGTTATTAGCTAGCAATAGCGACTTTAAAGTCAGAGCCCGCCCGTTTGTGCTCCTTAAACAAAACGTTAAGCTAAGCTAAATGGATTATTGAGCTGTTTAAGATGTCGTGGTTTAATTATGTCAGTCAAAGCTCAAGTCAACACCAGCCCACTGACAATCAAGGAATTACAGGCATCCTGTGCAGTTCTCCCAACCCAGTGTTCACGTGCCCTGCGAGTTTCCCTTCTCCCAGCTTGGGTGAATTTCCCCCAGCTCCTCAAGGTGTAGTCAGCCCTCCCAGCCTTGAGAAGCTGTCCTGCGCTTCTCCGAGTGCAGGTCAAGTTAGAGAGCCCGAACCCATCTCCTACGTAACCTTCCAGGAGCAGCGGTGTGTCCTGAGCTGGTTCCAGAGCTGGACTCCCGTTCAGAGGGAGCGGTTTCTCCAGGACCTTCTGGGGAAAGCTGTGCCGGGGAAAGTGTGCACCCTCCTAGACTCACTCAGCACTCTCCAGGTACTTTATGCAAACTTGCAAACACATGGTCTGGAGAGGAGTGCCATTTCTAGTAAATAACTGGCGCTTTCTTCCTCTGTGTAGGTTAAAGACAAACTTCCAAACATCTTTGAATGCCAGCTCCGCCTGTGGACGCAGTGGTTTGAGTCTTGGGGAGAAGAGGAGAGGAATCATTTCCTACACATGCTGGAAGAGCGGGACCCGGATTTTGTTACCCACTTTTACAGGAGTGTAGCGGGTACAGCAGGAAGAGACTGAGTAATGTTTGCATTGTGATAGAAAAGCAAGTAATAAAGGGGTGATGTGTGGTGTGGAAAACACATTCTCTGAGTCTCTTTGTAGAAAATTTAGCCTTCTTGTAGATCGTAGTGTTCGTATACGTTTTGTAAGTAAAGTTCTGCATGCCTGCTCCGCCAGGGTTTTTTTTAAAGTTTTTAATTGATTGACACGAATTTGTAAATAAACAGGTTTAACATCTAGCTGTGGGTTAATATCTAAACAGGCTTAGCTCTTCTGTGAGGCAATCAACACATCTGGAATAACATGGACAAGAAACACTTTTTGTTTTAATAACGAGAATAAACAAAATATTTTAGTAATGAATTTTATTAATAGGCACTTGCGGAGACACCTTATATAGAATCAAATATCAAAATCACAGTATTGATAAAAATAACAGCTGGTAAAAACCATGGAGTTAAAAGCATGATTCAAATCAAAGAGAATAGGCAGACTTAAGGTTGGCTTTGAAGACAGGGAGAGAATGTTGCAAGCATGGTATATTTGTTTTACTGTCTGAAGCATTTAATAGCAACAATAGCAGATATGTGCACTTATTCTTCAGTTATTATTTTATTTCCCATACTCGTAAATGTCACATTTTTACATGGGTGCGGACAGAACTTCTCGTGACCCTTATTTTATCCAGTCAGTTGCTCCAGGAGTAATTAAAACTACTGGATTTGGAGCGCTGCCATCTTCTACACAGAAATTGACAAAAGGGTAAATTTTTCCTGTGAAGCGCTGACCTACAAAAGTATACATATGAGTTCTGGACCCTGAATCATAAAACGAGATGGTTCCCTTTTTGTAATCTAGCAGGATACCCAGGGTAACTGGTTGTATCTCAGTAGGAATGGGAACCGCTCTCTGCTCTATAGCTCTGTACTGACCCTGTTTGTCCAGGACTATAGTCCAGTAATCATTTGTTGGACTGAAGGTTATTGATCCCTTTCTTCGAGAAGATTCACTGGTCATCCCAAGGTGGTAACAGGTCTTTCCAGCTACTGAAACCTCCCAGTAATGCTTGCCAGATGAGAAGCCAGTGGCACCCAGGACCCCCAGAATCACATCAAACCGTCTTGGATTGTCGGGGACGTCTTGTATAAAATCTGTAGTGGACATCTCGGTTTCATCATCAGACAAAATTATTCTTGGGTGCGCTGTGTCTGGATCGAAGGTCATCTTTGCTGTTAAAAGAAACAGCATCTGAAATCAGCATGCAGTAAAACAACCCTGATAACACAGATGGCATAATTTAACCTTAATGTGGAAAATGTAAGGGTGTGCTTTAAAGTTATACAGACGTTTTCATACAACAGGCTGTTGTATGCAGCGTGAGTAGTCGTGTATTTTTTTCATGGCATCTGTGCAGCTTTATTAGCTTTAAACAAAAGTGCAAAGAAAAAGAAACAAACTTTCGTGTGTGACTCACAGGTATGGATGGTCTTTTCTTCTATATCACCTAGTTCCTTTTGAAGCCCTGAGGACAGAGTAAGAAGAGAATGTCAGAGGATTTTGTGTCATAACAGTTTACTCTTTGTTGCTGGGCTAAACTATAAGTTCTACAATTTCCTAAGGTTTGTTTTTCTCAGCTTGCAGGACTAGCAAGAAGATTAAATTATCCAATTAAGAATCCTCACATTCACTACTACCTACTTTCCCATATTATACTGAATCTGTTCATTCTGTGGCTTGAACATACTGTCAATATTATTCTGCAGTTTGTTATTCTCCCTTTTCTGTCTTTGTAACTCCTGATCCAACTGGTTGAGCTTGGCATCCTTCTGACGCAGCTCCTGCAGCTGGTGGTCTCCATCATCATGGCACTGCTGCAAATCTCTTCGCAAGTCTGTTTGAAGAAATACATACTTCAGAACCTCAAGGAGTGCATCTGTACAATATATCCACACAATAATAATGCGGTCACATTGGGAATCTTACCTTCACACTCCTCTGGCAGTTGAGAGCAGCACATCTTCAGCTCTGTGACTTCCTGCTTTAGGTCTGACAGAGGGAGAGAGATTAAACATGAACCAGCTAAATGAGAGTCACATTTGGATAGTTTTGGATGTTTTGAGAAATGCATTTATTTGTCCTTGTTTAATTTTAGATGAAAAGATGTCAGAAAGTAAAGTTTATTTATTAAGCACTTTACATAGACAGGCAGTCACAACATGCTCCAAAGAAAGTAAACTCTCTGTCAGTTTCAAGGTTTGATGTTTCCAGACAAAAAGAAAATCTGGTTCTTATCATACCAGACAGAAATTAAGTAAATACAACCTCAGATGCACAAAAAGCAGTTCAAAAACAAGAAGCGGTGTGTGGAAAATGAACAACACCATTAGTGAACTACACCACTCTTTCAATGATGAGGATGTAACATCCTGGACAGGGAGGAACGGTGGTTTGAGCGCGGAGTCAAGGAGGCCATTTACGTGAAAAGGGAAAAACCATCTCTGAATTGAGGAGGGGGCCTAAGGGTACATCTTTCGCCATCTTACAATGCTGTGATTGCAGCCATTCCCCAACTCTCTGAATGGTACTCATGGCCATTGATCAGTGGTCTTTGATCAGTGGTGGTTGATCAATGGCCATGAGAATTTGCATAATTAAGATTAAGGAACTGACCTCCCAGCCCATTGTTCCTTCAGTGGGCTGGTTTCAGTCATTATGCAAATGTACTGTTTCTAAGATTGGGGAAACCCGCAGTCAGCTGAGACTGAAGAAGTCACTTGGATGAGTGACGAAATGTTTCTCCCACTAAAAAAAAACAAAACGCTACATCCAGATGAACAGAATCAACTTTGGGAGAACTACACTCTTACTGCTTCCATAGGAATTAGGAGGGTAAGTGGCAGGGTTGAAAGGCCATTTCCAAAAAACTTAAAGTCCATAATTCTACAGTGAGAGAATCACAAAAGTGGAAAATATTCAAGACAGTGGCTAGGATATTGCAGCAAATTTACCATGCTATACTCAGAGAAACTGGGGCAAAACGTGCTACATCTGAGACTCTATAAGCCTCAGTTCACATGTTAAATGTTAAAGTTCATGACAGTAAGACTAGAAAAAGACAGAAAAAGTTGTTTGGAAAAGACTCAAGTGAGTTTTATTGTGAAATACGGGACAGCCTGATAATCTGTCTAAGGGCCAAGAACTGAGTATTGTTACTGCCGAGCGTAGTAGAGTTATCAAGGTTAACGTTCATTCACCAGCTATAAAAGCCCCTATTTTGTTTACTGCAGCCACAGGACCCGGGCACCTCGCAGTCACTGAGTCACTCATAAATGCATCTGTGCTTCTGCCTTTTGGTTTAGGTTTTGTTAGGTAAACAATGACGGTGTAATATATCATGTTTAGCAGTTCATCTGTGCTTGTACTTAAGACCCAATACTTTCTTTTTACCCTGGCTGATTGTATTGCCACTAGCTAGTTAGCTTAACATAAAGACTGCAAAAAAAGGGAAAACAGCTTGCCTGGCTCTATTTCCGCTCAGCAATTTGTCTAATCCATACATGACAAACAACGAGTTAGAAAATAGTCGAGTACATAACAAATAGAGAAAGCCAGGTTAGCTGTTGCCCATGATTTTCAGTTCCTGTTAGCTAAATGAATGCATTGTACTATAACAGTTAAACAGATCTTTAAATCCAACCCTGATACATGTTTGCGACAAAATATCAAATTAATTTTATGACTACCTGCAATATAAAATACAAACCTTTGTTTGCAGCTTCAAGTTTTTTATTCTTTGTTTCTTGTGTTTTTAGTTTCTTCTCCACGTCTGACAAAGAAAGTAAAAAAAAATACTTTTAACAGGATTTAAGATCAAGCAGAAATGTGTTGCAGGTCTTCAAAATATGTATGAGATTGACTCTACGTGCACTAAATTGTTAAATGACTGCAAAAATCCCAAACCTTTGATTTTGTCAGATGTCTGCGTTTCAGCCTCTTTCAGTTTCGCCCTCAGATCCGCAATCTCCATAACTATTGGAAATGCAAACAACTGGAATATTATATCGTACTAATAGGACACCAACAGCATGACACCAAAAAGCAAATTCAACAATATTCATACCATGTTTATAATTCTCTGCATCTGCATGCTCAAGTTGACTTTCAGTGTCATCCAGCTGCCTTTCTTTCAACTTTAGTCTCCTTTGAAGGTCTGAAAGTGAGTTGAGATTAATAAACACAACCATAAGCTTAATATACAGGTTACTTCATGCAATATACATTTCAAAGTTTGTTCTGTACCTGCAAGGCTCTTAGTATGAGCCTCTTTGAGGGCTGCTATGTTATTTTCCAGTTCTTTAATTTGCTTGTGAAGCTCCATAATCTGAGCAGCTAAAACAAAACACAAACGTTATGGACTCTGATGCCGTTTGATATTTCACTCCTTGTTGCTGACTGAACCAGAGCAAAATACTTACACAGATTAGCAATATTTATATCTTTTCTATCCAGCAGGTCTGTCTTGTGTTGTATCTCATTCCTGATGGCCTCCAGTTGATCTTCCAGATCTTCAAAAACAGGCAAAAGTGAGGTTTTACGTCCTTAAAATATCTGTAGTATTACTATGATCACATTTGAGGAGAGCCCACTGCATCCCACCTTTAATTTGTGCTTCTTGTGTCTCATTCTTCCTCTCTTGTTGCTTCTTCAGTCTTGCTATTTCATCTTGCTGATTCAAGATCTGAAATGCTATTAAAAAAGAAAATCATCTTCATGCATGCTCAGTGCATCCAGGTAAGGAAATCCCCGAAAAATTAAGTCTGTTCATCCGGACGTAGCGTTTTCAGTGGGAGAAATGTTCAGTCACTTGAAAACACTCACTGAAAGCACTACATTCAGATAAACAGACTTTTTGGGATAAACATATATGTACATACATATTAAAGACAAAGAAGAAGAGAGCGAGGGAAGTATTTTATTCTGACTGTTACTCACTCAGCTTAATATTTTCATTCTGTTCATCTTTAATTCCCTCAATCAAAGAGTTGAGCTCTTCTTGACGTGCTGGAGAAAAAAGATGAGGAATTACTTTTTTTTCCCACCGAATGCACATATTTTATTTTTTAAGAAGTCATTGCTTTACACCATGTGCAGGTAAGATATGTCACTCACCTTTAATCTTCTCGTCATCTGTATCATTTTCCGCCACAGTGACCAGTTTCTCGATTTCTGTTTGCAGTGCAATAATCTGCAGAACTGAAAGAAGGTTGGAACACTGATAAGTATTTGTACCTGAGTTAGTAATCTGGATTCTTTCAGCAGGTTGTTTGTACTCACGTCTACGTGGTTGAGTGCTTCTCTCTTTCAGCTCTTTTGTTAGTTTGTCCAGCTCCTCGTTCTTTTCATCTATGGCTTTTTGGAGCTCTGCAGAACAGACAAAACTTTGTTTGGGGGGGATTTATGCGTAAATGTAAATATTTATTTAGCTAATATTGAAGCTGTACAACAACCCTTTAATGTACACCATTTGAATACTGGACCCCAGTAGCGCTGCTGACTTGACTTGACAATGAAACACACTCACCATCAACCTTGGATTTGGACACAGAGTTGTTCATTTGTGCTTTCAGTTGCTCCACTTGCTGAGTTAATGTAGAAATTTGTAGAGCTGAAAGAATCAGTCAGAATAAACATCAGCGTTCACTGTTCTCATCTAAGAAACATGAAAATGTGCACAACATCTGCGAATAGTAAAACATTGAGAATGTGGAGAAAGAAATCATGGCAATAATTTATTTTTTTGACACATTAAGATATAATCAGATATTTTAATATTCAGTAAAGGGCTAAAAAGTTCCTTTTCTTATCAATTATGCTCCTATAAAAACATAAATGTATTTTTATTGCAACACATTAACATCTAGTTTAAATTCACAAAGTCTGATTGACACCATCATATTGCAAAAACCTAGCAAGTGGCTAAGAATGACATTGTTTTGCCTTTATGCACCTACAGCACCTTGTGAAAAACCTTTTATTTGGATATTATCTTATGAGGCAGCTAGTATTTATATTCACAAAGTTGAATTACACATGCCTACCAACCACCTAGGACCTTGTGAGATTACCCCAACCCCAATGTGATTAAGTATATCAATCAGCCAGCTGCACAAATAGGCCAAACACTACAGTGGCACTACTGTAGCGTGGGCATCTAGTAGTAATTATAATAAATAATGCAGTACATTTGCAGCTCTTGCTTGACCATGAGTGACTCAGGCGTTCCCCTAATAACTACAAAATTTCATCATCATGTATGAAACCTTTTTTGTAGAAGATGATAAAAAGTTAGTAAAATGTGATTTACAGCTTCAAAAATCTTCACTTTTAAAACTATTTAATAGAAAAAAATGAATTCATTATGATGAACTTGACAGCTTAGAAGGTTTTTAATTCAGAGATTCAACACTCACCAAGTGAAGTAACAGAGTTCGATTTGGACTGCAGCTCCTTGATTTTGTCATTCAGGCTTTGCTGCAGATCTGCACAGAGACATTTATTATGGGTGCTGATCACAGAGAACAGTTTTCTGTATTTAGCAAGAACAGCAAGACAAAGATTACACTCACCTGTAACTTTCTGCTTATCCTCTGAACAGCTTTGTGTCTCGTTCAGTTTTTGCTGCAAGTCTAAGAGAAAGGTTACATTACTAAGCAATAGTCTAGGCATTATTTTTTGATAGCGGCCGGCATGAAAGTTCATATTGTTTTCAGTGGGTTTTGACTATGAGTTTGTAAAACTATTCCAGATTCCAGGTTTCTCCAATAATTCAATTCAGTTCACTTTTATTTATACAGTGCCAAATCACAACAACAGTTGCCTCAAGGCGCTGTGCTTTGGTTACAGAGGGAAGGAAAAAACTCCCTTTTAACAGGAACAAATCTCTGGCAGAACCAGGGAGGGGCAGCAATCTGCTGAGAACGGCAGAAACTTGCAAGCATCTTAAAATCAACTTAATCCTTCTTGTTGCAGAAACTTAAACATGCCACGGATGAACTTACCGAGGATCACTTCCTGATCACGAGAATGCTCCTGCTCTTTATCCTTCAGTTGTTTTCTGAGATCTAACAAAATGTAAAGTTAGCTTCAGGTGAAGAAGGTATCAGAGGTGATACTTGCTTTTAGAGATCAAAAGAAAAATACTTACTAGAAATTGTAGCAGCACTTTCTTTATCCTCAGCTGTCTTAACTTTTTCAAGGTTTTCAAGTTGGCTTTGCAGATCAGTGATGTTCAAAACTGAGGAACAGAGGAAGAAAGAATCAAAGCAGAACTTTTTTTCCTTCATCATTTCTGCAGACACCATGTTCTTTCCTGACTTACTCAGGTTGGCATTTTCCTGGTTCTTCTCTTTCAGCTCATTGACATGTTTCTCCAGTTCTCCCTTCTTGGCTGTCAGCTCATTTGTGATCTCTGAGGTCATTTTAAAGAAGTTAAAACAGGTTTATTGGTCAGACACGAGAGATCATCCTACACGTTTTGTACTGTGAATTACAAAAACTACCAAGTTTCTTGATCTCTCACACTTATTTCGTGTGGATGGGGAAAACTAAAAAACTAAAACTCTCACTTGCCCCACATCTGACTCCTCTGTGCTTCTGCCTGTTCACTTGTATTTGTCACACTCTTAGCACTAGAGGAAAAGCACAATGGGAGATACTTACCAGTTAGCTTACTGGTTTGTAGAGTCTCGCGGTTTGACAGCAGATTCTGCAGGTGCTTCACCTGACTCTGCAGATTCAGGATTTTCAGTGCTAAAGCACAAAGAAGCAAAAGAAGTAGTTTGGTATTAGACATGCTGTGAGAGAATTACTTCATGAGAGGGAAAAAGGCAAAAAGAAAGAAAATTCAACTTGTCAGTGAACCTTTGTGCTCACAGTTACTTCATACTCACTCAGTTTGGTGTTTTCTCGATCACTGCTGCCTATTTGAGCCATGAGTGTGTCTATTCTGTTTTGTAGCGCTGCAAAAAACAGTGAATTGTATTAATAACATTTAGTCACCTACTATGACTTTGTGTCACCCTCAATCAGCACCTTAAACCTTAAAGTACCTTTTATCTGGTCACCAGCTGTCCCATTAACATCCTTGTCCTGCAGGTCCCATATCTCATTCTGGAGCTCAATGATTTGTAAAACTGAAACAAACAGACATCTGATGAATGGAAGGTAAGGTTTGGTTGTGAAATGTTCCTTTTTGACAAAGTTTATAGTCAGGGCTGGATCAAATGACTCTGAACTCTCCCACAGTTACACTGCAACATGCTGAAGCTGCTAGTGTTTGATCTTCACTAACCCAAATCCCCTTTTTGCTCTCTGTGTGTTTATATCCCACTTTGCATTTAATGATTAGTTATTGTTCTGTCTCCCTCTTCTCATCCTCATCCAGTAATGGCAGATGGTTTCCCCTCTGCCTGATTCAGCCAGGGGTTTCTTCCTGTTAAAAGGAAGGTTTTCCTTTCCACCATCACCAAGTGCTGTTGTCTGATTGTTCATATACTGTGCTTATACAGTATTTTGAGACAGATGTGACAGGTGAGCAAATTCTTTATGAAACCATTAAAAAGTATCCCAGTTTTTCAACTGTGATGCTTCTTAAGACACAGCAGTTAACATATCCAAACCAAGGGACCATATGTATTTTCAGTCAGGATGGGTAAATAACGGCATCGTGTGGGAGCTGAAGAACAATAGATGTATTTTTAAAGCAAAGGTAAGTGCTATATAGCTAGCTTAAATGAAGTACCATGCGTAAATCTTATGTTTTGTTGACCTGGACATTTACAGTGTAGAGCCAGAAAAGTTCTAGTAGTATTAATATGTCATATTATTGTCATAATATAACATAAAAGTTAACCAAGTAGTTTTCCAGTGTCAGGTAAATCATTCCTCTTAAATGACCACCACTGACCGTCTGGATTTCAGTGGAGAAGCAGGGATTTGTGTGATTTGGACTGTGAGGTGGGGTTAGGAGAGGTGTGCTCACATTTTGCTGCATTTTGGCTAAGTTAAACTTGAAGATAATCAAAGGATGGCTGGAGGGCAAAGGGCCACTGTACTGTTTTGTCCACCAGGTGGGCGTGTCCCAGTAGCTCTGACATCACATGGAAACTATGGTTTGGACCAAATGTTGTCAATTGCCCCCAGAGGCTTAGTATTGCAATAATAGGCAGCGGGTTGTCAGACTGTTTAAACAGTGGTGATCACAGAGTACAGCAGTGCACTCACCCACTCTCGGGTTGGCAAGCAATTCCTCCATTTCTGCGGTCTTAGTAATCAGTTCATCTTGCTTCTTCTCCAGTTGCATCTGCAGCTCTGTGGGGAAGCAGAGAGAAACAGATATACGACTTGAGGTCATATTTGTTTCACATTTTTGCTCCAGGAAGTGTGCTGACTATGACAGCTGATACTCACGTGAGATGATTTCTGGGTCTTTTGAGTTTGAGATCTGCTCCTTCAAAGCCCTCACTTCAGCCTTCATGTTGATCACGTTCAGAACTAACAGAGACAAACGTGAGCAGATATGACGGCACAGATTAGTTCTGAAATATAATGTGAGGATGTGAGCAAAAAGAGAGAGACTTTAACTGCACCGCACTCACGCAGAGCAGTTTTGAAGTCTGTCGTCTTGTTCAGTTCTGCAATCTTATCTTCAACTTCAGTCTTCAGCTCTGATTATAAAAAAAGAAAAAACTGTCATATCAAAAACTCAGGCTCAGACACTTTGAGGTTGAAGTCCGATTTACAACTCACGGTTTCGTTGTTGCTCGAGTCCAGAGCATTCTTGAGTCTTTAATTGCAGTTTTTTCTCCAACTCTGAATGAAAAGAAACAAACAACTAAAATTGGATCTCTGCACAAAACTCTGTTATGATGGATATATTCAGAAAAAAAAACTAATTTGTGTCTTTATCTTTTTAAAAAAGATAAATCTAGAGGACTTACTCAAAACAAATTAAAAGGACTGAAAGCGCCTTTTCCATTAGTCCACTGGGATGGGCTCGCCGTGACTGAAGGTAATTAAGCTAATGGAAAACTCTGAAAACCACTGCAAACCGTGGCAAGTTGATCCGAGTAGGTACTATAAGGGGCTAAAGACTATGTTGTAAATTTTTATCTCAAGATATAAAATGCTATATAATGTGAATGTTAGCTTACCATAAAGATTGGAAAGAAGGGGAAACAGCTAGCCTCCCTAAAGCTAACTACATGATTCCTAAAGACAAATGAACATGTTTTACTTCATTTGTTTAATCTACAGCAAAAGCCTTGCAAAGGAATTACATGTCACATTTATTCTGCTCATGTTCAACAATTACTGTAATCCATATGTGCCAAACAGAGTTGGAAAATAGAAGCTGTCAGCAGATAAATCCAGGCGAGCTGTTGCCCATTATTTGTTGTCCGTGTGCTAAGCTAAGCTAATGAGCTGTTGCATTATACTATAAGAGTTAAATAGATCTTTAAACCCAACAAAAATAAAATACAAACCTTTGTTTGCAGCTTCAAGTTTTTTATTCTCAGCTTCTTGTGTTTTTAGTTTCTTCTCCACGTCTGACAAAGAAAGCAAAAAAGTACTTTTAAACAGGATTTAAGATCAAGCAGAAATGTGTTGCAGGTCTTCAAAATATGTATGAGATTGACTCTACATGCACTAAATTGTTAAATGACTGCAAAAATCCCAAACCTTTGATTTTTTTGTCAGATGTCTGCGTCACCGCCTTTTTCAGTTTTACCCTCAGATCAGCAATCTCCATCACTATTGGAAATGCAAAACACTGGAATATTATATCGTACTAAAAGCACACCAACAGCATGACACCAAAAAGCAAATTCAACAATATTCATACCATATTTATAATTCTCTGCATCTGCATGCTCAAGTTGACTTTCAGTGTCATCCAGCTGCCTCTCTTTCAACTTTAGTCTCCTTTGAAGGTCTGAAAGTGAGTTGAGATTAATAAACACAACCATTAGCTTAATATACAGGTTACTTCATGCAATATGCATTTCAAAGTTTGTTCTGTACCTGCAAGGCTCTCAGTATGAGCCTCTTTGAGGGCTGCTATGTTATCTTCCAGTTCTTTAATTTGCACTTCAAGCTCCATAATCTGAGCAGCTAAAACAAAACACAAACGTTATGTACTCTGATGCTGTTTGATATTTCACTCCTTGTTGCTGACTGAACCAGAACTCATGACTGAACTCATACCACTTCCTGTGCTTTTCTGATTTCTCATGGCCTCCAGTTGATTCTCCAGATCTACAAAAACAGGCAAAAGTAATGTTTTATGTCCTTAAATATCTGTAGTATTACTATGATCACATTTGAGGAGAGCCCACTGCACCCCACCTTTAATTTGTGCTTCTTGTGTCTGATTCTTCCTTTCTTCTTGCTTTTTCAGTCTTGCTATTTCAGCTTGCTGATTCAAGATCTGAAATGCTACAAAAAAGGTTTATGCATATATAACAAGAAGAGAGTGAGTAAGTATTTTAGTCTGACTGTTACTCACTCAGCTTAGTGTTTTCATCCTGTTCATCTTTAACTCCCTCAATCAAATAATTGAGTTTTCCTTGAAGTGCTGGAAAAAAAAGATGATTTTTTTCAAGAAGAATAAAACAAAACAGAAATGATCCTATTTTTGCTTTACACTTGTTACTTTACACAGGTAAGATATGTCACTCACCTTTAATCTTGTCCTCATCTCTATCATTTTCCGCCACAGTGTCCAGTTTCTCGATTTCTGTTTGCAGTGCAATAATCTGCAGAACTGAAAGAAGGTTGGAACACTGATAAGTATTTGTACCTGAGTTAGTAATCTGGATTCTTTCAGCAGGTTGTTTGTACTCACGTCTACGTGGTTGAGTGCTTCTCTCTTTCAGCTCTTTGGTTAGTTTGTCCAGCTCCTGATTCTTTTCATCTATGGCGTTTTGGAGCTCTACAGAACAGACAAAACTTTGTTATGCGTAAATGTAAATATTTATTTAGCTAATATTAAAGCTGTACAACAACCCTTTAATGTACACCATTTGAATACTGGACCCCAGTAGCGCTGCTGACTTGACTTGACAATGAAACACACTCACCATCAACCTTGGATTTGGACACAGAGTTGTTCATTTGTGCTTTCAGTTGCTCCACTTGCTGAGTTAATGTAGAAATTTGTAGAGCTGAAAGAATCAGTCAGAATGAACATCAGCGTTCACTGTTCTCATCTAAGAAACGTGAAAATGTGCACAACATCTGTGCATGTGCCCAATGCAAGTTGTGTTTTTAGCAAAGGCTCTAATTTTAACAACTATGATCCATATAAGCAATTTTCTGAATACCAGCTGGACACTTTCTATTTACTTTATAATATCTATACACTGGAGCCAAATTGCAGAATTGTTATTAACATGCATCCTGTTTCTCTGTCACACGCAAATTTGTATTTATCTTGGTTTTATTCTGATTTTTAGTGTTTATTTGGGAGTGTTGTTTTATTTGCATGATTTTATTCTGTTTGTATTGCATGGTTCTTAGTGTTTTATTTGACATTGTTTTAATCCACTGTGGACTGGCTGAGCATGGGGCAAATTAGCTGGTAGGGATCACCTGCTGAGGCATGTGTGTGTCCAGAGGTGGCCTATCAGCTGTCTAAACACCTATTAAAAGGAAGCTAGCTGGATACTGGAGGAGAGAGGCCCCAGATATAAGGAGGAACGCGCGAAGGCCAGGTGAAAAAGAGGGACCCGCTGCTTGATTGTGGGGGTGCAGTGCCTCATCTGGAGACGGACCAGTCAGCGTGACGCGGCGACCCAGTCCCGACAGCAGGAACGGTGACAGTAGGAGACAACGTGTGTGATTAGTAGCAGGGGAGAGGTATACCTCTGCCTACATTTGTGAGTAGTGTCTCCACTGTCATTCACTGGGTGCAGCCGTGTTGGCAGAGGGTTGCCATGGCTATAAGCCAGGGCCGCTTCCGGGACGATGGTTCTGGCATCGAGCGATGGATGCCGGTGCAGAATGTGTGGTGGGCCCAGTGAAAGGACGAGAGGGGGATAGACCCATATAGAAAAGATATGTATAAATCTTATAAAGTTTGTATCTGTCTTGTGTGAAACTTGTATGAAAAGCATACAAGAGTAAAAACAGATGTAAGATCCCTTGAAAAATTATATAAATGAAACTTGTATGTTTTGGATACTTACTAAAACAATATATGAAAGTAATGAGAAAGTGGCCACTTTCATGAGTAAATCATATAAGCATTATATGATTCACTATATGAAGCAGGCCACATCTTATGCAAGTCTTTTATAAGTTTTTACTATTTCTTTTCCATATGGGGAGGCTCCTCCCCGTCGGCCTGGGACGAGGCTGGCGTGGACCCCCCTCCGCAAGAGGAATTTCTGTCCAGCTCATGAACACCTAACAAACTGTGGGACAGTTACATCGGGGAAACGGGTGGGATTTTAGTGCATGCAGAGAATTATATTTTTAGCAGTTTTTGAAGTGGGTTTTATTTATTCCTGGGGGATTTTAGTATATTAATAACATTTTATTGTATACTTTTTTCTTATTATTATTTGGGTTGTTTTATTCCTACTGTCCGTCTCAGGGAATAAACTGTTTCTGATCAGGCCTGCTTCATCATTGTGCCCGGGGTTTCTGATTCGCTCGCTCCCCCTTGTATCTAAAAGAACCATCCTCTTTAGTATGACATTCTTGTGCACCGGCTTTAGTGTCTACATTACATCTCTCTCTCAGGTTGGCTTCACCATAAACTCATTCACGGTGAGGAAGTGATAATGAAACACTGAGAGTGTGGTGAAACAAGTCAGGGAGACAGTTTATATTAGTGACACATTATTAAAACCTATTTTTTCTTTAATATATTAAAACGCTCTCTCTGTGTGTTTGTTTCTTTGACTGCAAACTAGACCATCTGGAACTAAGCATTAAAAATTATCATACAAATACATCTCAGGCTCCTGAAGGTTCTAACTTATCAGATATTTTGGCCTCATCATATTGCCAATCAACCACCTAGCAAAGGACTTAAGTGCCCCTTTCTTTGCAATTATGCACCTGTAAGACCACATAAAAGCGTTTTTATTACACAACATTAAAATCTGCAAACAACCCTGCAATGGGCTAAAATGACCTGGTTTAGCTTTTATGCAGCTTTAACACCTCATGAAAACATCCTTATTTCAATTCCAGAATAATAGCATCTCACTATAATAATTGCACAAATGCCGTCACATGTAAATCAATCATTAACATCTATATATGTTTTTAAAGAAAACATTCAAATTATTTGGATTTTCATATGTTTTATATTTCTTCCATTTCCCACCCCAATACCATGTTTTCCATTTGCATTTGTTTCACGTGCCTCTTTCTGTGCATGTCACCCGTACGTCACTCAGAGGTCATGAAAATTTGTTTAAGTCACCACTACACGGGGAATGAATAATTAGAAATAAAATCCTTAAATATCAGCATGAACAGACAATGGTAATGCTGAAGACATTTGACCATGAGGACTGCATGAACCATAGCACCATTACTGCTAAATATTATGAAAAATGACATTTTTAGTTTAAAATGTTTTGTGGCTGTTGTTAATCATTCCTGCTGTAGTGTACATTGTATATTACAATTTAGATCTTACATTTTTTTGACCAAAGATATCAATACATTTGTTATACTCCTTAAATCTCTTTTAAAGCTACAGTTTTCACGTGTACGTTTTTTATGATTGTCAGGGGCCATGCCAATATTACAGTAGTCCACGTAAATGTCAAACCCAAGCTTTACAGGTCAGGTTTTGTTTGTTGTTAAAACTGAACGTGCTATGTACACCGAATAATCATCCAAGTTCTCAGGACTTAAAGAAATTATGCAAACTCATCATCTCAAAACAACGTAAGAGCTTACTTTTTTACTTAATAATTTAGGGCAACTTATTCATTGACTATGTTGTCTCCAAAGAATACAAACATCATTTTTATATGTATATTATGTTTATATTTTTTTTGCTCTTTGTAAGAATTTTTTAAAAACCAAATATGACTATATACAGTCACATAACAAAAATGTTAAGAATGATGAAAAACTAACCACACATCTCGGTGCCATACATGAGCAAAGCAAGCATGTTAGCATTATTTAGCCACAGAGTTGAATTAGGCATGCCTGCCAACCACCAAGCATTAAAAAAGAAAACTTTGCTCAATATGATTATATCTGTTGGCCAAGTGCACAAACATTAATATAGCACTATCATTGTGTACTATTAGGCATGCACCACTAATGATGGTACACAAAGCAGTAAATATCTTGGTGTTATTCTTATGGTCTTTCAGGGTTTTTAATCAGTAAATATATCTACATGTATCATGATGTATTATTTATTATTGTCCTGTAATGTGTCAAGTGTTGCAATACTGTGAGCTTCTTAACAGCTTCTAATATCTTCCCTTTTTAAATCATTTCACAGAGATCAGAAATAAATTAGTTAAATATGATCAACTGGAAGATGGAGCATATTAATACAGTACAGCTAACAGATTCAACACTCACCAAGTGAAGTAACAGAGTTCGATTTCGACTGCAGCTCCTTTATTTTGTCATTCAGGTTTTGCTGCAGATCTGCACAGAGACATTTATTATGGGTGCTGATCACAGAGAACAGTTTTCTATATTGAGAAAGAACAGCAAGTCAAAGATTACACTCACCTGTAATTGTCTGCTCATAATCTGAACAGCTTTCTGTCTCATTCAGTTTTTGCTGCAAGTCTAAGAGAAAGGTTACATTACTAAGCAATAGTCTAGGCTAGTAATGCTATTAAACTTGTAGTCTATCCACATGTTGCAGAAACTTGAAATAAAGAGAAACCTGAACTTAAATATTGTTGTATTTACACACATAAAACTATGAGTGAGTAAAAGTATTTAGGTTCGGAAAATTAAAATAGCATTAACATCATGATTCTAGACCAATAGATATTCACAAGATAGTTTTGGAGCCCTAGTGCATTGACACTTTGTTCATTATTTTTTGATACAGGTCAGCATGAAAGCTCATATTGTTATATTTTGTTGGCTTTCAGTAATTTGTAAAACTATTAATTCCAGGTTTCTCCAATAATTCAATTCGGTTCACTTTTATTTATACAGTGCCAAATCACAACAACAGTTGCCTCAAGGCGCTGTGCTTTGGTGACAGAGGGAAGGAAAAAACTCCCTTTTAACAGGAACAAATCTCTGGCAGAACCAGGGAGGGGCAGCAATCTGCTGAGACCAGCAGAAACTTGCAAGCATCTTAAAATCAACTTAATCCTTCTTGTTGCAGAAACTTAAACATGCCACGGATGAACTTACCGAGGATCACTTCCTGATCACGAGAATGCTCCTGCTCTTTATCCTTCAGTTGTTTTCTGAGATCTAACAAAATGTAAAGTTAGCTTCAGGTGAAGAAGGTATCAGAGGTGATACTTGCTTTTAGAGATCAAAAGAAAAATACTTACTAGAAATTGTAGCAGCACTTTCTTTATCCTCAGCTGTCTTAACTTTTTCAAGGTTTTCAAGTTGGCTTTGCAGATCAGTGATGTTCAAAACTGAGGAACAGAGGAAGAAAGAATCAAAGCAGAACTTTTTTCCTTCATCATTTCTGCAGACACCATGTTCTTTCCTGACTTACTCAGGTTGGCATTTTCCTGGTTCTTCTCTTTCAGCTCATTGACATGTTTCTCCAGTTCTCCCTTCTTGGATGCAAGCTCATTTGTGATCTCTGAGGTCATTTTAAAGAAGTTAAAACAGGTTTATTGGTCAGACACGAGAGATCATCCTACACGTTTTGTACTGTGAATTACAAAAACTACCAAGTTTCTTTATCTCTCACACTTATTTCGTTTTTTCTACAAGGATGGGGAAAACTAAAACTCTCACTTGCCCCACATCTGACTCCTCTGTGCTTCTGCCTGCTCACTTGTATTTGTCACACTCTTAGCACTAGAGGAAAAGCACAATGGGAGATACTTACCAGTTAGCTTACTGGTTTGTAGAGTCTCGCGGTTTGACAGCAGATTCTGCAGGTGCTTCACCTGACTCTGCAGATTCAGGATTTTCAGTGCTAAAGCACAAAGAAGCAAAAGAAGTAGTTTGGTATTAGACATGCTGTGAGAGAATTACTTCATGAGAGGGAAAAAGGCAAAAAGAAAGAAAATTCAACTTGTCAGTGAACCTTTGTGCTCACAGTTACTTCATACTCACTCAGTTTGGTGTTTTCTCGATCACTGCTGCCTATTTGAGTCATGAGTGTGTCTATTCTGTTTTGTAGCGCTGCAAAAAACAGTGAATTGTATTAATAACATTTAGTCACCTACTATGACTTTGTGTCACCCTCAATCAGCACCTTAAACCTTAAAGTACCTTTTATCCGGTCACCAGCTGTCCCATTAACATCCTTGTTCTGCAGGTCCCATATCTCATTCTGGAGCTCAACGATTTGTAAAACTGAAACAAACAGACATCTGATGAATGGAAGGTAAGGTTTGGTTGTGTCATTTAGAGGGATATTTTAAATGGAAATGTGTGTCAAAAACATGACAGAAACACATTCTTGATGATGGTGATTTTACAAATGTTAGCTTCTTCTAAAATTATGCAAAGTTACACCCATCAAGATCATTTGTTCTTTAACACCATGCAGACATTAAACTAACTGATTTATAGACCTTTTCCAAGTAGATAAGCTCCCCATGTGAAAAGTATCCACTGCACAGAACGCACAGAGCAGGAAATCCTGGCCCCAAATGTTGTCAATTGCCCCCAGAGGCTTAGTATTGCAATAATAGGCAGCGGGTTGTCAGACTGTTTAAACAGTGTTGATCACAGAGTACAGCAGTGCACTCACCCACTCTCGGGTTGGCAAGCAATTCCTCCATTTCTGCAGTCTTAGTAATCAGTTCATCTTGCTTCGTCTCCAGTTGCATCTGCAGCTCTGTGGGGAAGCAGAGAGAAACAGATATACGACTTGAGGTCATATTTGTTTCACATTTTTGCTCCAGGAAGTGTGCTGACTATGACAGCTGATACTCACGTGAGATGATTTCTGGGTCTTTTGAGTTTGAGATCTGCTCCTTCAAAGCCCTCACTTCAGCCTTCATGTTGATCACGTTCAGGACTAACAGAGACAAACGTGAGCAGATATGACGGCACAGATTAGTTCTGAAATATAATGTGAGGATGTGAGCAAAAAGAGAGAGACTTTAACTGCACCGCACTCACGCAGAGCAGTTTTGAAGTCTTTCGTCTTGTTCAGTTCTGCAATCTTATCTTCAACTTCAGTCTTCAGCTCTGATAAAAAATAAATCAGTCACATCAAAACTCAGTCTCAGATACTCTGAGGTCGAAGTCAGATTCGCAACTTACGGTTTCGTTGTTGTTCGAGTCCAGAGCACTCATGTGTCTTTAACTGCAGTTGCCTCTCCAACTCTGCTCAGTGAAAAAGGAAATCAAGTTAACAAAAACTGTCTCTCTGACACAAACTGTTAGTTATGGATTTATTCAGAAAAACAAAATCAACTCACCTGCGAATTTATCCTTCATAAGAGCATATTCCCTGTTTTTGTTTTGAAGATACATCTGATGGACTTTAAAAGAAAAGAAATGGACTGAAACACTATGGTGCAAATTAGCAACATGAACATCCTGCAGCAAACAGCTTTCGATCTCAGGCATGTGGCACGAATGTTGTTCCGTTCATTTATGAAAGCCCATTTCGCTTGAAGTGATACAGTGATTGTAGGACATACTTACGAGTTAATGTTAAAGAGGACGCTGCGTTATCGTCACGATTTTCTTTTTCAATTCTTTTGAGATTTTTGTAGAGTTCAGTGATAACCAGAACTACAGAAAATACAAAAGTCAGGGTGTATAGAATTATGTTTTAGGCTACTTCACAACAATCAAGATTGATCCAAGTGTATTTCTGGACTTACTTAATCTGGCATTAGCCGGATTCTTGTTATTCAGCTCATTGATATATTTCTGTAGCTCGGCTCTCTTGAATGTGAGCTCATCTGTTAGATTGTTCCTTATGATCACCATGCTCGGAGCTGAAAGTGACACACATGTCAAGTTGCTACAGTGACATTATGACACTCTATGCTAGCATGAGGTCTTGGGTGAGATACTTACAGTTTGAATTGTAGGTTTGTGACAGCAGCGTCTCCAGGTGCTCCAGCTGACTTTGCAGACTGATGATTTTCAGAACTGAAAAAAGGTTAAAAAAAATGTAGCTGACTGCAAAAGATACGACTGCAGAGAGTTTGTAGAGTTTCTCACAAGACTCACTCAGTTTTGTGTTTTCACCGGCTCTGTTGTTGATTTCATCGATGAAGCCGTCAAGTCTGTCCTGTAACTCTGAGGAAAAGGAAAGTATGTATTTAGATTATATTTTGCAGTTTCTATCTTGACTTTTTCTTTAAATATTTAAACAACACTAACCTTCTTCTCGATCGCTTGTGGTTCCATTGGTGGCTTTGTTCCGAAGGGTCCATAACTCATGTTGGAGTTCAAGGATCTTTAAAACTAAAGCAAAGCAACGTGCAGTCCTTAAGTTAGAAAAGGAATCTTACTGCAAAGATGTCAACCAATTTTTTGCTTTTTGTAAGCAACGCAGAATCTCATTGGTTCCCTTCTCCCCCTGTGCCACTCCAACAAGTCTCTACTTTACACTCTTTTGAACTAATGATTGATAAAACATAAACCACCAAAACATCCAGCATATCAAGCAAAGCCTCTCTCAACATTATTCTTTCACTCTGCTGTTAATTCATTTTCTTTAATCTTGGTTTTTGCAGGTTTACATGTGACCTGAGTTAGATTTAACCATAAAAGCGTATATGTGACAGTCCAGGTCTCATCTGTATTCAGTTTGTGTTTGACTAGCCTGTGATTTAACCCTCTCGAGGCAGGCGTTGCCGATTTGCAACAGTTAAAAACTAACCTGATTACCCCACATACATATTTTATGAGTTTTTTTTACTCAGAAGTACCACTGCAGGACTTGGTTGTGCATTAGCAAGTAAAACTTAATTTGAGCCTGTGATTTAATAGCACGACAGCTGAAAGCACAAGGAGCTAGCAGGGCGACTAATGATGGATTTGTCTAGAACAAGGATCAGAAAGTTGCCGTGCATTTCAGCCATTTATTAGCTGCTTCACATTTATTATACTTTACAATCCTTAACTCTGCTGGCCACTAGAAAGGAAGCAGTTTAAGGTTCTTCCACACTAGTTTTCCCTTTAAAACAGGATGTTATGTCCCTTTTTAATATGCACTTTATGTGCATAACTGTGTATGTCAGTTTGAGTTTAGCTTAAAAACAATGATTAGCGTTCAAATAATAATTCTGGTTCACATAAAGTAAAGTCAAGAAGCTCACTTGCTCCTGGGCTAGAAGTCAGACGTTCTATGTCTGCGATTCCTGAGCTCAGTTCGTCTTGTTTTCTCTCCAGTTGTCTCCGTAACTCTGTTGGACAGAAATAGGGGTTATTAAGAGATGTTAAAAATATCAGAGAAATTCCCAGTTTTCCCAAGGAAAATGTAAAGATGTAATTTAATTGTCTCAAGCGCAAAACTGTTTAAAAATTGCTTTAAAAAAATCCACTTAATTAATAGAATAAACACAGAGGTATGGTATATATCTGTGACTTCTGTCCCTCACCGGAGGTCAAGTCTTTGTCTTCTGAGAGAGAGATCTGATCCTTCAGAGCCTTGAGTTCATCATGCAGGCTCATCAGCTTTATAACTGGAGCAGAAAGCAACAGAAACATCACTACACAGATTACAAATTCAACACAACGAGATTACAAGCCGAGCGAGAGACACCGCTGAACACTGCGTACGGCAACGTGACTCACTGAGAGCTGGTTGGAAGTCCTCGGTTCTGTTCAGCTCAGCAATCTTGCGGTCAAAGTCGATCTTCACCTCTAACAGAAACGAGACACATCCTTTAAAATCAAGCAGGAATAATCAGAGGTTGTAGCTGAAAGCCAGTTTAAAAACTTACGCTCATATCTTTTCACAAATTTGGAATCGATCTCAGTCTTCAGTCGCAGTTTCCTCTGCAGCTCTTTTGTATAAAAGGATAAAATCAGGTACTTGAAGCTCTTATCAGACAAAAACAAACTACACACCGAGCACTCACCTCTTATTTTGGCCTGAGCTTCGATGTATTTTTTTTCTGTACCTACAAACACAGCTGCAGATTTAAAGTATCGTAATGTAAGATCGCAATCTTAATGTCAAGGATTAAGAAAGTATTCTCTGCTCAGAAAACAAATGACGTTAAACGTTTTTCTGAATTTAACACTAAAGTTAGTGCAGGTGGACTTACTGGTGGGCTGGCCTGTCAGGTGCTGCTTTTTCATTTCTTCTATTAGGCTGATGACTTGCATGACTGCTCAAAGACAAAGAAAACACCATCGTCTTGAGTGTTGGGCCTTAGCAGCGCATTTATACGTGGTGAGGTTGGTGAGGCGATCATTCCGCCTCTCCTTTATACTTACTCTGCTGGGCCTTAACATACTCCACTGCTTCCAGTTGCTTCTGTAAAACGTCATGCCTTTGCTTCTCTCTGTCCAACAAAACACGGAACCCTAGGATGAATGAACAGCTATTAATGTTTCTACTGCAATTAGCAGATCATAATTTGGTCGTTCCAAATAAGACGAGTACATATGTGACTTGACTTCGTAGTGTAAAGTTTCAAAGATTTGTGCTGCCATTTACCTTGAATTTGGGAATCGGTGATGTTTTTGGCGTTTCTCATCAGCTGTTCAAAATGTAGCACCTCGGCCTGCACTCTCATAATTTGCAAGGCTGTCGAAAGAATCAAGAGGGTGTCGAGTTAATGGCGCAATAACTACACAAAGGACGTGCTCGACGCTGAATGCTCACTTACTTAGTTCCCTGTTGTTCTCGTCATCTTTCAGCTGTATAATCAGCTTTCTGAGGAGATCAGTCTTTTGCATCCATTGCTTCCTGGCATCTGAATTTAAAAAATTAAATAAATAAAGTATAAGAATAAACATGTACTGCTCCACAAAGGAGAGACGGGATCTACAACTCACCAGCGGCGAAGGTTTTGGATTTCTCAATAGCATCGATGATCATCCTCTTCAATTCTGCAATCTTCGTGCGCACATAAATCAGCTCCAGCACTGGACAGCCAGCAGAGAACGAAGTGTTGGGAAATGTTGAAAGATAAGCCTTTAACATTATTACTCACACAAGAAATGCAGGCCTGTTTAGAAAGATTCACTTACAATTAGCAGAGTAGCCATCTCCTTTTTCTTGCAGCAGAACGATCCTCCTGTTGAGCTGTTCTTTCACTGAGCAGCAGAAGAAAATGGTCAGGATACAGAAATATAATAACATAATAAAATGAAAGAAGATGATCTTTTTTCCTAGTTTAGCATTATATTAATCTGAAATCGAAATAATTAATAAATATTTTATAACACCTATTGTAAATTCCTTAAGATTTTATTTTATTTTTTTACAGAATATGCAGCCATGCAGTAGATCAATTTTAGCAACCATCACTTCTTTGCTCCATTTTGTCCTGAGCAACCAAAAAGTTACCAAAAAATTGTGACCAAGAAAGAAGGAAGTGGCAGACCACAGTGCACAGCTATGCATGTTGAGGAGCTAAAATGGTACCACAGGAAAAAAGTCACGCTTGAGCTGTGGCTTCAAAAATGAACCGACTCCCATAGATTGCCACATTGATGACACTTCTGCTGCATCTTTTTTTCCAAAGAGGTAGCCATCAGCTCCAGATCAATATGTTCGATTTACTACAGATACCAGACACAACCCTTTATCTCAGCTTGGAGCTAGTACTAGAAATGCTCTACCTGTAACCCCATAATGCGAGGTTTAAATCCTCTCCTGGATCTTTTGCGTGGGGGCAAATGTATTAGCCACTAACCACAGTGCCACTCGCTAAAGTAGCTACATTACAGCATTAAAAAGCATAGTTTCAGCTGCTGCTTTAGTTTAGTTGACTGGGTGACCACTTGCTACAAGGCCAAATAAAGTTGCTCACCTTCAACTCTGGACCCGAGGCCTCTTGGTGTCTAACAAACGTTAGCCTGAACCTTCCTGCTGTTATACTGCAATGGGCCTAGCTTCATTCATGTTTTTTTTTTATTCTTTGTGTTTATACACTACTTTGCATTTAATGATGAGTTATTATTAATCTATGGACCCATCTCCAACTGGTTACGGCAGACGGCTGCCCCTCCCTGAACCTGGTTCTATTAAAAGGGAGTTTTTCCTTCCCACTATCGCCAAGTGCTTGCTCATAAGGGGTTATTTGATTGTTGGGGTTTTCTCACTATTATTGTACTGGAATATACTCTGTTATTTACAACATGTCTGATGTTATATGAAGACAAACACTTTTTCATGAATAACTGACGTTTAAAGGGTAATAACTTTTACGTTTTAATTGCAGTTCATTTCGACAAAATGCTAAGCTGTTGTTAGCAGCACTAATAGAGAATGTGAAATGAAGTTTAAAAAATTAGCCACCAAAGAATGGTGCTGAATGGTAGTTACTGAACTATGAAATGAACTGTGTGTCAATTTTTCTGCCTGAAGTGTGGACAAGCAATTTTCACATAATAAGCAACAGTTTTTTCGGTTAAATCAAAGAGCCCGCAGTTTACCCAGAGTCATGCCACTTGAACTCTCAGAGTTTGGGTTTTCCCCTCTTGTTTCTGCCTCTTGTAAAGCCCAGAGCTGATTCTGCAGGGAGATTATCTGAAGTACTGAAAGAAGAGAAAAAAAAAGAAATCAATGAGCCATTTCCTTCTGCTTTGCACAACACCAGCGCCTTTGGTTGACCTTCCAATCCTCAAATGTGGTTCAAAAATACACTTACTGAGAGTTGCGTTTGAAAGGCTTTCATGAGCTTCCCGTATCTTATCCATTAGTTCACCCATATTCTCGTCCAGCTCTTTCTGCAGCTCTGCAGGAAACCAGTTTAGAAACGAAACATCTTCATTCAGTTTCTGTGGCTCCAACCAGAAGAATAGCGCTCAAGTGGAGGCAAATTCAAACATTTCTCAGTACTGCAAGATAAGCACATCATGCTATCAATAAAATAGCTCACTTGCGATTTCGTCTGCAGGTCTGTTAGAATTAGTAGCAAGCTTGATCTTCTCCTCCAAAGTGCTCACCTCCCTGGTGAGTGTCATTGTTTTAAAAACTGAAAGAAAGAAAACACTTTTACATAAAAGCCGAACTGTGCAGCGTCATATGATTAAAATTATAATACTAAATCGTGACCTGTGCGAGAGATTTTACTGTATTTCCAAAAAACTTACGGAGAAGTGTGTCACCATCAAGCTTCTCCAGCATCTGCTTCATTTTGAGCTGCAGATTGGGTTGGTACGCTGTCAGGAAATCACACATGCATTTTAACTTTTGCTGATATAAATTGTCTCCAACTGTTACATATGTGCAAGGAAAGGCTTACTGCCAGATGTAGACGATGCCGTTGACATGCATGCAGCAAGTTCCACTTTCAGCTGTATGACCTCCGTCCTCAGCCCAAAGGCCTCGTCATCTGTAAGAAAGTGTACAGGTTGCAGCAAACCAAAGCAAAAGTAGGCCTACTTAAACTCTTCGCTGGATGTATGCTCACCGAGTTGGTTGTAACGGCGATTCGCCTGCTGAAGTTTCCTTTGTAACTCCTCCAAAGTTTCTTTCACACCTGATAAGGAAATGTTAGGGTGACACGAATGAGGACCCACACACACAGCTTGCACCTTAATTGTTCGGTACTTTTCACCAACACTGTCGCAGCTTTCCAGCTGCCACCCACACACAACACCCCACCATCTTTTATAGGGGAGACATGATCAGCTGATGGAGCTCAGGTGTGTGTCAGCCTCCCCTGACACTGCACCCTGAACCCACTGCTCCACCCCTCCCCTGCAGCTGAGCCACAAACCCCACCCTGCCACTGTTAGCAATGCCACATATTAAAGCAGCAAGATAAACAGTCTCACTGCTCATCCGCTGTTTGAAACTAGCTATTTCAGCTCCTCCCCTCCTGTCTCTTTAAGACTAATTTCTTCTGATTGGCTGTGCTTTGCAAACAGAAGATTTGAACAGAAGGTGAGTACATGTTTAATGTATTAAAATATGTATGTATTGATTGATTGAGTCAAACACTTATTTTTTTATGTAAATTTAAGAAGTTCATCCAATATCCTTAAAGGTTGCAGAGGTAATATAACAATAATAATAATAATAAGCAGACATCTGCCAAGGCAGCTCACTCTCTGTGCAGTATTTACTCTTAAGGGAATAGTATTGTATTGTATTTTATATATATTTAATTTCTTTGTACTTTTTAAATGTACTTGAAGAAGTTAGTAGCGCAGGAAAAACAAGAGCAAAGTGCAGCCTTTTGTTATTCGCCCTGCTGAAACCCATTTTAATATACTCGACATGATTTTGTTTATAATTAGTTTTACACAATTATTATGTAGTTACTTATAATTATTTTTATTTATGTGGCTATAGCATGTGTGCAACATTCATTTCAGTAAAATTTGTTTAAATATTTTGTAAATAAATATCAAGTGGAAAAGAGTTTTTGCACACGAGTTGATTTTGTTTTCAAAAAAGTATTCGGGAACATTTTACTTGTATTCAAATGGTTATAACCTGTTAAAAATCCCCATACTGTATATCATTTCCTACATGCCTATATAAAGCAATAGAAATAACAGTAGTAAGAAACCTAGTTTTAAAGAGCTCTATATAGGAATATTATCAATTCAATCTATTGACCTTAAAGTTGGGGTTAGAGGTCAAATGTGACAGGAGGTAAACATTTAAATGTAAGATTTTAGATTTAGTTTTTCAAATCTTTATTTATCTGACTAATAATGTAGAGACTACACTAAGACACTCGCTCAGATAAATACTGGCATCACATTTTGAATCTGTGTAATGCACGCTCAATAATCCAGTTATTAAATCCCAGAAACTTGGTTCTGTTCATGTGGATGCAGCATATTCAGTGGGAAACATTTTTACATCACTTATCCGAGTGATTTGGACGTCGCTTGGATGCATGAATAAAACATTCCAGATGAGCAGAAGCAGCTTACTGGGAACGTGTTTTTGGATTGTAGTGTATTGTTAAATAAAATAGATGTAAATAAAATAATAAAAATCACTTACCGGTGCAAGTTTTGATGACAATTGACTGTAATAAAACATTTGATCTTAGATCATTTGAAGATAATATAACAAGTTTCTTATACCCTAAGTAAGTAAGTAAAACTTTATTTCTATAGCACCTTTTGAGATAAAAGATCACAAAGTGCTTCACACAAGGATAACAAAGCATAAAACAAAACAGACGACAGTTAACAAACTGCAATTCTTAAAAGATGTGTTTTTAGTTGTTTTTTGAAAGAGCCAGAGATCTTATGCTCAGTGGGAGATACAAATATAGATACACTAAAACCTTTATTGATCACAACATTTATAGAGATAAATCACATGATGTAATAACTATTTAATGATTACTACTTACCGTCACATTTACAGGACTGTTTTGAAAGTCAGTGGATAGCTAAGAAGAAGAACAAGAAGAAATGTATCATTAGTAGTAGCAGCCAAACTTCTGCTCATCTCTAAACATTTGCTAAGTCACATTTTCTGGGACTTACTATAATCCTGGAAATGATTGCGTCCAAGTCGGGATTCCCAGTTCTGACCAAACTGTTGTGGCCTGAAATAAATGAGAAAACATAAATATTTACTTTTTTGTTGTTGTTGTTGTTGTTACAGGTATTTGTTTAATTCAACCCCTATTAACTGACAATAAAAAGGACGATATTATTTCCCCCTACCAGCTCTGGGATCAGAAGTGCAGAGTACACAGGTGAAGAGGAGCGCAATCCAAATGAATTGAGAACCACCAGTCATGTTTTTTTCTTCCAAAACCTTCCTCTGCTGTCAGCAGCAGTCAGCGGGCCTTTTATAAGACTCTGACTGATCAATGTCCAGGGGTAGTGATGACTTCCTAGAAGAGGCGGAGTAAATAAATGACTTAATTTGCTGTAAATGGCAAAAGTTAAACACAGCCAACTGTGCACACAAACAATAACAAATAAGCAACCGTGCCTTTAAATTAAATTCCTCGCCAAAGAGGAGAGACCTCATTGTCTGATTTATTTTGACATTTTTATTTGTCTCAAACAAACATTGCGCTAAAGCTCAAATAAAAATCAATCACGTTCAAAGTACCAGTACGAGAACTTTTAAACACATACAGTGCCCCAAAGTCTGTGAATTGCTTTGAATTATTTTTCTCAATTTCCACTCTTAGCTTACAACCCCCCCTCCCGAAGATAAAAGATAAACTTATTAAACCTAAATAGATAAACATACAAACGTGATCATCTTTGTTTGAGGAAATGAGTAATGCATATGTGCAAGTAAAGAACATAGGGGAACCTTTGCTTTATTTTTGCATTTGCAAACATAATTAAAATGATATTTTTTTCTTTTTTTCACCCTGTCTTGTCAGGGAGCTTTTGCAATCAGACACATTTTGCTTTTCCGAGATTAGCGCTGCAAACTCTCTATAGGCTCCTCTTGTTCATGTGTTTCTGCAATTACACATTTAGGTGTAACTCTGGGCTCAGTTTCCTCATATGAACTGGTCGCTTTCAGATCCTTCCCCAACATTTGAATTGGAAGTTCAGGATGTTGACTTGGCCTTTCAAAAAAACCCCAAAAAACCAAAACAAGATTCTGTGTAATGGATTTTACGCATTTGTTTCTAAAGCAGAAGCGCCTGTAGGTTCAGTTGGAGCTACTTTTATGACCACCATGAAGGTGCAGGGTGAAGCATTGAGGTGTGTCTCTGGTCTATGCTGAAATGACAGATGATGTGATTTTTTTAAAATTACATTTGTGGTGGAATGCAGGATTAATTGTTCCATCAATAACAGTAAGACATCCAGACTAACCTGGCACCATAATGCTGGAATGCAATGCTTTCCTTTCTCTAAACTCATTTGAAGTTAAAAGTCAGATTTTGCTCTCATCCCTTCACAAGACATTGTTCTAACAGTCTTCTGACTTGATCTTTATTGAACTGCACAGGCAGATGACCTCTTGGAGAAACTGACTCTGTTCCTGCGTACGTTGGTGGGATTCTTCATATGAACTATGCATCAGGTTCATCACCAACATTTCATGGATTAAGGTGAACCAAATGACTGGGTCAATCCAAAACATTAACCTGACTGTGACTATTTGACCTGTCCTTGGTAGAAAAACAACATGTGTCATGTAGGGTGTTCACTCGCTTCCTCTTCACATTATATTGTGCTGACATTTTTGTTATGAAATTGTTGCTATATTTCCAAATGGCCTGATGTTGGTAATGAATGTTTGTGACCTCCTGAACTGTAACACAGTGTACTGTTTGAGTGAACTTTCTTGGTCAACCACTTACCCAAAAAAAATCCTGGGTATTAGTTGACTCCCCAGGAGTGGTTGACTCCCTAGTCTTTCTTGGGAAGTGGTTGACAAGGAAGTTTGAAAAAACTTCCTCTATTATCTATGCAACCTGACTGTATATTGGTGTAGTCCAAATGTGTTAATCTTGTGACCTTTTCCAGCCTGATGAGAATCAAAAATGCTGAAGTGTGAAGTTTTCAGGAGTCTTGTGTTTTTGTGCCATGATGCACTTCTGACCAAAACGTGCTGTGAAGATTAAACCCAGATAAATCTGCTCATCCCAGAGTTTAACATACTTCCCTCCCTCAAAGGTAAAATTCCTAAATTTTAAAAAATGACCACAGAAAAGTCAACATACTTCACTTTCCTCTGGATTGGGTAAGTCTTAAGTGACCCAAGTCCTTCTATAACCCTTTACGGCAGCGGTCCCCAACCTTTTTTGCGCCACGGGCCAGTTTAATTTCAGACAATATTTTCACAGACAGGCCTTTAAGGTGTCGCGGATAAATACAAAAAAATAAAATGATACGACCAAGACAAAAACTGCGTATTTTGTAAATATAATAATAAACGCGAATTCATTGTGTAATTGTGTAACTTTATTGGCAGCGTACTCTTTAAATGTGCCAACATCCTCCTCCCTGCCCCTTGATGCTCTCTGGTCACTATGGTAACGCATAAATATTTCTTTCAAAATAGGACACACAACTAAAACACAGGAAAAGACCCAGGGAAACCGAGTTAAGAATAAAACCCCTTAAAACCGCTAAACTTCACACCCGAGCTTCAGCTCTCGCGGCCCGGTACCAAACGACACACGGACCGGCACCGGCCCGTGGCCCGGGGGTGGGGGACCGCTGCTTTATGGTGAAGATCAGCAACTCAGAAACAACCTTTGTTCATGCCATGATTCACTTTCACAAAAATGCATCGTGTAGATCAGACACTGAGAAATCTTCTTTAAATAAAAACAAGACACCCACTCTCACAACTGTCATCGCTGAAAGCACTAGACTGGGAGTTCGTCTTCATATTAACATATTTAATTTAATTTAATACATAGAAAACAGAAAACCCCAACAATCATATGAGGTGAGGGGTGGAAGATAGAACAAGACGCGCTATGGAAAAGAGTCTGGGATTAATAATGACTAATAATTAGATGCAGATTGGTGTGTAAAAACATAGAAAGTAGAAAAAGGTGAGTGAAGAACAAACAGTGCAATGTGGGAATCTCCCAGCAGCCTAGGCCTGTAACTAAGGGAGAATTCAGGGTCACCTGATCCAGTCCTTTATCAAAAAGGAAAGTTTTAAGGCTAAATTTAAAAGTAGAGAGGATGTCTCTCTCCCAAATCCAAAGTGAGAGCTGGATCCACATAAGAGAGGCCTGGAAGCTGAACAACTAATCCCAAAGGTTCACCTTCTAAGGTCAGTAGATCCAACTGACCACTCTGAGGATCCAAAAGCAGAAGCATGAAAACTGACAGCATTGAACTGAAAACAAGCTGTTTATTTTGGCTGATGGCGAGCAACACAAAAAGGGACACCTAAAACTTGGAGACTCACTAAAATTAGAAAATACCAGGTAAAAGGGAACAGACGCTCTGACCTAAAGAACAAGGGGAGACAGCAACTATATATACAGAAGACGAGACAAGGGAAGCAAACACTAAAAACAAATCACAGGGAAGGCTAACTCTTTTAGAAATAAAGCAGAAGGTGCAACAACTAAATAATGGATTCAATTCAATTCAATTCAATTCAATTTTATTTATATAGCGCCAAATCACAACAAATGTCGCCTCAAGGCGCTTCATAGATACAGAGAAAAGCCCAACAATCATATGACCCCCTATGAGCAAGCACTTTGGCGACAGTGGGAAGGAAAAACTCCCTTTTAACAGGAAGAAACCTCCGGCAGAACCAGGCTCAGGGAGGGGCGGCCATCTGCTGCGACCGGTTGGGGTGAGAGAAGGAAGACAGGATAAAAGACATGCTGTGGAAGAGAGACAGAGGTTAATAACAGATATGATTCAATACAGAGAGGTCTATTAACACATAGTGAGTGAGAAAGGTGACTGGAAAGGAAAAACTCAATGCATCATGGGAATCCCCCGGCAGCCTACATCTATTGCAGCATAACTAAGGGAGGATTCAGGGTCACCTGGTCCAGCCCTAACTATATGCTTTAGCAAAAAGGAAAGTTTTAAGCCTAATCTTAAAAGTAGAGATAGTGTCTGTCTCCCGAATCCAAACTGGAAGCTGGTTCCACAGAAGAGGGGCCTGAAAACTGAAGGCTCTCCCTCCCATTCTACTTTTAAATACTCTAGGAACAACAAGTAGGCCTGCAGAGCGAGAGCGAAGTGATCTAATAGGGTGATATGGTACTACAAGGTCATTAAGATAAGATGGGGCCTGATTATTTAAGACCTTGTATGTGAGGAGCAGGATTTTGAATTCAATTCTGGATTTAACAGGAAGCCAATGAAGGGAAGCCAAAACAGGAGAAATATGCTCTCTCTTTCTAGTCCCTGTCAGTACTCTTGCTGCAGCATTTTGGATTAACTGAAGGCTTTTCAGTGAGTTTTTTGGACATCCTGATAATAATGAATTGCAGTAGTCCAGCCTGGAACTAATAAATGCATGAACTAGTTTTTTAGCGTCACTAAGAGACAGGATATTTCTAATTTTAGAGATGTTGCGCAAATGGAAGAACGCAGTCTTACATATTTGTTTAATATGTGCGTTGAAGGACATATCCTGGCCAAAAATGACTCCAAGGTTCCTCACAGTGTTACTGGAGGCCAAGGTAATGCCATCCAGAGTAAGAATCTGGTTAGATACCATATTTCTAAGCTTTTCAGCACCGAGTACAATGACCTCAGTTTTATCTGAGTTAAGAAGCAGAAAGTTAGTGGCCATCCAAGTCTTTATGTCTTTAAGACATTCCTGCAGTTTAACTAATTGGTGTGTGTTATCTGGCTTCATGGACAGATAGAGCTGGGTGTCATCTGCATAGCAGTGAAAATGTATGCTATGTCTTCTAATGATGCTGCCTAGGGGAAGCATGTATAATGTAAACAGAATTGGTCCTAGCACTGAACCCTGTGGAACTCCATAATTAACCTCAGTGTGTGAAGAGGACTCTCCATTTACATGCACAAATTGGAGTCTATTAGATAGATATGATACAAACCACTGCAGTGCAATACCTGTAATACCTACAGCATGTTCTAATCGCTCTAATAGGATATTATGGTCAACAGTATCGTAACTAAGTCCTGAACTTAATACAGGAGACTTGGCACAAGGGAACAGAAAGAACACTGAGGGAAGAATTAAACTCAAACATCATACCAAATGTGGCAGGTTTGCAGTTTATTAGGATTCATTTCTGCAATGTAGACATCTATCAGGATTTTCTCCTAAATGCACACGTAGAATGAGGAATGGCAAGACAATAGAAGCTTGTGACATTTGCCCTGAGGCACGGTCAAAGCACGGCCCACTGATGGGAATAGTTTGGCTGATTAAATACAACTTCCAGTCTGAGTTCGGTTATCTCTTCCGCTCAGCTTTTGTAATAATGCCAGTAATCAAGAATCACTGGGTTCATGCCCCACTACCAAGTGACAAAAAGAGCAAAGGTCAACAAACTGTAGAAGTAACTTGTGACCATGTCGACCTGTGCGAGTGAGTTCAGGATGATATGCTGTACAACCATGTTTGCAATAAAAAGAGAAAACTTGTGTTTCTGTAGGAAACACTGTGAGTATTTGGGAAATACAGAGTTCAACAGAATGTTTCCCCCATTCTTGTTGGATGGCAAGTTTTTAATGATGCCCCTGATGATTTGATTGGGCAGTTTGAAGGTCATGATGAAAAGTTATGCCAGATAGGTTTGAATTATTTGTAAATCATGACAGTCATCAACTCCTAGCAACATTTTCGACAGAGTAGTGAAAAGAATTATCAACAGAGCTGTCCAAGAGTCAATGAGCACTTGCAGAGAGCTACAGAAAGACCAGGAATCAGCAGGTACGAGTGTTTCAAAGAAAACAGGAAGTAACGCTGCCATGGGCTGCATGCACACGAAATACTCCACTGCTGACAAAAAAGTATGTTAAAGCACATTTAAAGATTGCTGAACAACATTTAGACAAGTCTGTGAAATACTGGGAGAATATAGTCTGATCATAGAATATAAGTTTAACTGTTCTCGTGCCATAATACACCCCATGTTCGGAGGTCAAAAGGCACCCCCAAAAATACCATATCAACAGTAAAGATTGGAAGAAGGAGCATCATGACGTGGAGCTGTTTTTTATAATATGGCACTGGTATGTTTCATGTAACTGAAAGAAGGATTTATGGAAAAATGTACAAGACATTCTTGATAAAAAGAAAAGAAAAAAGAAAAACAGCTGCTGTGTACAGCAGCAGGATGATGAAATTGAAACGAGAGTGGACGTTTCAGCAAGACAATGATCCCAAACACACAGCTAAAGAAACTCTCAACTGGCTTCAGCCAATCACCTGACCTGAATCCAACTGAAAATCTTTGAAAAGAAGTAAAGCTCAGAGTTTGTAGGAGGGACCCACACAACCTTCAGGATTTTACGACTGTGAGGAAGAATGGACAAAAATCACACCTGAGCAACGCATGCCACTAGTCTATATGAAGGAGGCGTCTACAAGCTGTCACCAACAAAGACAACCTTGTACAAAGTTAATTTCAATAAGTGCGTTCAATACTTTTGTTCCTGTGTCATTTCTCACTATTACACAAAACTTAATTCATGAACATCTATGCTTTGGTTAATTTGCATGTGTGGATTGGATGGGTTGTTACCAACATCTGGTGAGAATTTCATGTCAAGAGGACTTTTAGAAATATATTTACTTAAAAAATTGCTGACATGTTCAATAAGTACTTACCTGCTGTGCATATTTCAGAAGCTGCAATGTGAAATAAACAAAGACTCTACAAGTAATTAGAATTTTGGCAACGCTGCAAACAGTTTGATAAAAGTAACCCAGTTCAACATGAGAAAATATTCCATAATACTACAAAGTGTAAAGTGTTATTGATAGTGTTTGTGACAATGTTGCTCTTTTCACTACAAACTATTAACTGAAAATAACTGGTTCTTGGTGAAGATATGCTGGGAACTGACAGGTTCTGACAATGATTTACTAGATCTGTTTTAACCAAGGTCATTTTAGGTGAAGTGACAACACTTAGCAAACATTCAGAAACTAAGTGCAAACAGTGTCATCTAGTCCAAAAAACAACTTTGAAATTAAAAACCAATCCAGAGAGATCTTTTTACAGTTTAGCTACTGTAAATTTATTTGGTGATGCAGAAATGAGAACGTATACGAACTCTGAAAGCTTGTGAGTTTATACGTACACTGGGATCAACACCAAGGAAAGTTTAAGTAAAAGACGTAAAGAAGGCTGAAAAATACTGGCTCATGAAAAGAGCAGCAACTACAGAGATGATTACCATGATTTGATAACAAATTAATATCATCTCAATGAGGCTGACAATCAATTGTACACAGACACCAATATTTGTGTCTGTGTGGCGATCGTGGCTCAAGAGTTGGGTGTTCGTCTTGTAATCGGAAGGTTGCCAGTTCGAGCCCCGGCTTGGACAGTCTCGGTCGTTGTGTCCTTGGGCAAGACACTTCACCTGCCGCCTACTGCTGTTGGCCAGAGGGGCCGATGGCGCGATATGGCAGCCTCGCTTCTGTCAGTCTGCCCCAGGGTAGCTGTGGCTACAACTGTAGCTCCACCAGTGTGTGAATGTGAGAGTGAAAGGGTGGATGACTGGGTGTGTAAAGCGCTTTGGGGTCCCTAGGGGGGACTAGTAAAAGCGCTATACAAATACAGGCCATTTACCATCTATAGGCTTTGTTAACTCAGATGGTGTAAGTTTTAGGAGACTAGGGCGCCATGGTGTGGTGTTGTGCAGTAAGAACATTCACGCTGTCTGATCTATCATCAAGCAAACCAGAGGTGTCGAACTCCAGGCCTCGAGGGCCGGTGTCCTGCAGGTTTTAGATATCACCCTGCGTCAGCACACCTGAATCAAATGATTTGTTCATTACCAGGCTTCTGGAGAACTTTGAGACATGCTGAGGAGGTATTTTAGCCATTTAAATCAGCTGTGTTGGATCAAGGACACATCCAAAACCTGCAGGACACCGGCCCTCGAGGCCTGGAGTTCGACACCTGTGAAGTAAACTGTCACCAACTAAACCAGAAATCTACAAATCTATTATTTGACCAAGATGGCGCTAGAGTGAGCTGCAGCGTGGCCTTTTTATGTTTCAGATATGCAGTTTTAAGTGTTACCTTAGTTATTTACAGCTACCAGCAGCATTTCCTGCAGAAAACTCCTTTCCTTGCAATGTGTCTTGAAGCTAACTTTTGTGAACTTCCATCAAAGCATGGAAGGTAAGGGCAAACTTCCATTGTCGATGACTTAACAGCAAACATGCAAACTGAATTATCAAGAGAAAACAAAATGAAACATTAGTATGAATCATTCTAGCTCTTATGGGTCTAACCACTGAGGGACTTCTCCAGCACACTGATCTAGAGTGGTAAACCAGCTAAACCAAAAAAACCACTAGTGAACTGTTTCTGTGTGAGGTGGAAGATAACATAATCTGTGTCTTAGTCAACACGTTCAAAGCTAAAAAAAAAATAAATCAAAGTATGGATCAAAGAATGGATTACTTTGATTACTTACCGGATTATTGTAAGTATTGCAGCAGTACAGCACGGCAGAGATAAACGGATATGAACATTCACACCAAAGTATAAGAAATCTGCAAAACTGCATCTGTGAAAGAGACAAACATTGTTTGAGGTTATTGCTTCCATCGATGTGTGGTTCACTGATACAGGCACTTCCCAGAGAAGCGACCAGAGGCCAAAATGGGTGACTGTTACATTTACAAGAGTCTAACTTGTAATTTGAACAAAATAATTTCATGTTTCTATCATGAACAGAATTAAATTGTGAGGGATCAGCATAAAATTCAACAACTTAATTTATTCTAATACAGCCTTCGTTCTCACAATATGATACAATTGATTGTCCCAAAACACAGAACAGAATTGGGGAAAAAGGCTTTTAAATACGCTGCCCCTGCTTCCTGGAATAATCTGCAGAAGGAACTGAAATGATCAGAATTGGTTACCTTGGGAGAGTTTAAGTCTGTCTTAAAGGAACGAGAGAACAGCTCTTTTACTCAGTGTGATTATTTTTAATGTACTCTTAATTTGATCTGTTATTGTATATTTTACACATGTTGGTATGGGATATTGTATTTGTTTTAAATGTTATATACCTATGTGGTATGTGACTTTTGTTGCCATGATGCCAGGTCTCTCTTGGAAATGAGATTTTTAATCTCAATGAGATTTTTTACCTGGATAAATAAAGGACTAGTAAAATTCTTTTTGAGATGACATGATGCCATCTAGCAAGAATGGTTAGGCGCCTGGACTGGAAATTCCCGAGATCACATGAGATTTTAAAGTACAGGAAAATAAGTGGGGTTATAAGAGGCAGAAAAGCATACACACACCACGTGTATGCTATTGCTATTTATTTTGGTTTAATGCAGTTGGGTTAATTAGTGATGATTCTAAATTACCCGTAAGTGTAAATGGTTGTCTGTCTCCTTACTGTAAAGATAAGAGGATGGATGGAGTGAAGTCACTCCATCTATGAGTAACTAAATCCATTAAAATTTTATGTTACCAAGACTCTACACTTTGTTGAACACTGCAAAAAATAAATTAACTTAAAATAATCATAGAAAAGATTTTCACAAATGTCTTTCCATTAGCATTAAGCATTTTTGTTGCACTAACATAATTTGCATGGGCTGGATCCACAGAGTTAAACAGAGTTGGACTCAACTGAGGTAAATAAGTTGATTCATTATTAATTAAGTTGGTTCAACTCAAGTACATTAAGTCAGAATAACAGAATTGCATAATGCTAGAACAAAGCAATTTAATTACATGGGAACCCTTTCCATTGTTGCTCTATGTTCAAATATATGAGAAAATACACATTTGGTTATTTGATTTCAATAATGTATGCAACCATTTCCCCTCTCTTTTACACAATCTCCAACTTGCTCTCAAAAGCTTGAAGCTATATCCGTGTTTATTGATTTATATTTTCCTCGGGGAGGGTTTTGGAGAAAGCAGCCATCTTTTATATTTTATGATTTTCTTATGGTTTTCAGTGATCGTATCAAGCTCCATTAAGACCTTCATTTGGAAGTCTGAAACAACCAAACAAACATGAAGTATTTTAAACATGAAGCTTTGGCAAACCTGTAGGGATTACACATCTATGCCTGTGCTGTGCCGTGTGCTTCATGTTAGAGAGATCAATCGTAGCCAGGAGAGCACCAGTCCATCTCCTATGTGGGTATGAGTTTCTGTGAGTTTGACTCTAATTATGTGTTTTGTTGTATGTATATCGTCATAAGTCGTGTTTTGTGAGTGTTGTTGCTCATCACAATAATCAGATAGGATCATGGAGTTTTTAAAAATTGCAGACCTACTAGTGCACTCTCCTTGGCATATCAAAACACTAATATGACAAATATTTTATATTAGACGTACTGTCCCGTCATACGTACTAAATATACTAAAGTAGTGCGCGGTGAGCGTATTCTGGGGAACCTGGACGATGGTATTCGAACGAAGGCGGAAGTTAGTAACAGTGAATCCTCTTGCATTCGTTTTTTCGTCTGTCGTCTTCTCGCGATATTACAGTAGACTGACCCTGGTTATTGCAGAGTTGAGTCTCTACGGTAACATAAAAAAGCAGTGCCGACGAGCTGCGGTACTATCGCTCATACATTTCCTTGTCCTGTTGTTATTGAGACCTGACAAACCAGATCCTGCGCGTGCTGTGTTGGACGGTATCATTTTGTACAGGTGAGCGGCTTCGGTTTATTTATTATTATTATTATTTTATTTATTTATTTTTTAAACTATGTGCCCTGTTAAATAACTGCACAGGACTGACACTCATTATGATTTGAGATATAGCGTGACAGCGAGCGCGTTACATATAATGTTAATGCACGTCAGCTGGAAGCGCTTATTGCGTGACATCGTGTTGAACTTTCCTCTGGTAAAATCAACATCAGCTTCGTTGTTAGATTTTTATTGTGTTATCAGGGTAAAGTTCATATAATCCTTCTTGTGTAAATAGTCTTTTAACTTATCGCAGATATATCAGAGTGATTATCTATTATGATCATCCGTGTTGGTTGTAAACTTCTTATGCAAAATGCTGTGTAACAGTGACTGGACCTAAAACACTCATGTAAGGAATGATGTCACTGCTCTTACTTCCAGATAAACTCTGGACAATGGTTCTATTATGCAATCATGTTGCAACACCTTTTAAAGTTCCAGTTGACTTTTGATCGCATGTAACCCTTCATGTTGGGTATTTTGCTCACATGGTGTAATGGATCTCACTGCTGATTGTATATGGTGTTATTACTGCTCCTCCAGACACTGAAGATGTCCCTGTCTGGCTGGGTATGCGTAGTAACTGGTGCCTCCCGGGGCATTGGCAGAGGAATAGCTCTCCAGCTGTCTGAAGCAGGAGCCACAGTCTACATCACAGGACGCCAGGAGAAGACTCTGAAGCAAACTGCTGCACAGGTGGGCTTTTAACGCTTGGAGTCTTCTAATAATTAGACAGGGAGGCATTTTGAAATGCAGCTTATTGCATCGTGGCTTTCATTTGTGATTAGTGGAGTAAGTTCCGAAGTAAAGCAGATCCTCCCCTCATGTCACATATCAGTGTTGCAGCTAAAGTGTTGGCTCATTCTGCTATGTTATTATTTCTTCACTGTTGACACAGGTGACGGAAAGGGGTGGGAACTGTGTACCAGTTATCTGCGATTCCTCAAAGGAGACCGACATTCAAGAACTGTTTGAGCGAATTATACAGGAACAGAACGGCAGACTGGATATACTGGTTAATAATGCCTATTCTGGAGTACAGGTTGGATCACTAATGCTTTATCATTTCCTGGTACAATCATTTCAGAGGCACCTAATATGGAGTAAATCTGCGTGAATGAAATGAAATGTGTGCTTTACTTTAACAAAACATGTGGTATTGTTTCAGGATATCTTTGAGAACATGGGTAAGAAGTTCTGGGAAACTGAGCCCTCTATTTGGGATTCCATCAACAACGCAGGCCTCAGGTACTGTGTGCTTGGGTGTTTAATCATGAGATAACTCACTCATTGTGAGCAAACGGCATCCTATCATGTGTCTAGTAACAACTGGCCAATACACAGATGCTAGAAAAGTTATATATTAATATTCTTAATAATATTTGCAGGTAAATGAAATAAGTATTTGATCCTCAAACAAAACTTGAGTACTTGGTGGAGATATCCTCGTTGGCAAGCACAGCAGTAGGATGTTTCTTGTAGGTATTCACCAGGTATACATGCATCTCAGGAGGGATTGTGGCCCACTTCTCTTTACACAAATGACTTCTGTTTGGAAACTCAGAGCTTCAGCTCAGAGATCTGGCAACTAGCTAAGCCACTACATGACCTTAATGAGCTTCTTATTTAGCCACTCCTTTGTTGGCTTGGTGGCATTTGGATCATTGTCATGCTGGAAGACCCTTCACGACCCATCTCCAGTGTTCTGTCTGAGGAAAGGAGGTTCTCATTCAGGATTTTACAGTACACAGTCCTGTCCATTGGCCCCTCATTGCAGTGAAATTGTGTTGCATGTTTAGCAGAAAAACAGCCCCAAAACATAATGTTTCCACCTCTGTGTTTTTGACCATTGGTCACCATCTCTTTGGGTCATATTCATTATATTTCTTCCTCCAAACACAACGAGACCTTAAGTTTTGGTTTCATCTGACCACAGTACTTCCTCCAAGCTTTATTCGACTCATTAAGGGCCTGTACATGTGCATTCTTGAGAAGGGCAGATTTCAATTCATTACAGCATAGTGTGTTACCATTGGTGTTCATGGTGCCTTTTGAGATGATCCACTACCCCCCACCCCCCACCCCATCATCATCCTCTTCCCATGAAGCAGGATCCTGAATGGAGCTCCAGACTCAGGGCTACTGAGGGTCATTTTTATTTCTTTATTTCCAAATAATCACACCAACAGTCATCACCCTATAATCAAGCTTCTTGCTGATTCTTGTTCCTCATTCCAGACTTGTGCATTGTCCCTGATGTCCTTAGACAGCTTTTTGGTCTTGCCCACGGTAATAGACAAGTTGCAATGGAAGAAACCGATTCTGTGGACAGGTGTGCTTATACGCATAAAAAGTTGAGATCAGAAGTAACTGTAATTGATTGATAGATTGATTGATGAATTGATCGATTGTAATTTGTGTGCTACATGGGCACAAGCAAATTTGTGGGCGACAGAATTCTGGCTGGATTGTTGTGGATCAAACACTTGTTTCACTCACTCAATTAGCTCCAAATCAATTTATAACGTTTAGGTAACGTCTTAAATTTTTTGTTTTGTGTTTTTTTTCTGGATTTTTAACATTCTGTCACTTTCCATTAAAACAAAACTACCATACTGTTCAACTCTTTGGAAGTGAGCAAACTTACAAATTCAGCAGGAGATCACATGATGCACACAATCCAACCTAGAAAATGTTTTGAAATAAAGTAAATGGTAGAAATATTATATGACTTAAGTTTTTCTACATCTGGCAGGGGGCACTATTTTTTCTCAGTTTACGCAGCCCGGTTGATGGTGGCTCAAGGTCGGGGTTTGATAGTGACCATTTCTTCTTTTGGAGGGATGCGGTACCTCTTCAATGTGCCATATGGTGTTGGTAAAGCTGCTGTAAGTTGTCTTCTTGATCAAGTATAACATGTGTTACTGGTATTACTTTCTGATTGTTTTAAAGGCCTTTATTTTTTGTGGTTTGTTTCCAGTGCGACAGACTGGCATCAGACATGGCTATCGAGCTACGCCGCAGAGGTGTAGCTTCTGTCAGCCTGTGGCCAGGAGCGGTAAAAACAGAACTGGTGTCTCAGTTGATACTGGCGAAAGAGTCACCGTCAGGTGACCAGTCTAAGGTAGATTCCCTGTAATGAAAACTCCTTTTTGTGGTTGCTGCTTCAATTGTAAGCTAAACTTGTGTTTTTTGCTTTTTTTCCTCCCCAACAGTTTAAAAACGTTTTTGCTGACGGAGAAACCACAGAACTGAGCGGGAAGTGCATTGTTAACATGGCAAAAGGTACAACTTCAGAAATTGGTGCTCACCTCACAGTGAGACTGTTAAATAGACACCAACACCCCTATGATGGACATTAAAATGTCTTTCTGGGAGTTATTGTTTCTAAGAAACAGATACCTTAAGTATTTTGAAAATGCTTTTTTAAGTGCATGCAAATAAATCATATTTTGATTCCCTTTTTGCCCGACAGATAAAAATCTGATGTCACTGACTGGGAAAATACTCATGACTTCTGATCTGGCAAGACGCTATGGAATAAAAGATGTCGATGGTAAATTTGTGATTTCTTTTTTAAGATTTGAATATCTTAAACTTCACTACTTGACGCTTAACAAATCTATTACGCAAGCTTTATGTCACAGTTGCTCTAACATATCAGTACTGGTAATAAGCAAAATAATTTTGAATGTATGGTTAATCCACCAGTGTGCACAAACTCTTTAATCTAAATTATATTTGTAATACTAAAATATAATTATTGTTGTTGTCCATTAACTTTCAAGTGTACTGTTTTACAAAAATCAGAAAAAAATGTAAAGCACATTATTATTTTTTGACTAACAAGCCAAATTAGTTATTTACTAACATCCTTAAACGGGAAAATTAGTTTTAGTGGTTGAATGTTATGCTTGATTCATTTCTCAGAGAAACCCAGTGTAGCGGCTCAAATTTGGGAATAAACACGTGAATTATTTTGTTATTTTCTTAATAGATACCATAATTTATTTGTTTTAAGCAAGTTTTAGACAGACTTTTAAATATTGGTGGTCTAATAAAGTTTAAATCAGAACCGTACTCTGAACTTATTGTCTGCTTACCCACAGGTCGAAGTGTAGCTGATTACACTTCGATTAAATACCTCCTGTCCCAGGTCCCGTACCTGTCCTGGCTGTCGGTTGTCGTGCCCTCATTCGTACGTGTGCCACGCTTCGTGATGACCCTGGCATTCAGCCGGTTCTAAAGTTTTCCTACATAAACTCTCTAATGGCAGTGTTGTCTACAGTTGAAGGGTGACGAAAGACTTAAGATGAGCACTTTTTTTAAAGGAATGTTTATCATTTTACATATGTGCACACACACAAACACACACCCCTGTGTAAGTACTTAATGACTGTGATTCTGTGGTGGTGGAGGTAAATGAAGTAAATACAAAGGATGTCTCTGTATAATTTTGCTCAGATGAAGACACAATGTGAAAACCTGAATGTATTATTATAACTACATATTATGTTTTCTTATATATTACGAAGCTACGAATGATATTTCAGAAACACAAAAGTGTATTTTGCACTTATTTTTGCATTTTATAAAAACTGTATTACGTATTCTGGACACACAGTACTGCTAATACTGCACCTGGCTGGCTAAATAACAACCAGTTAAATAAATGAGTGTTAACCTGTTGTTTTGTTTTTTCAAAATATCAAAATTGAAAAAAATCTAAATTGAAGATTTTTTTACTTTGCAGACATTTAAAAGAATGAAGGCTTAAGTTATCTTGGCTTTACTTGTCAGATCTAGCAGTTATGCCCATCTTTTATAATATTCATGCTTCCAGGTCTGACAAGTGAAGCCAATGTGGAAATGCCTTTCTTTCTAATAACCAAGAGGGGGCAACTGTTACATGTAGAAAAACAAGACCACCTGTGATATTCTATGGTAATACAGCCATTATTTCCCTTGCTCTGTGCCTATGTCAACACTCTCATGGTCCCCAGTAGAATCACAGAGCAGGACAAGCTAGTTTTTAAAATGTGATTGACTCGTCATTAGCCAAAGAACAAACAATCTCCCTAAATTTCACAGTCAGATCCATCCTGTGCTCATGATACCTAGAAATGCACAGCTTGAGATTTCACAGCAGGACTTCCCTAAGCAAGGACTGATACCACAGAGCTATGTACTTCCAACTTGTCTGCAGTTGCAAGTATCACAAAGATGGTTTTGAGAATGTTGAACAGTGTTTCTGTGAATTTCATCTGTGGACAGACTTTGTTAACACGACAGCGTTACAAGGTGAAGTCACAAAACATGAGAGGTGTGAAACGTGACAGATGTTCAGAGATAAGTGTAGACCATGAACTCAAGAAACACGTGTACATGAGTAAGATAAACCCTTACTTCTGTTGTTAGTTTAGGAGTTCACACAGAGCCACTTAAAAAAAAAAACGAAATCAAGTCTGTGCAATGCAAGTTGTTGTGTTTACTAAATATTAAATATTCAGTGAACTATTCTACTTCATTTCTCTGTGTTTCGTTAACTTGTAAACTCCCAGATGGCCAAAGGTAAGGATCCTAAATAGTTTGTAAAACCAGGATCAAAGAGCCGGTTTCTAACAGGAGTTCTTGGAAGAGAAAACAACAACAAAAAGATGCTGACGAGCAGTACTCCAAGTCAGGTGGGGAGATTTGATGGATGACCAAATGATCAAATTTACCAAGATGACTGTAGTCGGAAATCACATCAAATTTTTGTCGGCCGCTTAGGACAGCGGGAGGGCGGAGGGGAGCTCTGATGGGTGGTTGACGTGAAACCGTTTAGCCTACTGTTAGTGATATATTATACAGGCGCTTCCTCCCTCCAATCCAAGGCCTGCTTTTCATGGACTGGCACACCCACACCCCGCCGTCACTGTTGGAGAGTCAGTTGGGCCTTCTGGTCTTCCTGGTCCTCAGCTCCGCCTCGCCTCGATCTGGCCGGACAGGGGAACCACTTCACAGTTAAAGAACAAAAGCAACAACGGGAGGACCGAGTGGCACGAAATAACGGCGGCTCGGATTGAGAGTCTCACGGATTGGAGCTTTGTGCCGTCTTCGGCAGGAATTAAACGACGACTGAACTCCTAGAAAACGCGACAAACTTGGTCGCCTCGGATCTTTGTATCCTGACCGTAATCCGTCGAGGTGCTTGATAAATAAGACAAGGGTCAAACAAACGGACGGACGGTATCGTTTCCCAGCTCTGCCTTTAAACTTCGGCCATATAAAGCGAGGTGCCAGGGGGAAACCTGATTTTCTTCGCTTTTCCTTTCGCTCAAACTGACCTCGGGAATAAAAAAAAGGCTTGTTTGGCATTTTTTGGTAAGTTTATTTTTATGTTTCACTGAAGCGTGTCTGACGACGAAGTGCGCCTGTGCAGTGTGAAGCGTTTTAGTTAGTACGCCATAAAGAGGGGGGAGACGCTGGACTGCTATTGTAGCTGACACCGTCAACATTTTTGAACTTTTGGAGCTTTTTGTTCCGCGAAAACAAAAACATGGTGTATAAACTCCCAACGGTTTAGCGGGTGAGGGGATGAGTAAGACATAAAATAATAATAATAATAAAAAAGATTGTGGGGGTCGCCACATGATCTCATCCCCGTGGGTTTAGTCTACCACCAATGAGTAATCCAGTGATTTCATAATTGTTAGCTAATGTTTGTGTTACACTTCAGCATTTCTTTTGTGGTTTAGGCGACCTAATCACCGGCAGTGGCGTAACCTCGCAACTAAATGCGCAACTATTGCTCTTCCAAATAAAGATTAGAGCCTTTTAAATTAAGAGTAGCCTTCATATTATGAAACTGTACGTTGTGAGGTGTCTCCACCCCTGATTGATATAATTGAATAAAGACTACAGTGGGACAAAATGTCAAACAGTGGTGTAGCACTTATACTGAATCACTGTTTCATGTATGTAATAGAAGCTTTTGTGAATAGTTGGAAGCAACACCTGTTGCTTAAAAGCAATTTGCTATTAATGGTATTAATCACCTTAGAACTACTTTAACTAGGAATATTTGATTGTTAATAGTGTGTCTGGACTTAGACTCGAGTACGACAATGCAAATGTTTTGGTGGCTGCCTTTGTGAAGAGGCTACACTTATCTCTTCGAACTGAGAACTTGGAAGTGGAACAAAGCCTGAGTGGGAAGGGGCGAGAAAGCAGACTGTGATGGATTGCTCATTCTGCCCCCACCCTTTGCGGCCAGTCCCCCCACTCATACAAAACAAAAGTCAGCCATCACACTCTGGGGGAGGGGAGACCCAGTCTGGATAGAGTGTACCACTAGTTTCATTGAGAGTTCAGAATAAGGAGAGCAGGGTGGGGGTGGCAGCTGTCCCATAATTGACTTTGAGAATGAATGAGAACATGGCGATCTTAAAACATCCGAGTCTGTACTCTTGAGAGGATGTAGGCCTTCCTTTTGCGATGATCTTATCTTTAGTTTAAACAGTTTGGCAGCTGGGAAAAGCGCAATACTAAATTATGGTTTCTGATTCTTTTCTAGGTGAAAGCACACCTTTTGATAGCCCAGATGGCTACATACACTGAACATAACGTCAGACATGGACTACCTTTGGACATGAAGAAGATGCTAGAAGAAAAAGTAAAGACAGAATGTGAAGAAAACCTTGAATCCAAATGCTCATCCAAGGATTTGCGTGACTCTCCCTGCTCAGCTGAAAGTAACGCAAGTGGGGTGGCTAGTTTCACCACCAACCACAACTCAGTTGTGTGCCTGCCTCTAGTGTCAGAGGGACTGAAACTGGTATGGACACAGTCTGATCAGACCCGTGAACTCGACACCATCCCAGAGCTGGTCAAAGCCTTCAACTTATTTCCCTACCCGTCGTCTCGGGAGGTTAGCGCTCTAGCCCGGGTCTGTGCCTTGCCACTGGACAAAGTTAAAGTGTGGTTTATGGTGCAGAGAATTAAATATGGAATTAGCTGGTCCTCGGAAGAAATTGAGGAGACACGGCGAAAGCTGGCAGTGCCTGAGCTTTGTGATGACTCAATTGAAACAAATGAGGAAGACAAAATGAAAAACAACACAAGTTATGAGGAATTGGTAATTGAAGACAAGGATAGTGAAGAAGAGGAGAGTGCTCTTTCTAGCTACGCACCTCAGACAAACGGCCCAAAGTGTGAGTCACTAGATTCATACAAGCCAGCCAAATCCAGCACACCGTGTTTCAGCTCAACCCTCCCACCGCCTCAGGATTCGTACTTCTACCACCCACCAGCAGACACGCCAGCAGCCGATGTTTCCTTTGACCTTTCAGACTCTTCTCCACAACAGCACCGCCATGGACGCTACAAAAAGTCTAAAGCTCAGCTTGCTGCCCTTCGCAAAAGTTTTCTAAGAGAGAACTGGCCTGCAGAGGCAGAGCTTAGACGCTTGCAGGAAGAAACGGGGCTGAGCCGTAACGACATTCGTAAATGGTTCAGTGACAGTCGTTACCAGCTGCGCGTCGGTCGAGGAAGCCTGGCAGCAGCCCAGAACCTTTCTCAGAAAGCTGCTGTGGGAAGTAAACATGATCAACAGTCTCAGCCTCTTCCACTTATTACTCAAAAGTCTCGTCAGCTGAATGGGGCGAAAGGCCACGAGTCAGTACGTAGCAATGGGATTAGAAATTCACACTTCTTCCAGACCTTTTTGTCAAATAGCCTGGAGGTATTTGGGGAAAGGGTTCTTGAGGCACAAGGGCACGATGTTATTGAGGATCTTTCAGGGGAAGGAGACACTTTCAAAGATGAGGAACAGTGTGATGAACAACCCTTACAGTTGACAAAGACTTGCAAGATTGAGCCAGATGTTCCCCTGGAACCATTAAGTATATCCAAATACTCTCCTTATTCTTCCCCCTCAGACAGCCCACCATTGTCTGTCTCACCTAACAAACCATTTTCAAACAAAATCACCACATCAAAGAAGCTAGGCCAGTCAGCCAAAACCAGTCCCTCCACATCTACATCCCCTGCCCTCACTCCTGCTGGGCGACCAAGAAAGACCAAGGAGCAGTTGGATGTGTTAAAGCAGCATTTCTTGCGTTGCCAATGGCCTAAGAGTGAAGACTACACTGAACTTGTTAAGCTTACTGGTTTACCGCGGGCAGATGTTATTCAGTGGTTTGGGGACACACGCTATGCTGTCAAAAATGGCCAGCTGCGCTGGGTGAAGGGGGTCCGTGATCAGTTCTTGGCAGAGCTGGCTTCCCAGCAAAGCAGCTGCGGTTTAACAAACGGAAGTGGAACATCCTCTCGGCCCGGGGGTAGCCGTAAACGAAAATCTCAAGCAAATGGAAGGAGTGCAGATTCCCCGGATATCCAGCCGTTGGTTAACTATTACCTTTCAAATGGCACACTACATGAAAAAGACCTTGATTCTCTATGCAAGAAATCGAGAATGAGCTACCAGCAGGTGCGGGATTGGTTTGCAGCTCAGGACGTTGGGGAAACTGAGCAGGAATCTATTGTTGTTACTTAATAACATTTCTACAAGTTGAGGTGCTCTTCAAATAATTCGCACCATGAAGCATAAATACTACTTTGGTTAATATTGCTTTAACTGAGCAGGTTTGTAACATTCAGTCTTCCCACTACAAGCCCAAAGTGAGGTTTGTGTTTTATATATGTGCTGCATTCCCTGCTTTCCCTAATATATTTGGACTTGAAATACCATTGTGCTGCCTACATTACTGTAAATAGCGCAGCAACTTGTACACTGGTTTGCTTTATTTTTTGAGCTTATTATTTTTGTTTAGATATCACTACAGAATTTCTAGTATATTATGTAGTTTTATAATTTAAATTGGTTGTACATTTGGTACCTGACTGTAGCAGACAACCTACTGCTCCATAAAATGTCTACATTGACAAATTTGTTGACTGATCACTGTGTGTAACCATTCCTTTATAGCCAACAAGTCCTCATCATGAAAAGCACACTGGACATGCACACTTTAAATTGACGTCTTGCACTTTGGTTTATGATCCTGCTGCCGTTATGTTAATTAAATCCAATTATTTTACAGAACATAAATTCCTAATTGTACAGTGTTGTTCTTGATACTTTTAAACTCCTCACTTTTCTTTTTAAGTTACAGAAAATACAGCTAAATTTAATGGCTACAGCGTATTTTTGAAACACATTCCTCAATATCCATTTAGTGTCTCTGCTGTAATTCTTAGTAAATAAATAGCTTGCATACAAGTGCACCTTTGTGACAGTAACAGTCAACAGTACTAAGAAGCAGTAGACACATCAATGGCATACAAACACCAACCCACTCATTGATTCAGTTTTGTTTTTTTTTTTCTTTGGTTCCACCCCCCCCTATTCTGTCTTAGTAGTTAACTTTCAGGTTTATAATATAGACAAAAACAGTACTGTGTAATCCAAAGAAGTTTTGTTTTTCAGATAACATTATGATTCATAACCCAAACATTATCAGTTTGTCTTATCAGTTTATGTATTTATTAGTTATTTCCTTCGTGGCTGTGTTTGAGAGATGAAAAATGTTTTAGTTGACATACCAAGAATGAAGTGGGCTTTAAACAGAGTCAGTTTAGTTTCTTAGAAATGCCTGGACAAAGGCTGGAAATGTTACGAAGCAGTGTGCATCACTTTGTTTTGTCATCCTGTTAGTCAGGAAAAAGCTAATGTGTCATACTTTGGGGAAATGTTCATAACATGTAGTGTCCTCCTTGGTTGATGTTCTTTTTTTTTTTCCCCTTGTTGGAAAACTTCTTATTTGCACATTTGTGTCACTGGAAACCAGTAAAGCATTGACCTTTATAACTGTGTGTGCAAAGTTTATTTTTTTTTGTTATTGTTGTTCAATGTACGCTATGAATATATCTGACTATTTATTTTTAATCCATGTTAAGTTTTGTCGTGTGAGTGTGAACCACGTGAAATTAATTCATCAGCAGTGTACTTGCAGAAAGATTACGATGACTCCAACTAATTTGTCAGTTTAATTCCTTAACAGAACAACATGGTAATATCAACTTCCATTAAAAGTAAAACAATGTATACACGCCTTTTTTGTTATCAGGGCAAAACCACACAACAATTTCATAGTCCTAATGCACAAATCTCGACTAATGAACGCGTCCAGGGGTGTAAATAGACATAAAATCAGCGCCTAGGTGACTGAACTGATAATCCACTTATGAACTGTAAAAGACCAGGAGTCTGGGTTCTGGGGATGAAAATGAACTGACTCAGTTACATGTGAAAATATCAAGAGCTTTTATAAATCTGCTACAATGTTTGATAAAAGTTCGAATTTGTAAGTAGCTGCCAGGTAACCTTTCCCTCACCTGGTAGGTGTGCTTAATGATGTAGGTGTTCCTTTTTAAAACAAAGAGAGAAAGATTTTGATTGGGGATTGGAGGCACACAGTATCCAATTTGATACAGCACATTTTCCAGTTTGATCACAGCATCCCATGGCAGAGCTACAAGAGTGTGTTTGCAGCCACACTTACTGTATTCATGAAGAGAACTATGGCTGGAAACTGAAGCAGCTGATCCAGGAGTCTGACAAAACACAAGCACAAGAACGTTTCCTTCCTTCGGTTTTTAATTTTGTAACTTCAACATTCTAAATGGAATCTTCAGTAGTTTTAATAGCAAAATACTTGATGTACTTGTTAAAGCTGATTTTTGGTAACGAGTGAAAAAAACTTTCAGGTTTTATATCTCAAGGAAGCTCGTTTTTTATCATGGAGGTGCCATGAAGGAAAACACCATTCCCTTATTTTATCAGCAACTCAGCCACTTCAACAATTGCGTACAGGTCCATAGACAGACTTATATGTTTACAGGTTTAGTCAAATTTTTAGTAATTTCAAACACATAATCCCCCCCCCCCCAAAAAAAACAAACAATCCCCAAAACAATTCAACAACAAACAAACAAGCAAAAACATTTAGATCATTAAGTGTGACTGCCTGGTTTATACTCGGCTGTGGGCACAGACAGCTGGAGAAACGACAGCTGATTAGACATTCCTGCTTTACATCTGGGCCTATGTGTGCCTGGTGCATTGCAATGTAAATTCTCCACAGATGAGTCTCCGCAGACACAGAAACCCCCCTCAAAAAACCGACAGGCATGTGGACCCTCGTGCTTACTGTATGTCACAGACACCTAAGCGTCCCTGGACTCAGGGACACAGAAAGTAGAAAACCCGCTTTTAAGCTGTGCCTTTTAGCTTCATAGTTCAGCTAACCCTTCCAGGCAGCTCTTATTTGTGTGGTGACCGTAGATGAGACGACACATTAGGTTTATTAACAGTTGTAGCTCAAATCCATGATGTTTAAACCAAGGAAGGGGGTTAATTTAAGCCCAGCTGGGCTTGAAATACACTTGTGTAAACCCTAAAGATGACGTTGATGATGAAGATGGTAAGTTTATGCCTTGAGAACAGAAACTGCTGCTTGGCAGTTAAAGCTGGTGCCTGAAAATGCTCACAAAGCTGACTGCATTCAACATTATTTACGAAACAGATGAGAACAAATTATTAGCTCTCCTATGAAATTTAACCTACTAGGACCTGGCATCCACATATATAGACATCACATTTTAGGTTGTCTAGACCAGTGGTTCTCAAACTTTTCACAGTGAGTACCACTTCGTAAAATATATGGCTCTTGAAGTACCACCCTTACGGCCAAAATTGAAGTACAGTAGTATAGGCCTATTTAATACCACATACAGTTTACACAAGACAATTTTATTTCTTATATGAATGTTATTTATTTTGTCATAAACAGGATGTGACGAGTGATAATAATAACAACTGTACTGTATTAAAACATTCACAGCAGGTGGGATATCCAATCTTTAAGTGAAGACCTGATGAAACCTGCTTCCGGGTCCAAACTACTCTGCATTTATTATGTCTGCTGTGTTTTTAACATGTTTTAATGCTTTGTATCTTGTTCTATTTAATCTGAACAAGCCCATAAAAAAAGTTATCACTGTTGGCCTCTCTCAGTTTTTATCATCACTATTCATTTTAAAGCTCAATTTTTAAAACCTTACGATGTAACTACAGCCCAGCCCATGCAGCAGTATATTAATGACTAACCTGGTATTGCAGTTGATCTCCTGTCTGAAGTTTGGTCCATTTACTGGAGTTCATCCTCCAGTTTTACTGTGTTTATATTATGCTAACCATAGCTGTGTAGCCCGCACATCATTATATACCAGCTAGCCCAACTTCAGTAACCCTACAAACACCACTGCTGTTTAGTTTTCTGTCTTCATTTATGTCGGAAGTGATAGCAGAGCTGTATGTCTTCATTTTTGCTGTGGCAGTTAAGCTGCTGAATTTTTGGCTTCGCAACCCTCCTTCGTGGTTCATGCACGTCGAAGCTCACTTTGCTCTTTGTGGCGTTTCAGACAACGACACGAAATACCATCATGTGGTGGCCTCGCTGTCCACCTGCTGTGTGATGACCCTCCTCCAGGATCCCCCCACCCAAGGGAAATACACCGCTCTCAAGGCGCTGTTGCTACGGCGCTACTCCCTCTCCGACGCAGAGTGGCCGAGAAACTCTTCTCTCTCTCGGGCCTGGGTGATGGTACCACTCTCGAGCTCATGGAGAGCACGCTGTCCTTGCTAGTCCTCTCTGGCTCTCTTCCACAGCGCAATTTTTGTCCCGTCCTTCTCCCCTTATTTCCAATCAGTCGCGGCAGGTACCTGCCTGTCCCTGAGTTTCTCCCTGTTAAAGGGAAGCTTTTCCTTCCCACTATCACAAGTGCTTAGAGGTTGTTTGCATAGAGGTTGTTTGATTGTTGGGGTTTGCTATGTATTATTCTAGGGTCTTGCATTACAATATAAAGTGCCTCAAGGTGACTTTTGTGATTTGGTACCATATAAATAAAATTCAATTTATCTGAGTAACTGACTATTAACTATTACAAGGAGAGGTAATAATGCTGATCTGGTAGTTTTTGGTTTCTGTGATGTAATTGTGTTTCTGTGTGCAAAGTAAAATAATGTAGGGATCCTAAATAAAATTAGAAAGTTTCAATAAGCTGTGATAGAAATGCATTTCTTTTTTAACAGCACTTGGGAAATTCTTTTTAAAAAATTCTAAATTTTCATAGGAGAGCAAATAATTATAAAATAATAAATATAATATAATAATAGTTGTATTATATAGGTTTATTATTATTATTATTATATAATCATAGTTGCCAAACTCAATCTAATACTTTTTACCTTACAGTTATTTTTTAAGACAAACATGTCTTGATATATTTTCACTTTTGATCTGTATTTCCTTCACAAGTGCACTGCAAGCACACATTTATATGAAATTTTAGTCGGATATATTTGGTCATTAAATTTAGGTTCAATAAAATAATACACTGGGTAAAACTGGAGACTTACATTGAGGGAGAGACTAGGACCTCTGTGCATGTTCCACCTCTGGGACTCTGCTGAGCCTATATGACTGACACACATATATCATCTTTGAACAGTCACATAATACAAAGAAAGAAATCAACTACAACATGACAATCAAATGCTTACCTCATGGTTCTTGAACGAGGCGTAACTAGAAAAAAAAAGAAAAACACAAGCTCAACATCAACGTGAACCAGAAACGATTAAACTAAGCATCAGCAGTCAAACTGTAACACTTGAATCAACACAAATCACTGGGGTTACCTGGGGAGGTGACAGCCACAGGGAGGGACATCCTCTGAGTTCTGTAAATGAATGGGTTATTACTGCTTCCTTTAAAAACTACAAATGAAGCGAACATGTTAAAATGAAAAAGAACTTCTACCCTTCAGTTTGAAATTGTCCTGGAGAGAGCTGCAGAGCAGAAGAAGACACAAATTCATTCAGATGAATCTTTTTGGTACTCTTGTTTTAAAAATTAGGCTTTTGAAGATTTACCCTCCATTGTGAAAGTGGCTTTTTCAATTCCATAGTTTCTTTCTTCACCTCTAAAAGCTGCTTTTTTAAGTCAGCATTCTCTCTTTGCAGGTTTGAGAGTTGCCTTGGAATAACAGAAGAAGAAGAAAAGCACTGCGGTTGGATGGTTTTATTTACACTGCCACAGAGGAAATAATAGCAGACATTAGAATCACCTGTAACTCTGCTCGGTGACTTCTTTAAGGCGTCTTTCCAATTCAGCAGACTTGTGCTTGAATTGTGCCATGACTCTCTCCATCTGCATCTGCTGAAAGATGACAATCTGGGAACATGAAGACATTGTTACTAAATGATAATTCTGTGAAAAATGAACAAATCAAGTTTGACTAGTGGGTAATAGCTCAGAGATAATCAATAATCATAGCAGAGAGATGCATTTCATTTTTCAATCTCTAGCTAATGACACACCAAGTTAATAGTAATTGACTGCATACACTGGCATTTAACAACCCGCTATAACAATTAAAAGGCACAGAGGCAATGGGGCTTGAAGTGGCACGATCTGATATCGTCGTGTTGGTGTTGTTCCCACATCGTCATAATAAATGTTGTTCCAGGTTCAACATTGCACGTGACCAATCACATTGTTATGTCGTAATACTTTTGCGAGTTTGGAAAAAAACACTGTAAATAAAAATCTACGCAACTTGCGAGAAACCGCCTCTCTCATTTCAGGATACTGTTCTTTAATAAACGGTAAGCATTATACATATTGTCCTTGCAACATTGGAATTTCATAAATGAATGAATGGCTTGGCTTGCAAAAGTATTACGTCACAACAATGTAATTGGTCACTTGCAAAGTTGAACCTGAAACAATTCAAGTCAATTCAATTTTATTTATATAGCGCCAAATCACAACAAATGTCGCCTCAAGGCGCTTCATAGATACAGAGAAAAGCCCAACAATCATATGACCCCCTATGAGCAAGCACTTTGGCGATAGTGGGAAGGAAAAACTCCCTTTTAACAGGAAGAAACCTCCGGCAGAACCAGGCTCAGGGAGGGGCGGCCATCTGCTGCGACCGGTTGGGGTGAGAGAAGGAAGGAACAACATTTATTATGATGATGTGGGAACAACACCAACACGACAACATCAAATCATCCCTTGAAGTGCATGCTGCCTGGCAGGGACAGACCTGACACATGTGCTCTAGCCGCGATTGGATGAGCTTCACTGGGTCGTTGAAAAACATTTTTTCCTGCGGCTTCATCTGAAGCAGAAATACATCCACATGACAAAGAATGTTGGATGTCTGAATTAAAGTCAAACAGTAAGCTGCTCTGATTACGTCAGACTCACCAACCTCATTGATAGCCAGATAGCTGCAGCTGGCCCCACATACAGTGCACGGATCTAAAGCAGATGGGGAGGGTTTTTTTTAGCAGCCTCAAACTTTGAGTTGCACTGCATCACAGTGGAGACATACTCATGAGGAATTCTAGTTACAGCTCAGAAGCAAATGAACTCTCTCACTTGATTTAACGCATGCTTCACAGAAAATGTGGCCACAGCTGGACGCGGCAAACGTGGATCCTCTTCTTTTGAAGCACTGGTTACAGTGGAACCAGACCATTTTTGTCTGTTTCCTACACACACATAAAACAATCAAACAGACACAAGGTTATTGCCCAGTTTACTGCAGAAGAACTGGCCCTTATTTACCTCCCCTTCTTTTTGAGCCAGAATAAACTGTTGCACACGCACCTGTCTTTAATAGTTTCATGGGACTCTTAAAAATTCATGGGACTCTCAATTTTATAGCACACTCTTTTTGTAAAGCTTTTTTTTTTTCTCATATTACTCATATTACATTACTCATTTTTTTCTCATATTACACACTGGTAGTCCAACTTAGAAACAGAACTTATGTGTTGTCTGGCACACAACTCAAAATTACTTACATGAAATAATTACATAAAAGCCAAACCAGAGTTCAAAGGTAGGAAGGATAAAAGGTGATGGAAAAGGAGTAGCATGAGAAGAGGAAGCCCAAGAATAGTAATTTCAGATGAAACATGTCCAACTGTGGTAGAGCATGTTTTTCTTCTGGGAGTGGTTGGTTAACAAAACATTTTGAGGAGATTTTTTTATTTCCTTCTGTGTAAGCTTTAACGTCATTCCTGCGTGTACAGCGGAATTTTTCTTTTTAATTTATTAACTCAAAATACTCAGTCTGCAGAGGCTTTCACAAGAGACGTCAGGATTTTATTCGAGCTTAACAATGCATATTTCAGTCTTTATATTAACTTATCAATGTGTATCCCTTCATAAAAAAAAACTAGAGAACAGAAGTAATTTAAAAATATATTCTCAATGAATCCCTCCCAGTTTCCGCAATTACTCACTACAAAGGTGACTCTGACATTAAGCTAAAAAAAAATCGCTTTACTCACTGAAAAGTTAAACTGTCACAAAGTATTAGCTTGCTAGCTAATTAGCTTAAGTTGTAGAAAACGGCGCTCAATCAGCCAAACAACTGGAAACACTGGACACTGGCAAAACACTAAAAGAAAGGACCCTCATATTGGCTTCCTTTTTTTAGGGGTCTTTCTAACCTTACCTGCTACACGGAGCCGCTGCTTTGACACAGGAGCAGTTAGCTCAGCAGTCCCCGCCTCGGGAACCCGGTCTGTGTTGTGATTGGCTAATGACTGATGACGTACGTGAAGTCTGTATTATGTACACTTTCTCTTAAAACTAAGATCCGATATTAAAGTGGAAACGTTTAGAATAAGCCCGTGCTAGGATTTACTATACACAAGTTCTGCGTCTCAAACAGCAGTCAAGGATATCATGCCTACCATCTCCAGTTTAATCAGTGTTTGGCTATAAATATTCGGAAGAATTTCCTGTCCGATTAACATAAGACGTGAGGAAAACGGGGACAGTGTGAAGCTTGTGAGTGTCCTCTGTTCCCAGGAATCTCTTTAGAAATACACTGCTCAAAAAATAACGGGGACACAAAAATAAGACATCCTAGATCAGAATGAATGAAATATTCTTATTAAATACTTTGTTCTTTACACAGTTGAATATGCTGACAACAAAATCACAAAAAAAATTTCAATGGACATCATATTTAGCAACCCATGGAGGTCTGGATTTGGAGTCACACTCAGTATGAAAGTGGAAAAACACACTACAGGCTGATGCAACTTTAATGTAATGTCCTTAAAACAAGTCCAAATGAGGCTCAATAGTGTGTGTGGCCTCCACTTGCCTGTATGACCTCCCTACATCGCCTGGGCATGCTCCTGATGAGCTGGCAGATGGTCTCCTGAGGAATTCCCCAGACCTGGGCTAAAGTTCCCGCCAACTCATGGACAGTCTGTGGAGCAACGTCGCGTTGGTGGATGGAGCAAGACATGTCCCAGAGTGCTCAATTGGATTCAGGTCTGGAACGGGCAGGCCAGTCCATAGCACCAATGCCTTTTTCTTGCAGGAACTGCTGACACACTCCAGCCACATGAGGTCTAGCATTGTCTCACATTAGGAGGAACCCAGGGCCAACCGCACCAGCATATGGTCTCCCAAGGGGTCTGAGGATCTCATCTCTGTACCTAATGGCAGTCAGGCTACTTCTGGCAAGCACATGGAGGGCTGTGCGGCCCTCATGGAGTCTGTTTCTGATTGTTTGAGCAGACACATGCACATTTGTGGCCTGCTGGAAGTAATTTTGCAGGGCTCCTGTCCCTCCTTGCACAAAGGTGGCGGTAGCAGTCCTGCTACTGGGTTGTTGCCCTTCTGCACGTGTCCTGGTAGCGCCTCCATGCTCTGGACACTACACTGACAGACACAGCAGACCTCCTTGCCACAGCTCACACCGATGTGCCATCCTGGATGAGCTGCACTACCTGAGCCGCTTGTAGACTCCGTCTCATGCTACCACTAGAATGAAATCACCTCCAGCATTCAAAAGTGACCAAAACATCAGCCAAAAAAAAAAGCATAGGTACTGAGAAGTGGTCTGTTGTCACCACCTGCAGAACCACTCCTTTGAGGAGGTTTTGCTTATTGCCTTTAATTTCCCACCTGTTGTCTATCGCATTTGAACAACAGCATGTGAAATTGACTGTCAGTGTTGCTTCTTAAGTGGACAGCAGTTCAAGTATGCTGGTGGCATTGCCTAGAATTCATATAGCATATTTATAAAATAAAATTTGACGAGCCTCGTTTATAGTGACTTCTATTCCATGTACTGGAGTCTTTAGTCAACTCACACCTACAGCTTTCTTAGAATTAGTTGGCCCAATATGCATGCCTTTGGATTTTGCCAGTATGTATTTGAACATTGATCGCTCAGTACATTTTTGAATAACTGAATTAAAAGACACCCATGAATACTTGAAGGCAAGTCATTTATTTATGCAGCTTTGATACAATTGCACAGATCTGAAATGCAAAGAAAAGCACCGACAGCATGGAAGTTAAAAACCTCAGTTGAGCCTGAAGTCACGTGGATGGAGCCATTCTCGAGAGCCGTCTAAGAACACGATGTCTGTACCACCATTTCAAGGAGAGGCTTGCCTTAGTGACTCATTCTAATCTGTGATAGTGAGTGGACCAAGGACTACGTTTTGTACTGCACCATGCGTCCCTGTGGGGGAAAAAAAACAAAAAACACAGCTTTGAGTCCTGTACAGCAAGACCAGTTATAAAAGTGTGGAAATGTATACCTGTCACTAGATCCCTCGTCTTTCTGGCCTTGCAGCTGGACTCACAGCAGTCACACAGACTGCTGTGTGTAGGGTCGTCAAGCAACTCCCAACTGAAGTAGGCAGGAAGAAATAATCACTGAGCTTCTGCCGATTCCAGGACAACTTAGTCATAGCTCAGCATTCAAACTACAACATCCAGTACTACAACCTACAGAGTCAAGTAGGTGTTTTACCCATAATCTTTGTAGTGGCAGGCTTTCTTAGTATTGCCAAGACCGTTGGGATCCCAAGCCACAAGGCCGCAATGAATAAACACCTGCAGGATGTATCGTATTCCACAATTAACCAACAAGCTGCTTCGTTTCCTACATTCAGTTCTTGCAGTTAAAGATATTTACCTCTCCTCCCACAGCAAACCTGAAGGCTTGAAGAGAAAGCCGGATCTCTGAAGTCTTTCGCCTGGGTTCAAATTTAGAGCGCGATTTCTTACTGTCGACAAGACATCTGAGGTTCAAGAGAAACAAATTATTTCAAGGTCTAGTCAACAAGAATACCCAAGTCAGTGCTTCTTGATAGCGCAAGTTTACCCCTTGTTGGTGATTAATGGGTATAGAGAACTTTCAGGCTGCAGCTCAGGTGTGGTGGCAGCTACACATTCATCAATGAGTAGCAGCAATGGCTGATGGGTCTGCTGCTCCACGCTAGCCATGATGGCGATGATTGAGCCCAGAGGGAATTTTGT